>NC_063046.1:61927260-62244095 GCF_018812025.1 Megalobrama amblycephala
GTGTTTTCTGCTAACTTGTGTGTGTGGATCTGTGAATTGTGTGTAGTGTTTTTGACATAATGAGCCTTGTTTTTAAAACTGGAGATCTGTTAGTGTTTAAAGTTGTATTATTTTGGAATTTAAAAGGTTTTCTGGCATGTGTGAGTTTTTGGGGTCATTGTGCTGAACTTCATTAAGACTATAATAACTTTATTTAAAGAGTAATGGCTGTGCATGCTATAGCGCAGTGATAGTCTCTTTGGTAGAAACTTTAGTGCATGCAGGTGTGCTTTTGTTAACTAACTTGAAAATATGAAACATTTAAAATGTAAATATTTAGAAAATATAAGAAATGTGTCACATAATATATTTTACCATATATGTGTAAATATATCTGCAATATATTATGCATGCACCATATCCGATGATCACATATAAATCTATATATTATGAAGTATATTACTGAATATAAAATTGCATACAATATATTAGTAAATATATAATCACATATTTTTCAATATATGAAAAACGGCAATTCCTTATGTATTATTCAATATATTTACGCAAAATATTTTCAAATATACTGTTAAATCGTAATATATTGATCATTCATATATAGGGAAATATATTTTCATTCCATAAGCATATGCAATACAGAAAGTGTTTCCTCTAACAAGCTGTAGAAGTCCAGTGACGGCATGGACCAATGGGAACCAGCCAACAGCATATTCAGAAACATGGAACAGCTCAGCCTGGAGGAATGCAGAGCGCTGCCAAGAGATCCAGCCCTGCAGACGAGCCGAACACCTCCTGCTGACAAATGAAGCTGGTGCCATTCTGCTGGTACATTTAATGTGCGGAACTGAAATCTGTTCCAGCTTTGTTTCACGAAGACAGCTGTGGCGTAACTGCGAGGGATCATCGGATTGTTCTCAAGGAAACGGTCCAGATTATGTCATCCAGCTGCGTCATTTTGTTGCCCTCTAGGGTTGCACTGAACAATAAAACTCATGTTCGTTTTTTTGTGTTTGTTGAATGTACCGAGGGTTATATGCATCTGGCTTGTTGACTGACATAACCACACAGCTGAAAGCCACTAAACAAACTCAGTAAGAGATGGACTGCAGGAAAGTATTACACTAACCAGACGCGATGCAACAAGATTCAAGCGATGAGCAATCACACTGCATGTGAAACTGCACGGCACCACAACTGACAATATATATTTGTTCCTTTATATACAGCTATGTGGAAAGTGATTTTGGACCAAATAAACTAAACTGTCAGCAGGACTAACCAGTGCACTGGCACAGATATTGAAACCAAGTGATTGACAAAATCTTGTTGTTGCTTGTTGTAAGAGTGCACGTGTGTATTGGTAAAGTTAAGTTTATACCTCAAAAATCAGTACCAGAGGTTGTAAAATCAATACTTTGTTTAAAGGGGACCTATAACGCCCCTTTTCACAAGATGTAATATAAGTTCCCAGAATGGGTCTGTGAAGTTTCAGCTCAAAATCCCCCACAGATCATTTATTATAGCTTGACAAATTTGCCCCTATTTGGGTGTGAGCAAAAACACGCCGTTTTTGTGTGTGTCCCTTTAAATGCAAATGAGCTGCTGCTCCCGCCCCCTTTCCAGAAGAGGGCGGAGCTTTAACAGCTCAACAACAACAAAGCTGGAGAATCTCACGCAGCCAAAATGACGAAAGTGTTCAGCCTTACATTGTTCAAACCGGAGTCGACACTGATGGAGAGACTCAGGAAGAAGTTACAACTTTTAGACGTTTCTGAATGGTTAGTGGATAAATTGATGTAGTTGTTGTGGAGTTGATTCAACTCATCCACTAGCATGTGCCGTCATGTTCATCTTTTGTGTTGAATTGACCCTCGTTTGTGAAGCAGTCCGGCGTAAAATGACGGCATGTCAACAACACTCTACTACAACAACTCTTCCTCTTCTCTAAAGCAGCCCAACATGGCCCCGCCCCCTTTGTTGCGTGTTCCTGGGGGGCGGGGTTTATGTAAATTTTAGGGTTAGTGATGTCACTAACCCGGGATGAAGCTTGTTGTAGTCCCTATCAGCCGTTTGTTTTAAGTGATTTCTATAATAGAAAATATCTCTCTTTGCATTGAACTTTGAGCGTTGTAACTTTGCAGATGTTGTTTATGCTCAAACAGCAACATTACACACTAACTAAAGTTAAAAAAGTAAAATCATAATCAAGGACCCCTATAAATATTTTAAGCCCATATCCATTCCATTATTGTCTTTTTAAAAATGTCAGACCAAACCTAAAATCTTGATATTCCCCAGACAGCAAAATTAAGCGAAAAAAAGGAAGACCAAGGAGTATGTATTGATCTTACATTCAAGTTTACTGGTGCCAGACCAGGCAAGACAACAGACAAAAACAATGACATTTTAACGAATGCGATCACAACAGTGATTAAAAAATACTTCTCTAAATGCTTCTTAAAAGGTTCGTTCACCCAAAAATTCTCTCATTAATTACTCACCCTCATGCCGTTCCACACCCATAAGACCTTCATTCATCTTCAGAACACAAATTAAGATATTTTTGATGAAATCCGAAAGGTATATGACTCGTTTTTGGGTGAACTAACCCTTTAATGATGTCTTTACTACCTTTCTGGGGCTTGAAAGTGGTAGTTGCAATGAAACGACAGAAATCTCTCAGATTTGATTAAAAATATCTTCATTTGTGTTCTGAAGATGAACGAAAGACTTACGGGTTTGGAATGACATGAGGCTGAGTAATTAATGAGAGAATTTTAATTTATGGGTGAAATAACCCTTTAATGTTACTTTTTCTGAGGTTCGCAATTTCATGTGTGTTCTCTCATTTCAAATGTTTGCCAAGAATATAGCACCAATTTCATTTAACTTTCTTATGCAACCCCAAAACTTTTTTTTTTTTAAATTCAAGCTCTAGGACTTGTAGTAGTAGTTGAAGTGGTTTCCTTCCTCAGCATGCATTTCTTGTCATTAAAGTCATTGTTTTTGTGCCTTTAGCGGCACCAAACGGAGTTGCAAAATCAATGCTTTTCTTCCAATGTTCCCGTCTGCTGCCGGTTGTCCTGACCCAAATCTGCTTGAGCCAAAAGTAGACATTTCAGACTTTTCAAAGAAGAGCAATGCTTTGAAAGCCCCACAGTGTTTACACTCTATAGTTATCTGCACATTCAACTGGGATAGAAAATATTTAAAATACGAAAAAAATGACATTTGATCATGAAATTGGAGGTAAATCTATAAACCTATACTCAAAATTACTTAAAGACTACATCCCTGAGTTCATAAAGGTACCAAGAATGTCAAAATGGGAGCCAACAATTCTATAGACCTCAGGTCTTTCTTTTGAATTTCCCTCTCCGTTTTCCTTTCTTCCAACTCTTCATCTGTTCTAAATCATATGAGAGAAGGTTATCATCCTCATCTTCATCATCATCTGTGTACCAGGGCCCCCAGACTCCCCCGTTATACTGAGGATTGGAGCGATAATCTTTGGGAGGGTAGCGGCATGGCACAGCTGTCTTGTTGTACCGTAGAAGCCTGAACAGCATCTTCTTCACCACATGTGGGTATCGTCGGGAAAGGTCCACTCGTTCATATGGATCAGCTGTAATGTTGAAGAGCCATATAGACTTGCCTCGATCCCAGCTCACACGCTCATTGTGCCAACGATTGGCCAACAGCAGGGTGGAGAAAGTCTGTGGTGGAATCCAGTCACTATATCCTGGCACACCAGTCAGAAGCTTCCAGTCTCCTACACGGAGTGCTGCCTGGATGGCCGTGTTCCAGATTCCATAGCCTGCTTTCCAGGAGCCATTCTTGGCTTTGGCGTAGATGGGGTCTATGTTGTGGAGAATATCCAGTCGGGGTGAAGGACGTCCCTCACTGATGGCTTCCCAGACATCATAACCATCAAGACTCTGGTTCTCATCGAGCGTACCTTCACCGAGCATCACCAGTGTTGGGTACCAGTCAGTAATATGGATCAGAGCCCTGCTTCTAGTGCCCTTTTTGACCAGTAAAGGGCTATGTACGAACCCTACCGCCCGTATTCCTCCCTCCCAGTAACTTCCTTTACTGCCTCTAAGTGGCCAGTTGCTGCCTCCTGCCATTGGTTGGCCTCCATTGTCTGAGGAGTACACCATAACCATGTTGTCATAATATCCATACTGCTTGAGAGCTAGAGTTATATTGCGTACGGCCTCATCCAAGCAGCTGACCATTGCAGCGTACTTACGACGATGCAAGTTTGGGATGGACTTGTAACGTTCGAGGTAGCGAGCAGGAACCTGCAAGGGCGAGTGTACAGCCTGGTAGGCCAAGTAGAGGAAGATTGGCCGATTAGGATTGTGAGATGCCAGGATGTTCACAGCCTTTTGAGTATACATAATGGTGGAATAGATGCCATGGTCCTGCTCCCAGGCTGCTTCTTCCCCCTCGTGAAGATCGTACCCACACATTCCTGGGCTGTCGCATTTGTAATGGCTGTAGTAGTCGCCACTACCCAACAAAGAGCCAAAGAAGGTGTCAAAGCCACGCTGTGTAGGCATACAGCCTCGCTTATAGAACCCCAGGTGCCACTTTCCCACCATATGAGTAGAGTACCCAGCATTCTTCAGTTTCTGAGGGAGGGTGATGTTCTCCAGAGGGAGGCAGTTTGGCTGAGTGGGTCGGATGATGGAATGCTGGAGGCCGGTGTGGATTTGATATCTAGGACACAGAAATATACAAAATTAGTAACAGCAAATGATAAGCACTGAATGAAACAGACATTTGGTCCTCATTTGAGATGTTTTACTCTAAGGGCGTGTTCACACTTGGCACGTCTGGCTTGATTAAAACGTACTCTGGTGCAGTTGCTCTGTTAGTACAGTTCATTTGAATAAGTGTGAACCTTGGTCCGCATCCAACAAGTGGACCGAGACCTATCTTCTCAGGGGGTCTCAGTCCACTTCCAAACAAACTCTGGTGCGGTTTGACATATCTCAAGGATACCTAGTTCTTCTTGTCATAGGGCAGGGGTGTCAAGGCTGGTCCTCTCCACATACATTCATAAGATTTTATAGTTTGGATGTTCATGCTAATCTGTATGTGTCTAGATGTCTCTTCAGACAAAGTGATACCTGAAAGACGCAGCTGTTGCACATATATTTGCGAGCGCCCATTTCAATGACGTCACCGTCAGAGGTTCAAGCTCAAGGCCGATTTCATTGGCGTTTGCACACATGCTTCACGGCCGGTCACACACAAAGGTGTTCCTATAGCGCTCAGCTCAGCATTTCGTTCCCGCCTTTTCAGGGAACATGGTTACATTATAGTTAATACTAATGTAGGCTCATTGTCAGCGCACTAAGGTTTAAAAAGGGTAATTCGGCCCTCAACCTATAATGAGTTTGACACCTATTTTGACCATTACAGTTCGGTACAGGCGTTGAAACCACCATCTCCTTGCAGCAGATCTTCATTTGTGTCAGAAATGGCCTCTGTTTTGATTCCTTTTTCTTTTTTAATTTTCACACATACAACGAGCGCATTTAGTCCACAGCATTGTTTTGGATGTTTGTTGAGTTCTTTTGCAAAATATAAAACATAAAAGCTGTCTGTGGCCTTTTGTTTTGTATCCTTAGGTTCGTGTTAAAATGATAAAAATGTCAATACTAAGTGAACCAGGACTGGAAATGTATAATTTTCTTTTTTGGTCCAGACCGGAGGTCGGCAACCTGCGGCTCTAGAGCCGCATGCGGCTCTTTAGCGCTCCCCTAGTGGCTTCCTGGAGCTTTTTCAAAAATGTATGAAAACCTGCTGCATGACTGGATTTAATAGAGGAAACTGTGAAAACGCGAGTAAAACAGACGATTACACTAAAGGTTGGGCTCGAAAGTGTTTCTTACAACTTGTCAAATAAACCTAAAACCATGGATATTGACATGCAACCAGGAGTCGTGTTTCCTGACATTTATATGTGCCTGATTTCGACGCCGGGGAAATACATAAAGTAAATTTGCCTGTGAATATTTTATATAACTACAATATAGGTAGGTTTAAATCCGTGTAATCACTTATATCAATGTTATATCGTCATATTGTCCAGCTCTAAAACATATATAGTTTTATAGTATAGTTTTTGTCAGTGTTTATTTTAAAACACACAATTATGCAGAATATAAGATGGAAATATTTAATTGATGATTTGTCAACATAATATATAACAATACAATATATATGGAATGATTTTACCTCAAAATCCAACAATTTGACACAAAATGATAATTTCAAATCCATGTTTCTGCCTGGAGTCCAACTGTTTCTGTGAATTGCACAGATCCATTTGCTTCTTTTTTCTGTAGCTTTCGGCAGTGTTTAAATATATACCTCGGGAATACCTCATTATGTATTTGTACCCTATTTAGTCATTTTGATAGTAGGCTAATATAGCTAATATACACTTACAGCCTGTGTTGCCTTCATATAAGGCTATAAGGCTTTTAATTTTTTGCGGCTCCAGACAGATGTGTTTTTTTGTTTTTTTGGTCCAATATGGCTCTTTGAACATTTTGGGTTGCTGACCCCTGGTCCAGACCAAAAGAACCAAGAGAACGGAACTACAAGTCTGAACACACCCTAAAACTGCCCATCCAAATCAAATGAGAGCTTCAGATAACAGCTCAAATCTAATCAATGTCAGAAAAATAAAATGGATTTGGCTCAATATACACTCAGTTGATCCGATAGACATATGTGCTGTCCATGAAGAAAACACTCAACTTTGACTTCATGAGTCCAGTGAATTAATATCCCACCCACAATGGAAGATATTAGGTTGTAGTTATAGCAATGGTAATGGTAAAATATGATCATATACACAGATTGAATGAGGGAGAAAGCAATCATTATCAATTATCCAATGAATGACAATGACAACTAAATAAGTAAGGAAACTAAACTCAAAGAACCAAAACAACACAAATGATATGTGAGATAAAAGTAGTCCATACGACTTGTTCACTATTTTCCAAGTTTTCGGAATTTATTCAATAGCTTTTTGTAAGGAATTGGCTTAATCTTGTCCTCAACTATGACTCTCGAATTTCAAATATTAAAATGCGTGACGATGATCAATAATGAAACAAAAGAATGAATGATGTTTGGCATCGCTGACATTAAACCTGCCATGACACGATTTTGTGTGCCAAGTCGTGTTGTAATAGAGCAGCATGAACATTCTGAAAAATGCCTTGTTTTAGTGGTTTTACTATTTTGGGGTGCCAAGAAAAGTTGCAGAAATGAACCTTCTTGGTTTTAACTTTAGCAAAAACCTTCATTTTTTCTTCAACAGTCATTTATGACACAAAAAATTCATTCAGATTGAAACAAGAGGTGTCCATGAGTATGCTTGTAATGCTTTTATATGGAAGGTCAAGTGAAGACGGGGATGAGATCGAGACATGGCATTACGCCAAATTCAAACCCGCTTCCCCTGCACCACAGTTTCAACTACAGCTTCATTCTGTAACTTATTTCCAAATACTGTAGCTTATAACCAATATTAAACTTAAAACTCTTCTTAACACAACCCAAATGTCCCACAAGACATGTTTTATGATCACCAAAGCCACCAGGAAATACGAATCCCTAACCAGCCTCTGCTGGAAGACTTGCTGACCCATGTTCTGCTGCTTGCTCCAACATCCCTCCCACATCTGCTTTCAATAAGTGGAACTCTACAGCTAATCAAATTCAGACCACAGAGCATTAAAACACGTTCCCTCGTTCCCACTAGACCAGCCATTCATTACACCCTTTCTCTTTACAGTAACCCAGTAACTAACCATCTCAAGGCCCTTTTGAGCAGGAGACTCATCCTATGATTCAACATCCTCTTAGATTTCTTCAAATTCATCTTTAAAGCATTGGTTCACCCAAAAGTGACAATTCTCTCATTTTTAATCATTCTCAGATTCTACCAAACACATTTCGATGTTCTTTCTTTCATGCTGAAACTGGATGATTGAGTCAGTGAGTTGAACTTGAGAATGTTTTGTGAACTTATGCCAGGTTCAGACTACATGATCTTGGCACGATCTGGTGTTGTGGTGATTCATAAACGACAATTGCCGTCGGGATGCAAGAATAAATGGTTTACCAGAAAGACTCGGGAGGCAAGATAACGAAACAAAGATATTTATCACGAATCAGCAAGCAAAATATTGTAAGATAAAGTTCTTTGGCATAGGCACCGTCCGTAGCTCACATCCTGAGGGTTGCAGACTTTGCATCTCCTGCCTGAAGATGAAAGCAGGGGCGTAGCCGCCCCCCCGGGAGTTATGGACAGGGGCGTGAAGGTTGGCGTCAGCATCTGCGAACTCAGACATGTGTAAGTGCCGATCTTTTATACTCCAAGTGTTAGATAACAATTGGAGAGATCTGAACTAATAAGTGACGTAACATTTGAATCTTCCCGGCAGAACTTACGCTAGAGCTTTATTTTTATCTCATATTGTGTGTCATAGTAGAAGACAACGAATACCGGGTCAGTGACGCTTCATGAAGTCTTGACTGAAAGACTAACATGTTTAATTTTTTGTGGTCCTCTCCGATGGGTTGACCAATAGGAGCACAGAAGATAAACAATATTTTACCTCAAGTTCTCTTTGGAGGATTGACAGCCCATACTGTCCTCTTCATGCAATCCAGGAACGTGTCCGCTGACGGGATTTCTTTGTTTTTGCGGGGCTTGTCTAGACAGCCAGTACAAAACACGCCGCTTTGGTAGACATTGTTTGTTTACACTCTTGTTTACGGAAGTCGCTAGTTCCACCTTCTCGATGACATCACGCATGTCGGCAAGCAATGATTGGTTCGGGAAGCAACGTATAGTCTGACATGTTTCTTGTCCGCGACACCACAAGAATTTAGGAGTCAAAATCGCATAATCTGACTATTGTAATGGACCAAAAAATATTGTGTAGTCTGAACCCGGCATTGAAGCTTTTGAATGGCTTTAGAAGACTTGAATAAATTAACATAGTGCACAAGGTATGTGGTACTTTTATTATGCTTTTTTGTAATATTGACAATTTTTGCCATTCAGCCCCAGTCAACCCCAGTTTAGGCTTGCTCATTATGACAGTGTTTGCCAATCCTGGTTCTGGAGCGCCACAGAACTGCACATTTTGAAATACCTTCCTTATCTAAACCACCTGATTTTCTCAGTAATTCATCATCATTTTGAACTGAATTTGGTGTGTCGAATAAGGTACAAAGATAAGGAACCAAAGAGCACAGTTCTATTCATCGTAATGGCAGCTTGATGACAACCAAAATTTAATTAGCGATTATCTGATTTGCTTTGCTTGGCAGGTTTTTCGGCTACAGCCGGACTGTCCCACACATATGTGGCCAGAAACATCTTTTTATCAGATGGTACTAAATACCTTAAAGGGTAAAAGCTAAAAAGAAGAACTGAACGTACTGCTTATATGGGCAGATGTGATGTTTTTGGACTTTCATATCTAAAGGCATCAGATTCAGGCACCCATCAGAGAAGCGAAACGTTTACAACAAAAACATGACCAACGCCTGTCCCTTTCAATTACATTTAGCATATTTTAGACGGCTGTTGTAGCTTTAAGGGACGGTGGATGCCAAGATAAGCAACTCAGCCTCTTTTTCTGTAATGTAATCTTTTTAGTGAAGACCTTTTTTTGTTGAAGAGCACTTTCAGGATTGAGCAACTCACAGGCTGAAGAGTGACAATTCAAGATAGTTTAACTACTAAAAGCAGCTGAAACATTTCCATTTGCAGTGCTTATTCAATAAAATATATTAATCAACAAATATTAGAAGGGTTATATCATGAGAAATTGTCATTTTCATTGATCTTTTGAGATAACAGCTGTTATAAGGCTGATAAGCAGGATGTGTTTAGCAGCGTTTCCACAGCAGAAACTTTCCCCAGGAACTAGGGGAAAACTTTGGGTTGGTACTCTGTGCGTTTCAACCACAGGGACCAGGGTCAAAATGAAGTTCTGGGTAAAAATTCCCCTTTCAAAAAGTCCCTGCTAGTGAGGTAGTACTTTTTCAAAGTTCAGGAACTTTCAGAGGTGGGACTTGGGCACTGAACATGCTGATTTGTTGAGTTCACACAGCATTTTGATTGATTGACTCCATGCAGCATTTTATTTCAACCACCATTTTTAAAAGTCTGTTGCGGTGTGTGCAGTAAGACTTGCTTGCTATTCAAATCAACAATGCAGAGTTTAAAAAATACGACCGATGGACTGACGACGAGGTTCAGGCTTTATTAAGCTTATATGTGGAGGACGAAATCCAGCGGGAACTGGAAAGTCGTGCATAGTCATCTTCACTGTACTTTAGACTGCGATGGAAAAACAGACAGCAACAGGTCTGTGGTGGGGGAATCCTAGGAAAAAAGTTCCCAGGACAAATTGTTCCGGGTAACTTTGGTGGAAACAAGTCTTTTCATTTTTAAGTACCATTTCCATTTCTGGATTGTGAGGGAAACCCACACAGACACAGTGAGAATGTGCAAACTCCAAACAGAAAGGCCTCCGGCTGAGCCGGGACTCGAACCAGGGATCTTCTCGCTGTGAGGCGACAGCACTGACCACTGATCCACCCCAATGCGTGATATGACCCCTTTAAAACAGCTGGAAGCTGATAAATGGACCAGAGGACATAATTCTCTGGGTTAGGGTTTATCTTAAAGCTTCTCCATAAAGTTAAATCAACTTGAACAGCTCGAACTGTGACTTACTAAAGCAGTGCACTCAAGAAAAATGAGATCTGAAGAAGTCAACCTCTGAGAATCCAGAATATGGCTGAGGATGGATTTATCTACTGCTGTTATCCTCCTGAGACCCAGAGGAAAAAAGTTCTGTACATTTCATTTTTGGGAAAACAAATGTTCTACAACCAAAACAATGGGTTTTTTTTATATTCAATATACCAGTCAATTTTTAGGTTCCTTTTGTTTTCTATAACTTGTCCTCTGTAAAACACATATGAGAATAAAGCTGGAAAAAGATGTTTAGAAAATGTTTATATTTTACATTTAGTATCCATACTAGTGTCTGCATTTAATACTGTAGGTGTTTAATGGAAATCCAGATTCAGAAAACTTCCACCTGAACCAAACTTTGCACAGAGATTCTCAACTATGGTATGGAAGATATTAGACAATGATTTGTTATACTATTTTGCTTTACATAATATGTGCGCAAACATGGACAAAAATGGGTTTTCCCATTATATACAATGAGCACTCTAAAAATGCAAGTTGGGTTGAAAGTGGACATATCCAAAAGACTGGATTGTTTTGACCCAGTGGTTGGGTTAAATGTTTGATATTTCATAGAAATATTTATTTTCTTTCCCGTTCACTTATTATATCTCTCTAAAGGTCTTGGTGTGAAACTGATAACAGAAAGTCCTGATTTGCTTTGAAACCCCACTAAAGTTGTCCTGAGATGTTCAATTACCAGAAACAATTTTAAAACATTTGTTATCTCTTCTAAGAGTAATGATATGCGTGATGTTAATCTCTGTTTCTGACTCGACCACACAGTCACTGTGAAGTGATCTGAGATATATTACCCCAATAAATCCCCATCACAGAGAGCCAGAGTCATTCTGTTCAGCGCATTCACTGTAAATGACTGTAGGGTGGGGTTGATTCATTCACTACTTCCAAAGAAAATTGCCAAAAGAGATTCCTATAGCAACTTTCCTGTTTCCTGAGGCGTGGACCAGATGTTTTACTATGGGAACACTGGAGTCAGGCATTCAACACTATTGTGGTGGAGAACATGCATACAAAAACACGATCTTGCTTGAATCCTTGAATAATTATTCCTGTTTATCACAGTAAAGCTGCTTTGAAACAATCTGTATTGAATAAAGAAATAAAGCTAACTTAACTTTACTCTTGGCTATGGAAGCTTGTTTCCGCCACTAAACTAAAAAAAAAAGGCAATCCTGACTTTATATCTCGCAATCCTGACTTTATATCTCGCAATCCTGACTTTATATCTCGCAATCCTGACTTTATATCTTGCAATCCTGACTTTATATCATGCAATCCTGACTTTATATCTCGCAATCCTGACTTTATAACTCGCAATTCTGACTTTATAACTCGCAATCCTGACTTTATATCTCGCAATCCTGACTTTATATCTCGCAATTCTGACTTTATATCATGCAATCCTGACTTTATATCTCGCAATCCTGACTTTATAACTCGCAATCCTGACTTTATAACTCGCAATCCTGACTTTATATCTCGCAATCCTGACTTTATATCTCGCAATCCTGACTTTATATCTCGCAATTCTGACTTTATATCATGCAATCCTGACTTTATATCTCGCAATCCTGACTTTATATCTCGCAATTCTGACTTTATATCATGCAATCCTGACTTTATAACTCGCAATTCTGACTTTATAACTCGCAATCCTGACTTTATATCTCGCAATCCTGACTTTATATCTCGCAATTCTGACTTTATATCATGCAATCCTGACTTTATATCTCGCAATCCTGACTTTATAACTCGCAATTCTGACTTTATAACTCGCAATCCTGACTTTATTTCTCGCAATCCTGACTTTATATCTCGCAATCCTGACTTTATATCTCGCAATTCTGACTTTATATCATGCAATCCTGACTTTATATCTCGCAATTCTGACTTTATATCTCGCAATTCTGACTTTATATCTCGCAATTCAGACTTTATATCTCGCAATCCTGACTTTATATCTCGCAATTCTGACTTTATATCTCGCAATTCTGACTTTATATCTCGCAATCCTGACTTTATATCTCGCAATCCTGACTTTATATCTCGCAATCCTGACTTTATATCTCGCAATTCTGACTTTATATCTCGCAATCCTAACTTTATATCTCGCAATTCTGACTTTATATCTCGCAATTCTGACTTTATATCTCGCAATTCTTACTTTATATCTCGCAATCCTGACTTTATATCTCGCAATTCTGACTTTATATCTCGCAATCCTGACTTTATATCTCGCAATTCTGACTTTATAACTCGCAATTCTGACTTTATATCTCACAATCCTGACTTTATATCTCGCAATTCAGACTTTATATCTCACAATCCTAACTTTATATCTCGCAATTCTGACTTTATATCTCGCAATTCTGACTTTATATCTCGCAATTCTTACTTTATATCTCGCAATCCTGACTTTATATCTCGCAATCCTGACTTTATATCTCGCAATTCTGACTTTATATCTCGCAATCCTGACTTTATATCTCGCAATCCTGACTTAATATCTCGCAATTTCGACTTAATATCATGCAATTCTGACTTTATATCTCGCAATTCTGACTTTATATCACGCAATTCTGACTTTATATCTCACAATTCTGACTTTATATCTCGCAATCCTGACTTTATATCTCGCAATCCTGACTTAATATCTCGCAATTCTGACTTTATATCTCACAACTGAGTTTATATCTCGCAATTCTGACTTTATAACTCACAATTCTGACTTTATATCTCGCAATTCTGACTTTATATCTCGCAATCCTGACTTAATATCTTGCAATTTCGACTTAATATCATGCAATTCTGACTTTATATCTCGCAATCCTGACTTTATATCTCGCAATCCTGACTTTATATCTCACAATTCTGACTTTATATCTCGCAATCCTGACTTTATATCTCACAACTGAGTTTATATCTCGCAATTCTGACTTTATATCTCGCAATCCTGATTTTATATCTCGCAATTCTGACTTTATATCTCACAATCCCGACTTTATATTTCGCAATCCTGACTTTATAACTCGCAATCCTGACTTTATATCTCGCAATTCTTAGTATATAACTCGCAATTGCAACTTTTTCTAGCAATTCTGACTATATAACTCGCAAATTACGACTCTATTGTGCAATTATGACTTTGACTAGCAATTATGACTTTATCGCGCAATTCTGACTATATAAGTTGCAATTACGACTTTTTCTCACAATTCTGACTATATAACGCGCAATTGCAAGTTTATATCACGGAATTCTAAGAAAAAAAAATTGTCAGAATTGCGAAATAAAAAGTCGCAATTACTTTTTTTTTTTAATTCAATGAAGCTTCTTTACTTGCCCTATCTGGATATCCCATGCATGCATACAGAAAATTAGTTTTAACAGATCAGTGCTGCACATATCCCACCTGCCGGTCATCAGCTGGCTCCTGGACGGGCTGCACAGAGGCTGAACATAGTAATTCTCCAGTTTAACTCCCGCAGCAGCGAGTCTGTCCAGCGTTGGAGTCTTTATTTCGGACCCGTGATATCCCACGTCTCGAAATCCTTGGTCATCAACCATGATAAAGATGATGTGAGGCTGAGAGGGAGGCTTTTCCATGTTGTTCACACGATTCGAATGAAAACTGCTCTTCCATGTTCCATATGTGGAGTTGACAAAGCCGCTAAAAGTAGTCAAAAGCGTCAGAAGAAACGTACTTCTTCCCATTCGTCCGTGCATTGCACCTAAAACCATCCGTCCCTATTTGTAAACTAGTTAAAATGAAAACCAGAACAGATGATAGCACTGTTTTACTCTTTTCACAGCGCAAAATAACACCGCTGCATGTCATGATACGAGAGGGGTTTCAGGGATAACAGACGCGCTTGGAAATTAGGATCGCGGTTTGTCCGACCGTGTATGACAATTGAATCAATTTTCCAAAAACCCGAATATGTAAACTCGGCTCGAAAAGCATAATTTCTAAGCATCGAGACGCTGTCGACCCGTCTGAGATCTTAGCCGTCTCATCTTTCGCTTGAGTTACTTCTTCAGTGCCACACAGTGATGTCCGATTCGCGAATGAATCATTCTTTTGAGTCGACTCATTTGTAATGATTTCGTTGAGTCGATTCGCAAATCACTGGCTCGTTAGCGATAAGACTGAATTTGAGACCGATTTTTTTAGGATTTGGAAAGGTCAAATGTAACAGAAGTGTTCATACAAAACAATGTGAATTTTAGTGTAAAAATGTAGGCTATATTAACAGTACAAGTAAACGCTTATAAATAAAAACTATGTAAAATAATCTTAAACAGAATATAAATAAAAGTTTTTTGACAAAAAAAAGGAAAAAAGAACAGATTAAATAGCCAGTGTAAATGTTTTAAGTGTCAAAGAATTGCAAACGAATAAGTGAATCGCTTTTAACGAGTTCATTTAAACGAATCGATTCACTAAATGAATGGGACTTCCCAAAGCAGCTGTATGGACTGCCTCCAGTAGACGCAAGAGATCTGAGATTGTGGTTTAGTAACCCCTTGTATGTGATGCATTATTTCTTTTAGCTGTACTTTTCCCCCAAAACAGGGAAACTTTATACTAGTTTTAGTATAAAACTTAAGCCCGGCAGCGATTCTATTTTCTAATTTCTGTCCAATCAAAGAAAGATAACACTGAATGAATAAAGTATTGTGATGCAATATTGATATACCAGCCTAAATTTAATTTAATTTCCCCCTTGATATTAAGTTATATGTAGGGTAATTCCTGCATTTCACGATTCCTTTCTGTCAAGTACAGTCAGATGTTATAATTTCCACACACGTAAAAGAACAATGAAAAGAATTCACTCATGAAAGTTAATGTGTTCTCAGGAAGGAATATGATTCAGCTTGGCTTGCTTTGAAAGAAAAGGAGGAATATCAATGGGCTTATTGTACTAAACCACACGTCCATGCAGTAAAATAAGATGCTTCGTGCAGCATACTTTCATTCTCTGGTTTAGATACAGCGTCTAAACATGTGCGGCACTTCAGCATGTGCTATTTTACACAAAAAATAGCTTGCTTTTTATGTAAAATAGGCTCGTTGTTGACATTTTCTTGCAGGTTCAAGTCAAAAGATCCCACTTCTCTAGACATCATGACAAATCATGACAAAACATTGCATTTTTCAGGCTGGAGCAGCCAATGCATGCGGTTTCAGTGACGTGATGACTTTACCAATCAGCAGTTGGCTCATTTATTTAGAAGGCGGGGCTTATTCCACCATATTGTGCATTGCACTTTCTCTCATTATGAGTGCACCATCTTTCTAAAGTCTTTGCTCAGGATCCTCAAAAGCAGCGGTTTGTTCGACTCACTAAGCTGAGCAATACTAACCCTTGGACAGTAAACACTCGTGGATTCTTTGACATTTGCTTACCTGTATTAGACGTGCTGTGTTCAACATGTCTGGACACAACGGACCCTAAAAAAGACCTTTTTGTTATCATATTTTACTGAAGTCAGGCATGCAGTTCATTTTGTGTTATTACTCCTGCCAGACATAACAGCATGAGTCTGTCACTGAACGTGTCAAAGATCCATATCCATTTGTCGGAAGAAGCGCAAGTGCATAGAGTATGTCAAAAATAGATGGATACCAATGATTAGGCTTATGCAGGAAGGGCTAAAAGTGCACATCTGCATGGAATATGCCCATATCCAAGTGAATAACGGGAGATGACACCCAATTCCAGTCTTTGGCAAAACTTCAGTGTGATCTAAGATAAGATTATCAGAACTATAATCATTTTTTTTCTGCACTGCAACAAGTCAGAGCAGGAAAGAGATGATCTTATCTTTAACAAAGGAAAAGTGTTTCAGACAGAAGCATTCTTTCCATTTTCTTCACAGTAAAGAACCACTAAGAATGAAGGCACACCTTAAAGATAGCTCACCCAAAACCACACTTACTTGTCACAGTACATATTATTCCAAAGAATTTTTACAGAGAAATATCCTAATATCCTATATGGCAAGGAAAAACTTTCTAAGACATTAGTAAGGATGAGAAAGAAACTCAGCAGATGGAGCTCATCTTCTGTGATATGTAAACAAACGTCCATATGTGCCAAATATAGTTACAGAATACAGTCTGTTAACGGAGAATGACGTTCATATTTTATTATATGGTGTAGAAAGATGACACAGTCGTATTTGCATGTTTGCGTTGGCTTTTGACTGCATTTAGATTCTTTAACTGTGCATTTCTCACAGTCGCTGAACCCTGAAACACTGACAGGCTTGTGTCCGATGGGATTCCAGAGGTATGTGGTGTGTGTAGCGGTCAGGAGGCCTGTGCATTTATCCCTTCACACACACTCTCTCAGAGAGATTCATGTCTAGTTAAGGCCTTCACTTGCAAATGTACACAGTCTATCTAACGTGTCATCCAACAGCTGTTTCGCAAGATATGCACAACAAAACTAACCCAGTGGCCAATCTAATAGCCCAATGTGATTATTTCCATCAGGCGGGAGGCAAATTCTCTGCTGTTTTAGCTCGGGGGTGCCGAAATTGTACGAAATCAACTCGTAGAAAAAAAATCAATTATTCCCTCAAATAAAAGCATTGTTCATTGTCCTGTACGATTCTGGATAAATTGAGATTTTATTTTTCTTCAAATAGAGATCATGATTCTCCCATGATTCTGAACAGACAACTAAACAAAATAACATGTAACTTACTAGAGGTTCTGACAAAATGCTGCAGTCTATTTAAAATGTTTAATTAATCTGAATGAATTATAAAATAAACAGGTTGAGTGAATGATTCAATGACTCACTCGTAAAGACTTCACTTGTTTCATAACTGGATGAATCAGCATTTTTGAACGTATCTCTTGAATGAATGATTCAATGACAAACACATTTTAACAGGCACTTGTCGCCACCTGCTGGTGTAACGATGTAATACAATCTTTATTTGAAGAGTCAAGTTACTTTAAAAAAGGTGATTTGCTCTATTTTGATCGCTACTGTAGACATCAGAAGCTTCGCTTTCCATTACCCTTCAAATTGCGCAAAATGAAATTGCGAATTGAAAATATGCCCAATTGAAACTCGTCAATTTCGCAAAAAAAAAAATAAAAAAATTACGCTCACATGAGGTGATTTTTCAGACAATTCGAAAAAGAAACTGCAAAACTGCAAATGGAAACAGTTTTTTTCCGCATTTACAGGTCACCTGCCGTATGTAAAAGTGTGTTTGGACAGAAGACGAGACAGAGTTCTTTATTAAACTCATAAAAGACAAAAGAATTGTGGGAATTACGGAAGAGGATTAGGGCCAAGCAATAATAAAAAATTAAAACCATCTCGAGATTAAAGTTGTTAAATTTCGAGAAAAAACTCAAGATAAAATGTTGAGAATAAACTCGTTAAATTACGAGAAAAAAATCGAGATAAAATGTTGAGAATAAAGTAAAGTCATTAAATTACAAGAACAAATTCGTTAAATTATGAGAAAAAAGTCAAGATAAAATGTTGAGAATAAAGTCATAATTTAATGAGTTTATTCTCAACATTTTATCTCAACTTTTTTCTCGAAATTTAACAACATTTTTCTTGTAATTTAACGACTTTTTTCTCGTAATTTAATGACTTTTTTCTCAACATTTTATCTTGAGTTTTTTCTTGAAATTTAACAAGTTTTTTCTTGTAATTTAATGAGTTTATTCTCAACATTTTATTTCGATTTTTTTCTCAAAATTTAACAACTTTAATCTCGAGATGGTTTTATTATTTTATTATTGCTTGGCCCTAATCCTCTTCCGTAGGGAATGACTTATAGCGAGAGGAAAAAATTACGTTTTAGTCACATAGCATCAGCTAATGGAAACGCCGTGATTTTGCAATTGATTTTTTTACTGAACATTTAGAAAATACCGCAAAAGTTTTGTGCAAATCTATAATGGAAACCCTGCTAGTGTTTATATCTAAACTATAAACTATTATCCCAGTATTTCTGTGCTAATTTTATTTATTTTAACACAAAATTATTTCACAAAAATATCTTAAATCCAGTAAATATCACAGAAGATTAACCCTAATAAAATACCAGAATGCCTGGTGCCAGATGACCGGAAAGCCACAACATATGGATAACCCAAGTACCATGACTCCCCTTGCATCCCATGTGGACATTACTGTCTCAGTGGACACATCCAGCTCCACTTACGCTTCTCAAAGTCCCCCGAGGGAGGAATCCGTTTCTCTCCCCCTCAGCCTCACAGAGACCCTGTTGTGCCTCTTCGAAACGCGGCTATAGCTCAATCTATGTGCATTTAGGTTTCAAAAAGGAGTATAAGAGAAGAGGGAGGGAGATTTCTTCAATGTTAGTAGAACTACATTGCACTTTTATTTTGAATATGTGTTTAGACAGACAGACAGGTCTGGAGAGGTATGTGTTTGCCTGAGTACTTCACCACAGCTGAAAAAACGGTTGCTTTCCGCTCCGGCACGTGGCATATGTCAAAGGCAGCCAATGAGGTCCCCTCGCTTTTACAAGATGCAAAGTGTGCAGAAAGAAAGCTCACTATTTATAACAGAACTGTGGCCGGTTGGTGTTGTAATCAGGCCTGAGATTAGATGAATGAGCACTATGTAGTCATACAGTAGCCTTCTTTCAGCTGGTTTCTTAAAGATCTGTTTTGCTTCTTATTGGATGCCGAGTCACGGACTGTTAGTCGGATGATTTGTTGTGTAACTCAAACTCTTACCTGCTATTTAGAAGAGCAACTTGACAAACCAGTGTGCCCTTTTTCTTTTAATAACATATGCAAATTACATTTATACACATTCTGGAGAAGATTTGAGCATTGTTTGTTCGGTAATGTGGCAGAAATGTAAAAACACACCTCTTCTTAAGCTATGCATATGCACTAAAGGTTAATACTTAAGTTTAGGGGTTTGTTTCAATTTGTTCCAATCCCAACCCGATAAGCAAAGATGAAAGTGATGAAAGTGTAGATTATGCAGTGAGGTCATATGAATTAGCCACGTCATAAAATACATATGAATTGCCGTGAGATCAGGTTTGTCAAACTGCTTGTCGCTGGAATCTCATCGCGTCTGGTTAGGACACGGTAAAATGCGCTAAGGTCTTAAAGCTTAGTGCATATTATATTATTACTCTGTATATTTTAAATATATGTTAAATAATTTAACATATTGATCCTTCACATAAATGTAAATACATTTTCTTTGCGTAAGGGTGTGAAACCTGTCCTTTCTTGCAACTGAGCACTTGTTTTTTAAGCTAGTTTTTAGGTCCTATAGTTTTTAAGACTTACAGCTAGTTCTAGTCTGAGTCTATCCTTCATTAAAGAGTGTTTGTAGGCAGTTTCGAACTCAAAATCTAGAGGCAGTTTATAGAGGCAACAGTAGATGCTCTGGAACTTGTCATGTATGAAAATGCAGCTGCACGTCTGTGGGAGTGAAGGGGATAGTGGAGGCAGGAAGCCGGCGGATGACGTGTGACAGATGACTGGGGTCGTATTTCAGCATTGCACAGCAGTATATATGGTAAACATCCGTTGCTAAGTGGTAAAAAGCTGCAAGAAATGTGACACAATTCCACAGGCCTTGTGCAGTGCCTGTTTACAGCATTCTTTCTATTGCATAAAGCTTTTCTTGAATGCTAAATTGTTAAAATTAGGCAAAGAACAACAAGGACGGACAGGTTGTGTGACATGACCTTACTGTAATATTAATAAACTTAATTGTTTGTACTTTCATGCAGTAAGCAGTTTTGGGTCGGCACTTGATGCAAGGACTCTTGAGGCTGAACAAAAGAAATGAACCAAAGAAAAACAAGATTTAGACCTCAAATAAGGCGGAGCCTCAGAGCCACACCCACCTATTACATCATTGCCATGGACCAATGATAGTTCAGAGGTGTTTTTACCAGCTTGGACTCCCGGAAAAAACTCCAAACAAACTTTGTTTTGGCTTAATTTCGAAATGTCATCACACCAGTTCAATAAGGCAATAAGAATGGTGCTACATGTTTAGTTCTCTGTCTTGCTTAATTTTAGCCTTAGGGCAAGTTTACATGACAACGATCCACAGTTTTTCCTTTGCATTTTTCACGTACAGACGACACTGTTGTCAAAACAATCCCCGTTCACACGGATCCGCGAGAACGACTGAAAATGCTGTATTCTGCTGCCAGGCCAGTAGATGGCGACCTAATTTTGTAAAGAAACACTATGTACCTGTAGACTGAACACACATGACGTCACTGTTTTCACAAATTCAGTTTTTGTAGTTATATACACAGGCGATAACAGTATCATTTTGCAAAACTAGCACTTTGAAACACGTTCATTTCATTTCATTTCAGAAGTTTGCATTTTTAAGCCCCCAAAATGCCGTTGTCGTGTAAGTGAATGGCCAAAATGCATAAAAAGTTTTTCGTTTTTAGTTGAAAATGGTTGTGTAAATGCACCCTTAGTCTTCTAGAGTTCTAGTTCTTCCATTGATTAATCACACCTGTTCCCTGTTCCGTTGATTACCATGTGTGTTTAAGCCTTCGTTCTTCCTCAGTTCATTGTTTTTAGTTAATGTTACATGCTATAGTCTGTATTTCTTTACGGTTGTTAATTAAATGTTATTTAATAAACACATATCACGCCACGGATCTTTATTTGGACTATCGCTACTGCTAACCCGTGACAGCTATGTTTTAAACAGGAGGGAATATTTCCTTCTCAAAGGCTCTTCCAATCATGATATATTGTCTTGTTTGTTTACCAGAGCGGGCTAAAGCTTGTTTCTTCTTTCTCTATCTGCTGGAGACAGATCCTGTGATATTTTCAGGTTGTTGGATAAAATCCTGAGCAGCTGAGAGGTAAATTGGACGATGACTCCTTTGGGCTTGTTGTCGACCCAGGCGATGAACGGACAGCTGGAAGATTGTCTTTAGCTTTTGGCAAGATTCTTGCAAAGAATGATGATCTTACCTCGAACATCTTCTCTCTCACTTTCAGGGACTCCATAAAATCTCAAATTCCTCTGACGTGAATAAGCCTCCAGATGTAAAAGCCCTCTTAGCTATACTCAAGTCTTTAACTTCGCCACTCATGAAGTCAATAACATCATTCACTGCACAAATTTGGCTAGTGTTTTTTCATTGATCGTTCCTTTCACACTACGACACACCGAACGACTTCTTCTTGATTTAAATAGTCATGCATATTTTCTGCTTCCCATTTTATCAGTCAGTGCAGCTGGCAGATGAATGTAATCTGGAACAAAAAATTAAATGTAAAAGTATTTGAAATTCATAGTCAATGCGTCAGCCATGTTGGAACGGTTACCATGACTCTGTTCATCAGTCACACTAACCAAACAATGAATTTGAATCTAAAATGTCACAGCTGTGTGCAGCGCTATGGCTAATGATAAACTAAATGGTGTGAAAATCATCTGCTAATGCCTATTGCAGATTTATTCATGTGAATAAATAGGTTGCCGAGCCGGTGCAGTACAGTCAACTCGAGTGGTCACGGGGCGGATTTGACCATTCCAATATGGCGGATGGCTTGTGCATAGAAACATACAGTAATGTACATTTACATTTAGTCATTTAGCAGACGCTTTTCTCCAAAGCGACTTACAAATGAGAGAAGCAATCAAATCAACATGAGTGCAACAGTATGCAAGTGCCGTGTCAAGTCCCAGCATGGTTGCCAGGTTTTCACAACAAAACCCGCCCAATTGCTTCTCAAAACTAGCCCAAAATGTCACGTTATTTGGGGTCGATTCAACCCACGGACATAAAAAAAACAACAACCTGCGGCAAGAGTGTAAAAGTAGCCCAATTCCGTGGGAAAATCGCAGACTTGGCAACACTGAGTCCCAGTTTCACCAGCAAAGCGCTTTTAGCAAGGTTTTATATATACATACATATACATATATATATACACACACACACACACACAACCGTACATAACTCAACTGGATGTAACTGAAATAAATACTTTGAATGTTGCGATCCTATCAGATTTATGATAGCAACCTGAATCGTAACAAAGCACTGTTCGCCAGAGGAGAACTGGCCCCCCGACTAAGCCTGGTTTCTCCCAAGGTTTTTTTTCTCCATTTTAACACCTATTTGCCACTTGTTTGCCACCTGATGTCAGCTGATGGAGTTTGGGTTCCTTGCCGCTGTCGCCTTTGGCTTGCTTAGTTGGGGACACTTGACATTTGACTTGACATTTGATATTCAACAGTGCTTTGATCTGCCTGCATTGACACTATTCTTTAAGAGCTGATTCTTTACAATCTGCATTGTAAAAAGTGCTATATAAATAAAGGTGACTTGACCTGACTATATATATATATATATATATATATATATATATATATATATATATATATATATATATATAGATGGAGAAAGAGAATAGAAATCAAAAAAGGAAAAGTAAAAATATAAAAGTGATGAGAGCGCCATCTTTATATATCTTAAGTCTTTGCCAATACACTGCAAAATTAAGGCAGTAAATGTCATTTTGTTAAAAAAATAGTTCAATAAAACATTCAAATACTGAATAAAAACAGTAAAAGAAGATCATTATTTAACCTCGCCCATTTTGTAATGGTTTAGATAAGGATCATCCCAATTTCACCCTCTTCTTCTGCTTATTATATATAATTATCAGCCTTTGTAAAATATGAACTGTTAATATTATAGTCTGACAAACAAAAACATGTTCAAACGCATTTGTTGCTAAACTTTAACCGAATTAACCGAATCTGAATGCGTGCGTGCGTGCGTGCGTGCGTGTGTGTGTGTGTGTGTGTTCTGAACGTTGATTCGTGGAACGTGAGCAGTTCCGGTTTGTCATAATGACGCGGCGCTTACGTCAGACGCAGCGTCAAGATTCAAACTGGTCGGCGGTTAAGAAAATAAAAAACAAGCAGCAGCAGCAGGACTGAAATCCTCCTCAAAATAATTCAAAATAACTCCTCTAAAGTCATCTAAACTCGACTCAAGATGTCCAAGACTCTGAAGGGAATCACGCTGAAGGGAAGCGCGGAACTCGTGGCTGAATTCTTCTGTAAGTTTATGGACACATTAACGCGCTTCATGGCGTCTTCAGTGTTAAAATAGAAATAGAATTAAAAACGAGTTGAATCCTGAGGTGATGGATTCGCCATCGTTAAAGTTGTTCCCTCTGCTCTATTAATCTCCAATGCGTGTTTTTCTTCTCATTGTGATCTTTAACAATGTAAAGCCTGATATATGAAATAGTCAGAATAATATATTTACAGTTTATTGGACGTTTAGACACAATATCAAATAAAATGTGTTTTTTGAAACATGCTTTATATATAATGAGAATATGAGCTGATACACGAGGAGGAAAACACCCTTTCCTGAATATTCAGAGGCTCAAACTGAGCAAAAATATACAATTTGATGCAGATTCTGATATTCGTGTGGTCGAAAAGTAAGATCTGTATAACAGTATAACTGATACTAACATAAAAATGCATATAAATATCATTCGTCACTCTATAAATGCTAATAAAATCTCTTAGTAAGGATAAATTTAAATGCTTAGTTTCATGATCAAAACATAATGCAATGATGATTGAGAGATGAACAAATAAACCTTATGATCATATTTGATTTATTTGACTGCAGTTTTGATCATTTAGAGTCATTAGAGCAGGCTTTGTAAGGTTAAAATAATTAAAAAAAACTCCTCAAACCATTTTCAGCTCCCTCAAATCTTTCAGAAGGACTCATTTGGACGGTGAAATACATTAGTTATGCAGTGTTGTGTCTTTGTAGTCGTTCCAGAGAATGAATGAAGGTTTTGTTTGTGGTCTGCAGCGTTCGGGATCAACAGCATCTTGTACCAGCGAGGGATTTATCCGGCAGAAACCTTCACCAGAGTCACACAGTACGACATGAGCCTTCACCTGACCACAGACAGCAAGCTGAAGAACTACCTGACCAACGTCATCTCGCAGCTCAAAGGTTGGTTTGTTTCATTAAAGGGTTAGTTCAAGCAAAAATGAAAATACTGTCAATAATTACTCACCCTCATCCTGTTCCACACCCGTAAGACCTTCGTTAATCTCTCGAAGGCCTCACTGAGCCATCGGATTTCATCAAAAATATCTGAATTTGCGTTTCGAAGATTAACGAAGGTCTCGAAGGCCTCACTGAGCCATCGGATTTCATCAAAAATATCTTAATTTGTGTTCCGAAGATTAACGAAGGTCTCGAAGGCCTCACTGAGCCATCGGATTTCATCAAAAATATCTTAATTTGTGTTTCGAAGATTAACGAAGGTCTCGAAGGCCTCACTGAGCCATCCGATTTCATCAAAAATATCTTAATTTGTGTTCCGAAGATTAACGAAGGTCTCGAAGGCCTCACTGAGCCATCCGATTTCATCAAAAATATCTTAATTTGTGTTCCGAAGATTAACGAAGGTCTCGAAGGCCTCACTGAGCCATCGGATTTCATCAAAAATATCTTAATTTGTGTTTCGAAGATTAGCGAAGGTCTCGAAGGCCTCACTGAGCCATCGGATTTCATCAAAAATATCTTAATTTGCGTTACGAAGATTAGCGAAGGTCTCGAAGGCCTCACTGAGCCATCGGATTTCATCAAAAATATCTTCATTTGCGTTTCGAAGATTAGCGAAGGTCTCGAAGGCCTCACTGAGCCATCGGATTTCATCAAAAATATCTTCATTTGCGTTTCGAAGATTAACGAAGGTCTCGAAGGCCTCACTGAGCCATCGGATTTCATCAAAAATATCTTCATTTGCGTTACGAAGATTAACGAAGGTCTCGAAGGCCTCACTGAGCCATCGGATTTCATCAAAAATATCTTAATTTGCGTTTCGAAGATTAAAGAAGGTCTCGAAGGCCTCACTGAGCCATCGGATTTCATCAAAAATATCTTAATTTGCGTTTCGAAGATTAACGAAGGTCTCGAAGGCCTCACTGAGCCATCGGATTTCATCAAACATATCTTAATTTGCGTTTCGAAGATTAACGAAGGTCTCGAAGGCCTCACTGAGCCATCGGATTTCATCAAACATATCTTAATTTGCGTTTCGAAGATTAACGAAGGTCTCGAAGGCCTCACTGAGCCATCGGATTTCATCAAAAATATCTTCATTTGCGTTTCGAAGATTAACGAAGGTCTCGAAGGCCTCACTGAGCCATCGGATTTCATCAAACATATCTTAATTTGCGTTTCGAAGATTAACGAAGGTCAGGAAGGCCTCACTGAGCCATCGGATTTCATCAAAAATATCTTAATTTGCGTTACGAAGATTAACGAAGGTCTAAACCCTTTAAAAGGTTAGTTGAACCAAAAATGAAAATTGTGAGATTTTGAAGCCCAAAAAAGTGCATCCATCCATTATAAATATAATCCGTATGACTCCAGGGGGTTAATAAAGGCCTTCTGAAGTGTTTTTTGTAAGAAACACATCCATATTTAAACCTCGATGAACTGTAATCTCTAGTTTCCGGCCGTACACATCAGAGTAACTGGTTCTGCTCAGTTCTTCAGCACTGATGGTCCGTCTCTTCCAGAGTGGCTGTTCGATTGCACCGTTCAGAAGCTGGTGGTGGTCATCACATGCCTGGAGACCAACGAGGTGCTGGAGCGATGGCAGTTTGACATCGAGTGCGACAAGACGGCGAAGGAGAGCGGGTACGTGATCGCAGCCGGGTTCGTTAATGTCACATGACCGATGCGAATATGAGTGTTCATGAAGAGCTGTGTGTTCCAGAGCACCGAGGGAGAAGTCCATAAAAGCCATCCAGGAGGAAATCCGCTCCGTTATCCGACAGATCACCGCCACCGTCACCTTCCTGCCGTTGTTAGAAACTGCCTGTGAGTAAACTACATGTGTGATTGAAGCTCGTTCACAACATGGACGATAAAGATACACTTCTGAATCATGATTAATATAAAAGCACATTGAACAGTGTGATCAAGTCATGTCGGAAAGATCATGTTTGAGTTGTATAAGGGTCATTCTGGTGCAAACTGCCGTCCCACAACCAAAAACACA
This sequence comes from Megalobrama amblycephala, assembly GCF_018812025.1. NCBI lineage: Eukaryota > Metazoa > Chordata > Actinopteri > Cypriniformes > Xenocyprididae > Megalobrama > Megalobrama amblycephala. The sequence goes on from NC_063046.1 coordinate 61,954,194, forward strand.
TTTAAAAAGCATTCAAGTATTCATATTTTAGATGTTTACTATTATCTATTGAATCCCACAATAATATTTAAAATATCAGTAATCTTAACATATATAAAATCATCATTTATTGAGTAATTTCAGTTGGGAGGAGTCTGTGCTGAACCCTAAACTTCAACTTGTGAAAATATTGAAACTTATTGATACTCTTTCACAGCAGATAGATCATCATTCTGAGTTAAACGTGTTCAAAAGTCTGAAAATCTGTGTGGAGCTTTTTTTGGGCGTTATTCCATTAAATGTAGATTTTTGTGTGTTCAACTGTTCAGAACTGTGCTGGATAACCATGTGCTGATCAGCATCTTTGAGCGGCTCAAAAATGTCACTACCGTAACTTCACATATCGGTCATGACTGTTTCGGTAGTGACAAAAGGGAACATAAAATTTTAGTACAGTTATGCATTTTAATTAATATGTATTTTAACATGTTTTAGTTAAATTGTGTCATGTGATGTGGTCACTACCAACACATTACTGTCACTACCGGTAATGTGCAGTCATGACCGAAACATGATGTTTTGTCAGAAATAAAGTAAGATGTTGTTATTATAGTGTTTGATTCAATGTTTGTTCAAACTAATGAATCCTTCACTTTGAAATCAGTTTGATAAACTTTATGACTTTTACAAAGAAAGATTGGATTCAAAATACAACAAATATCATAAATCACACTTGAAATATTGATAAAATTGTAATTGTTATTGATTTACCTGTGAGAATTTTTTTAGAAAAATCACAAAAACTATATTTGCAAGGTAGATGTAAACAAAATCTTAATAGTTCAATGTGACTCATTTTATTAAATTATTTATTATTGTGTTTCGGTAGTGACAAATTTGGGGAGAAGAAAAATATTCCAAAACTTTCTGAAAATACAATATGAGAATTAACTGCACAATTACTAGAAATGTGTATCTTGGATATTATACAATAATTATTATTTTTTTTAAGTTGTTTCCAACTCTGTTTAAGACCCGTATTCGAGCGGGAAGCTCAGGATTGTCTTTAAGCTGGTATTGGACGCTAATATATTTATGGTTTAATTTCCCATCAGTCGCCACAAGATCACCATCATCCTGTGCTATATATTGTTTTATATGAAATGCTTCATTATAGTAGGTGTGACATAAGATTTCAGACAAACTATTTTATTAAAAAATTATATTTTTGTTTTGATTCTTTAATGAATTGTGTAAATATTGTGCCAGTTATTAATTTAACTTCAGCAATTTTGCATGTGCCATTCATTAGCTTGTAATGAAGTACTTTGGTCCCACTTTATATTAGGTGTAACTTGCATCAAAAATGAATAGTTAAGTACAGTGTACTTATTGTGTTGATGATGTAGCGCTTCATTTTACAGTCCTGTTTCACACACAGTACAGTCCAAAAGTTTGGAACCACTAAGATTTTTAATGTTTTTAAAAGAAGTTTCGTCTGCTCACCAAGACTACATTTATTTAATTAAAAATACAGTAAAAACAGTAATATTGTGAAATATTATTACAATTTAAAATAACTGTGTACTATTTAAATATATTTCACAAAGTAATTTATTCCTGTGATCAAAGCTGAATTTTCAGCATCATTACTCCAGTCTTCAGTGTCACATGATCCTTCAGAAATCATCAAGAAACATTTAATGTGTACAATTGTACAAAATATTTGTGTACAATATTTTTTTTCAGGATTATTTGATGAATAGAAAGTTCAAAAGAACAGTGTTTATCTGAAATCTAATCTTTTGTAACATTATAAATGTCTTTACTGCCACTTTTGATTGATTTAATGCATCCTTGCTGAATAAAAGTATTCATTTCTTTAATTTCTTTTCAAAAAAATAAAAATAAAAATTCTTACTGACCCCAAACTTTTGAACGGTAGTGTATAATGCTACAGAAGCTTTGTATTTCAGATAAATGCTGTTCTTTTGAACTTTCTATTCATCAAGGAATCCTGAAAAAAAAAAAAGTACACAACTGTTTTCAACATTGAAAATAATCATACATGTTTATTGAGCAGCAGATCAGCATATTAGAATGATTTCTGAAGGATCATGTGACACTGAAGACTGGAGTAATGATGCTGAAAATTCAGCTTTGATCACAGGAATAAATTACTTTGTGAAATATATTCAAATAGAAAACAGTTATTTTAAATTGTAATAATATTTCACAATATTACTGTTTTTTACTGTATTTTTAATTAAATAAATGTAGCCTTGGTGAGCAGACGAAACTTCTTTTAAAAACATTAAAAATCTTAGTGGTTTCAAACTTTTGGACTGTACTGTATATGCCAATATGTACCTATAATACCTAATGTTACACATGTAGTTACCTTATATTACTCTGAAAGTGCAGTACTGTAAAATAAAGCACTTGTGCTGCTGTTGAGGCGATACAGTTAGGACAGGTTTAAGGTGGGTCAGCAGTGTAATTATAGATGTAATTACATTGTATCAAATGATTCATTTAAATGTTAGTATATAGTAGACTTGAAAAGGACTTGGACACACTTTATATTATTGTCTGAGTAACTTTCGTCATTTATTACAGGCGCCTTCGACCTGCTGATCTACACTGACAAAGATCTGGAGGTGCCAGAGCAGTGGGAGGAGTCTGGGCCTCAACTAATCGACCAATCGGAAGAGGTCCGCTTGCGTTCCTTCACCACATCTATTCACAAGGTGAACAGTATAGTGGCCTACAAGAGGACAGACTCCATGTGATCGCGCTCTTCTGTTTTGTTTTCTGTTACAGTGTTTCAGTCTTCTGTATATATCTATATAAAGCTCATTTCTTATTTGTTATTTTAAAGAATGTATTTCCTAATACAGAAAATAAATGTCTTGTTTCCAAGATTTGTATTGATTTCTTTGATAATTTGCAGTATCCTCTAGATGGCGACAAAACCTAAGTTAATGTGCTGAACTGCACAAAGACCTTCAAGTTTTTCATTACATTTTTTGCATAATGAGTAGTTTTACTACTATATTATTAGTATTGTACATGATTGTAATGCTGGTTCTATACAGAGATTTATTACATTTTTCTTTTCAAAAGGAACGTACATTTCATGTGATGTTTTAAACTAAATATGCGAGATCTGTATGAGGATCGGCCTTGTTAGCGTTGCATTAATTACCTACACCGAAGAGAGGCACAGATAAAGGACACTAACACCTCAATTATGTAAATCTGGAGCAGGATAAAGGATGTAAATGTGTTTGATCCGAGGTGGGGTGGAACATTCTGCTTTGAACCTGTCGTTCTTTAGACATCAAAGTCTTGTGTTGCTGATGGTTCAGTTGAAGACACGAGAAACACCTGCTGGGCTCATTAGTGTGAGAAGAGGTGGAAAACCAGCCCTTTTTATCTTAAAGTAGTTAAAGGAAGCTAGAGTATGTGTGGTGCTATAGACTAGTTGTATTACATTTTCCCCCCTTTATACTTATCCATGCAGTTTTAATTCTACATGGAATATTTGTATATGTTTTTTTTTTAATTGTTGCACCACAAGTATTTAAAAGTGCAGTACGTAATATTGACAGCTATCGGTTTAAATGGGTCCGAATCAGGGTTGCCAGGTTTTCACAACAAAACCCACCCAATCGTGTTTCGGAGTCCCTCTGTAAAAATCATGTTCCAGGGAGTAAAATTCGCATTTTTGACTCGGTTCCTCTGGTAAAATTCACTTAAAAACCAAAGGAAACGGAGTTCAAGTAGACCAATTCCACTGGAAAACTGCAGACTTGGCAACACTGGTCCAAATTCAAAATACTGGAGAGATTTGTTTGCCCCGCCCCCTCCTCCTCAGACTCGACGCTCACACGGGTTCCCAAATTGAACCTAAACAAAAACACATTCTGACACGGAATTGTTTCCTAAATATCTGCAAACATATTTGAACTGCAAAAATAAACTAAAATGTACACTTTCTCCAATTAATTTGTCAGCTGATTAACTATAAAATACCTTTAAATTAGGTAGATAAAACATATTTTTTTATTTTCTTGATGAGCTGAAAGTGCTTTTTAACCCTTTCCCTGCCATTTTTCCGTCAATCAGTGTCTTCACTGTTATACGGTAGGGGGCGCTGTTATGCATCTTCAGTATAGTATTATAGAAATAGAACAGATTCTCCAGATCCAAATATAAGCAACTGAAGCACATGTAAAATAACACGATCATCAGACATTCAGCAGTGTATAAATCATCAGCAAATACAATGTCGAATCTGATTGTGAAGCTTTGGGTGTGTTGATGGACTCGATCTACACCATCTGTGTTTTGATCATCATTTTGAATCCCATCCAGACGAAGTCTATGACAAAAACAGGATTTTCTCTGCTTTTTGTTCAAAATGTTTCATTTTATGACACTTACCCACATTAAAGTCCATGAAGTTAGATTTTTTTTTTTTTTTTTTTAAGCAGAGGCTCTGTTGAATGTTTACATATTCATAAAACAAAATATTTTATGGGCCATGAAAGTTTTGTGAAAATTATCAAAAAATGTTGGTGATGGCAACTTTTTTCTTTTAAATTAAAAACACTGGTGGGGAAAGAGTTAATTAGGTGCCTCCTTAATGACTATATCATTGATCAAATATCAAATATTAATAACTTGACATGAAAATAATAGATCCATCAACAAGTCAGATATGGAACAAGTTTCTTTTTGAACATGTGACAGCATTTTGAACTTTACATTTCTACAGACATCTTATTTCCATCCCACTCCAAAACAAGTATTTGTTGTGACTGTCAAAGAATTAAACACGTTTGTGTAACAGATGATAAATAAGTTCACATATCACAGGTATGCAATGCAAGTGAACAAAAAAATCTACAACATGATATAAAGGTATTTTACAAAGTGACGTGAAAGGGTTAAACAGTGGAAAACGACTGTATTCAATGTGTTCGTTTTAATATCAGCTTATGCTAACAGTGCAACATAGCAAAATAAGATGTGCGTATATCAGTAATTCAGTGAGTGAGCGGCACAGACAAATACAGACTACAAGAAAGGATAAGGAATGTTCTGGACTCAATACAAGTCGATATGCTGTCGATTACCACGAGAAATGATTTTAATTTTAAAAACATGAAACGTTCACTCCGTTAACTGAAGCAGATGAACACTACACAACGGCAAATGGATTAATGGTTATCGCTATGTGATTCATTGCATGAATCTGTGAGTCAGTTTATTTAAATTCTGAGCGGATTATAGAAAGCACACAAAATTCTGTGATTGGCTACATTGCCCCACACTGCAAAAAAACAATGTAAATAGAAACCTTTGAGCATATGTGATAAGCCCCGCCCACACGTTGACAGGATTGGTTACGTGTTTGTGACGGTAGGAGGGTCTGTTTTAAACTGAGTTTTTGAAAGAGTCTTTGGTACAGCGCAGTTTTAAAGAGAAACTGCTCAGCAATCGGTCATGTTTACAGTTTAACAACTCTTTACAAATTTACAGTTACTTACAAAAATACAACTTGTGCATTTCTGCCTTTGGAATAGTTCCATTGTAAGTGCTACATTATTAACTCTTTTCCCGCCAATGACAGAATTTTTAGGCGTCCCGTGTTTTCACTGTTATACGGTAGGGGGCGCTGTTAGACATCTTTTGAAAGAGTAGAGAATCTAAAAATCAAGCTATAAAAGCACTGCTTATGCATGTTGTACAGTCTTTTGGTTAACATGTTGCTTTTTTATGAAACGTACCCATATTCAAGTGTTGATAAAAAAGAGTGCAAAAAGCTATAATAAAATGGGATTTTTCGTTTAAAAGCAAAGGCTCTGTTCTTTCTTTTGACATATTGCATGTTCAGATATTCATACAACAAAATATTACATTTTTGTGAAAATTATCAAAAACGCTGGCAGGGAAAGAGTTAATAATGGTTCTTTTAATTATCAGTGTTGAAAACGGTATTTGCTGCTTAATATTTTTGTGGAAACTGATTTTTACAAACTAAGGGATGAAATGATTTTCTGTGGTAATATGTCACAAATACTTGTATTGAACCGGGAACATTCCTTTAATGAGTCAAGATGGTCTAGTCACAGTTTTAAAGCATGTCTTCTGCAAAGGTATCGATCCATCCAACCTTAGCACAGCAGTCTCTCCCGATTCAAGAAGTTACTTTATTCTGATACGTCTTTCATCCAATCCTGCTCCAGTGTGCTTTGTGAATGTCATGTGAATATCATCAAACCAGGGTCTTGTAATCTTTCAGTCTCAGGGAATGATGTGGATAGTCCGAGGAAGTATGCATGCCAACAGAAAAGTTAAAGTTCTCCTTTAAGCAAAGCTCCTTCCTCTCCTTGTTCAGCAAGTATCTTCCAATTCTGCCTGTTCTTCCTACATCCCTCCAGCAGGGGGGAGCAGCACTCCGAGAGACCCGTCAGCGCCTGCTCGCACAAACACAGGACAAGAGCAGAAGGATAATAAACATCACAAACTGCCTGACCAGAAAGTTTGAAGCAGGTTTAAAGCTTAAAGTGTGAAGGTTTTCAGTTTGAAGTAATTTTAAAGCTTGAAGGCCATACAGTTTGGGCCATCGGATGGATGGATGGATGGATGGATGGATGGATGGATAGATAGATAGATAGATAGATAGATAGATAGATAGATAGATAGATAGATAGATAGATAGATAGATATAGATAGAAACATTTACAATATGGTTCCATTGGATAACATTCGTTAATTCTTTAGTTAACATGAACAACAGACCTACTTCTACAGCATTTGTTAATCTTAGTTGATGTTAATTTCAACATTTACTAATGCTTTATCAAAATCAAAAGGTCAAGGGACCTGAGCTAACATGAACTAACAATGGACAGTTGCATTTTCATTAACTAGTGTTAACAAAGAATAACTAATGTAAAATAATATGGGGGCTCGTACGGGATATTCCCAAGAAACAGGACTGAGAAGTCATCCAAAAAATTGCTCATTGTTAATGTTAGTTAATGCACAAACATTAACTAATGGGCCCTAATTGTGAAGGGTTAGCAATTGGTCATTATTGTTCTTAGAATGCTGATATTTCATTATCATTAATAGCATCAAACATCTTCTGTATTTTCGGTTTGTATTGTGGATCATTCATTGCAACATTTAACCTGATTCTCATGTTTAGGTATCTTTTATCAGGCTGTGTTTGTCAAATAATGTATGCTATACCAAAGACCAGGGCCGGATTAACATAAGGGCTAGGTGGGGCTGAAGCCCCAGGGCCCGCGGGTAGAGGGGGCCCGTGATTGGCTGGAGGAAATGAGATTGACAAGTCATAGGTGGTTGATTTGTGTCTAATAAAATAACAAGAAAAAATGATTGGGAAATGTGCCTGACTGATAAATCACCGTCCAATCAAAATCACTTTACAATTCGCGCCATGACATCGGGAAACGCCTCTTTGTGTTATGCTATCGCATGTAGAGTAGAAAATGGGAAATTGGCCTTTATTGCTTGTTCAGCCTCGCTGGTGTTCAAAATGCTGAAAAAAAAGTGATAGTGGTGCGCAAAAAAGGAAAAATAAGCTTGAAAGGGAGAAAAGGGATGCTAATCTTACAGCAAAAATTCCAAAACTAACTACTTCGGTTCACATAAAACATCCGCGCCAGTGGAAGACCCCGCGTGCAGCGGCAGCTCACAATTATCTTCACCCACCGACACCGTCGCCGATCTGCGTGCTTTACATGTTGAAGAAGGTGGGATAGCAGTTGCAGCAAGTTATTATTCTTATAACGAGTTAAGCCCTATTCGGATGGTAATTGTTTCTCATGAAAACGAAAAGGTGTTTTCAACATTTACAGGGACGAGTCGATTGATTTTATTGCCGTTTGAATTCAGAATGTCAGTGTTTTTCTCTCATCATCATCATCACCCGTGTAAAAATCCCGAATTAACTTTCCTACTGTTTTTTGACGAACACCAATGTCGTGTGACTTGTCTCCATATCTGCCTTTGAAGCACATTCTATCAGTTGCAGTTCTGGTGCCTCCATCCGTACAACCAGGCCTGGACACATTCACATCACACGTTAACACAGCGGTAGAGTTACTCACGGGACACTGCACTTATTCAAAATCACAAAAGTTCTTTGTTTGCATGTGCTTTAAAGCCCTGCCAGTTAAACATGTCATTCGTGTGCTGTTCTGAGTGCGCTTTTTCTGACCCCATACACCCGAAGCGTGCACACACAGCACCTGACTACTGGACTTCCTCTTTCGCGTCTGATTGCGCTATAATACTGTCAAATACACAAAAGGTTTACATAAACACAGTTGGTTATGTATGGTCTGAAGTTTTTTTGAAGTTTTTTCAGTTTTTTTACAGTCTATGGTCTGAAGTGAGTTGAGAAAATCGGACGCGTGCAGGTCTTAAAGTGACAGCATCCTAATAGTTATCATGCGGACCCTTGTCCTTAAAGGGATAGTTCACCCAAAAATTAAAATCCTGTCATCACATACTCACTTTCAAGTTGTTTTAAACCTGAATGAGTTTCTTTCTTCTGTTGAACACAAAATAAACTATTTTGAAGAATGTGGGTAACCTAACAGTAGCTGGTCCCCATTAATTTCCATAGTAGGAAAAAAATATATATAATGTGGAAATCACTGGGGACCATCAACTGTTTGGTTACCCACATTCTTCAAAATAGTTTACTTGGTGTTAATCAGAGGAAAGAATTATTGTGTCAGAAATATATGCAATACAATTTTAAAATATGTATCGTGCACATTAAAAATATTGGGTTGGTAACCAGACAGTTGACGACACCCACTGACTTTTTTCCTACTATGGAAGTCATTGGGTGCCATCAACTGTCTGGTTACCAACATGTAACATGTAAGTAATGACAATTTTCATTTTTGGGTGATCTCTTTAAAGTATTCATGGTAAAGTAATCATTGAGGAAGTATGACTGAAGTATGACAAATATTTTTGCTGCTTTTGGCAACCTGTTTGTTTGAGTTCATATCTGGAGTTAATGCATTTGTTTTTAATGTGTTAAATAGCATGGAATATTTAGTGAGCTTGTGCTTATATAAAATGAATTGATAAAATGAGATTTGTAAAAATATAAAAATAATAACAATAATAAAAAATAAAAAAATTCTTGTGGTACAAGACACTGTGGCATGGCAATCAGATGAAAGGGGGCCCTTGGTGTTGCTATAGCCCCAGGGCCCAATGTGTTCTTAATCCGGGCCTGCCAAAGACTATAGAATAACACAAGACGCGTCACTCGTATTGTTTTGAATGAGAGAAAGTGTAACGCGCAATATGGCGGAATAAGTCCCGCCTTCTAAATAAGAGCCAAAAAAGTCATCGCGTCACTGCAGCGGCCGTTAGAATCACCGGTTTCTATAGAAACAGTCAGACGCGCGCCTCCAAAGAGATGCGCATTTAGGTCTGCGCATGCACATTAGCTTGATCCAGCCTGAAAAATACATTTTTTTTGTCATGATTCGAGCGTTTAGAAACTAAATTTATGAGCCGGTTGTTGTTAGATTTCATTGGTGATTTCAAATATGAAATTTAATCGTAAGGTTGGCGAACAGTTTTGGAGAATTTGATGTTTCCCCATTCAAAGAGATTGCATGATGCCCAGGATGCCCGAGAGGCATTTCAAAGATGGCCGCCGAGTGAAATGACTTGTCTTAAAGGCAGGCTTTGGCTATACTGACCTGGTTTTAAAGCTATGTCTTGGCCTTCAAACATCTTAAAATACACATATGTAGACCAGGGAAATCAAATTTTAGATTTTTTGACCTTAGTAATTATGAAACTCTGCATACGGCCCTGATTGTGTTATCATAAGCGCTGCAGTTTTGTCGTATGCCACTTTAAATGCTCGAACTCTTAAAGCAGGATGGATTCTGATTGGCTGTCAGTGTTTTTATCATTCATCAGCTGGAAAAATCATTCTGAAAGTGATTCCAATGAAATGGTTTCTCTGTGTCATTATAGTTGGTGTGAACTCTGTTATTCTTTCACATTTAGAACGATTTTTAGGATGATATCATTATCGTTATAGTAATCATTCAAACAATTAATTCAGTTGTGAACCCACATACCTGTCCTCTGACTGATGCCTCAGTCTCCACTTGTGAGAATTTTCTTCACTTTTCTATTAATAAAGTGGAGTCTGTCAGACAGCTCACGACTAAGAGCTCTGTCGCTGCAGCACACTCTGCGGTGTTTGAACAGTTTGAACCAGTCTCACTATCATTCCTTAATGAAGTAGTGCAACAAATGAAAATTACAAAATTGCCCCTTGGACCTTGCGTGGTTAAAGCTATTTTTTTTTTCAGCTACATCTTTTGGCCAAGGTCAAACCATTTTTGAATCGCTCCGACCTTGAGAAAGCTATTCATGCTTTTATCAGCACAAGATTAGATGACTGTAATGCGCTTTATGCTGGTGTCTCACAGTCGTCCCTCAGACGCCTTCAGCTTGTGCAGAATGCTGCAGCCCGTCTTTTGACCAACACACGCAAACGTGAGCACATGACCCCGATTCTTCATTCGCTCCACTGGCTTCCAGTTTTCAACTCTTCCAGAGTTGATTTTAAGATTGTATTGTTTGTTTTTAAAGCTCTCAACGGCCTTGCCCCACCTTATGTAACTGAGATGCTGGCTCTTTGTCAGACAAACAGGGCTCTTAGGTCAACAAATAAACTTTTGCTGGAAGTCCCAAGGTCACGGTACAAACACTGGGGTGACCGGGCTTTCTCTGTAGCTCGGCCCAGACTCTGGAATAAGCTTCCCGCTGATACGCACACCATCACTGACCTGGGCCTTTTTAAAGCTAAGCTTAAAACTTATTTATTTAGACTGGCTTTTAATATCTAGCAGTTGTTTTGACATGTTTGTGTATTTTATGTATTTCTTGTAGTTGGCTTTTTAATTTTAGTTTTTATTGGAAAGCACTTTGGTTCACCTTGAGTGTTGTAAAGGGCTGTATAAATAAATGATGATTGATTGATTGATTGATCTTTGGTGTGAAACATGTCGTCATTGCATGCATGTTGTGCCAAAGCAATGATAAATGATCCAGTTTAGCTCACATATAGATTTCTGTTGTGCTTTGAGTTTTGAAACAATTTGAAGAAGTTTTCAGAAATGGGTCCTAGTGATTGTAAAAAACTAATAATTCAATAATCAAGAACTTAAGATACAAAACATACACCAAAACCCAAGTAGTGCAGGTACCAAACAGTTCTAAACTCGCAGCTTTGGTTCTTTCTGGCTGGTTGGGTAAGCGATTATTAGTAAACGACAAACAAACAGTTCATATGATTTACCTCATATAACTGTGTGCAGATGGCATCAATGAAAGACACTTGCATGCTGGGAATTTTATCCTGCTTCTCCCTGTTCATCAGATCCTTGGAAAGAATGAAGTCACATGGTTATTGTCGTTTGACCTGGTCTTATAAAACACAGCAGGAACGTTTCTGTAAAATAAGTGAAGCTCTTACAATAGGTTCAATGTTTAGCTCTCGCCGCTCCTTATCGCCCTGTTCAAAGAACTCTGTGGCGACCAGTTCTGCTATCTGTTGAGACACAAACATGTTTATTATTGAATCGCCATCTTAAACATTATGACAATTATACAACACCTTCCTGTCTGTTATTAGAAGCCGGGTTATTATTAGTTATTACATTGACAAATTTTTTATATTAACTAATATATTATTAGATTATGGGTTATTAGTATCCTTTGCAAAAGTGTTTTAGAGTCATGTGACGGATTTCTGGCTGTGTTTACAAGAGAACACTGAATGTCCACTATGATTTAACAATAGAGTCTGAATTAACGCGTAATGCATTGAAAATAATTGATGTTCGTTTATCTTATCATCTCTGAAATAACTATATAAAGCATACAGACTGCATACGTCATTCTTAACATGGCCTCATGCACAGTAAATATTAAGTCTGTAGGTCACGAGTTTGCGTAATTCTTGTCTAAATGATGGTCGTTGAGTAGGATCGCAGCTGAACCTTCACCCTCTGTTAATTAGCTTGTTAATTACTGAAGAGAGAGAAAAAGACTGGAATAGAACGAGAGGAGGAGGAGATGAGGACGTTTCAAGAGCTATTTTAAGTCTTTCTGATTCTCCACTGATTATAGATGAATGCGTCTGGCTTTTATTATACACTCTGAAAAATTCTGAGTTAAAAACAACCCAAGTTGGGTTAAAAATGGATAAATCCAGCGATTGGGTTAAATGTTTGTCCAACTTGCTGGGTAGTTTTATTTAACCCAAATATTGTTTAAAAATTATTGTATTGCTTGTTTAAAATGAACCCAAAACCTAACAATAAACACTTATTAAATTGCTTATTAATAAATGTTCACCTTTTGATTATTATTGTTGCCTCTAGTAATTATGTGTCTGATTTTTAATTTCCAACCTATTTTGGGTTCATTTTAAGACAGTCATACAGTAATTTTTAAACAATAGTTGAGTTAAATAAAACTACCCAACAGACTGGACAAACACTTAACCCAATCGCTGGGTTTGTCCATTTTCAACCCAACTTGGGTTGTATTTAACCCATAATTTTTCAGAGTGTACACCAAATTGTGTGCGTGTTTACCTTCTTCTGTACAGGCCAGGGTTTTGTAATAGCTGAGATATCACATGCTGTCATCAGCATCGACCTGCAGGAGATTATAACATCATAATGAAGAAATATAAACAGCCGGCGCATGTATAAACACATTCAGCTCTTCCCGACACTCACCGCAGCAGATCTCTGTGATACTCGTCCTCCCAAACAAACTGACTGTTCTTCGCCAGCTCAAAGAATTCTGTTCTTTTTCTGCAAAGACATCAGGATTAGCATTATGATGAATAGCAAGAATTAAACATATAGAAATCGGTAACAGAGCGATCAAATAGAAGCCGATTAATAAATCTCTTTTGTATGTTTCTGAAAGCAGCTGTATGTGACATCTGGTACCTACTTCATGTAGAGAGCCAGGTCAGTGGCCAGAATAGCCTTCTCAATCATCTTCAGTGTGGCCTTGTACTCGTCCAGAGAGAGACCGCTGAGAATCTGATTACCCTGAGAGAAAACAACCGACAACAGAGCCTCTGCTTTAAAACAAACAACAAAAGTTTTATTCTAGCTTCATGTATTCTTTTTTTTTTTTTCAACACTTGAATGTGGGTAAGTTTCATTAAAAAAAGCAACATTTTGAACAAAAAGCTGAGAAAATTGCATTTTTGTCAAAGACTACAACATGCGTCAGCAATGCTTCTATCACTTGTTTCTGCTGCTTCTTCCCCTGTGTTTTGATCCGAAGATTCTGGACTCTTTCAGAAGATGAATAACAGCGCCCCCTACCATATAACAGTGAGTTAAGGGGAACCTAATATGCAAAATTCACTTCTGCATGGTGTTTGGACATAAATGTGTGTTGGCAGTGTGCGAACACAACCAACCTATAATAATAAAAATCCAAACACTCCTTTTTTTTAATCCCCATAAATCATAAGCAGTGTCTCAGAACAAGCTGTTTCCAGATCCCTGGCCGTTTGAACATAGAACCGCCCTGAGTGAGTTCACAGCGAGTTGTACACAGTCCGCCATTGCTGCACTGACGAGAACGTCTCCCAAGTGTTTTAGGAGTTCTGTAGCTGGATGGATTAATCCACAGAGCTCTCTCCATTTACTTCCTAAATCTCAGCCACTAAAAAATGAGGTGGATTCATTTTGTTTTCCACAAAAATGCTCCCTCAACTCTACCGAAATTTGTTTATGTCTGCGCAAATCATTTCACACCGGACTGCTTTGTGAACGAATATCAATACAAAGGGACAATACAAAACAGAGGTTGAGCTAAAAATATGTTACTCAAGGATAGATCAGTTCGTGATCCAGCTTACAGTCTCCAGAGTGATACTGGATACAGCAGTAATGAAGGTGAGAGCACTTTATTACAGTTCATCAGAGTTGATTTACGGATATAAAGTTTACCAGTTTATTAAACACCACCCAAAAGGCATAAGGTCTTTATATATTTGTTTACTGTTAGTTGTAACGAGTGTTTCTGTGTAATTCGCTGTGTATGTTGATGATAATACAAGGGAAAGAGAGAGAGTTTATGGACAATATTTTAATGCACACTTGCAGTGTTTTATTAAGCTCTTACAGAGATTTTCTAGAGTGAAAACGGACGCTTCATATTTTGTGTGAAATACAATAAACATCATATAACTGATCGGTAAAGTCGAACGGGTCCTGTACAGCAGGCTTGTGCTAATGTAGTGGATAAAAACAAGAAGACAATATAAGTTATAACCGTAATTGAACTAAACTATGCCTGTTCTATCTCCATGCAGCATATATTCGCAGTTTCTAAATGAATCCTGACACCGGAGAATCAGCTCTTGAAGCTCCGCCCTCTTAGGATGAGTGCAGCAGCTCATTTGCATTTAAAGGGACACACACTGAAACAGCGCGTTTTTCCTCAACCCCAAAAAACGGCAATTTTAACATGCTATAAACAATTATTTGTGGGGTATTTTGAGCTAAAACTTCACATACACGCTCTGGGGACATCAGAGACTTATTTTACATCTTGTAAAATGGGGCATAATAGGTCCCCTTTAAAAAACAATTTCCAAAAGAGGTTTTCGCAGCGATGCCAGAGAACAACAATTTTTGGTTTACCAAACAACCTTTCATGAACAGTTCTTAAAAAAACAGTTTGTTTTGGTGTGAAGACAAATTTAATATAGAACCACAATGTGCAATGGAAAGCTTCCAAGGATGTTAAAGGATCTTCATGATCCATAGCTGCCAAAAATTGATCTTTTTAAAGGTGTGAGATGCTGGGGTGTGTTGCTTTATTAGAGTCAGAAGTCCCAATGATATGCTGATCTCTGACTCAGGTCACTCCTTCAAATAATTTTTATCATCTGACAGTATATAAAAGAACACGTCCCATCAAAAAAGCCACACAATTTGAGGTTTCATTCTTATCTGTACTGGAAATGGCTTGTTATGTGCCAAAGTTTAATACTTAAGGTTAGTAACTCTAAGTATGAACTACAGCAAAGCCTTTTCTCAACAGCCCAGTCAAGCAAACACAACATAACAACATTAAGGCTCTGGACGATGAGAAAAGCATGGAATTGAATTTGCTGAATGTGAATGACAGTAATCATTCCCCGTGTGTAAATGCTCCTGGAACAGGTTTCTTTTCCAAGACAGAGACTGTCATTGCGTGCAAACTTAGATATTGCTTTTAAAGGTTACTCTGGATTTACAGTGCAGGAGTGAACTACTCTTATCAGCAGATAGAAGAGTCATAGGTCATCCCACTCAAACGATTAACAGGAATGGTTTACACGTTTACAACACGGTACGCTTGTTAATAACTGCTTTAAGGTTCACTCACATACGCTTTCATGTGTTATGTCAGGTTTAGGGTCACTGAAGCATAAATTGACTATTTGACTGATACCAAAATGTTCAAAATCATCATTGAATCTGTCTGTAAGTAATGTGACCAGTACTATAGTTTTTGAATTAAATATAATTTAATATAGTTACGGTGCGTTCACACCAGATGCGAATGAAGCGTTAAGCATGAGTGATTTACATGTTAATTCAATGCAAAGACGTGAATAGACATCCTGTGGCGCGAATTGAGCGTTTTGGGCGTTTGACGCGCGTAACGTGATTCATGCAAATCGTGCTGAACTTTGGTGAAAATTTGCGCCGCGTTAACCAATCAGGAGCTTGCTCTAGTAGTGACGTGATTATGACGTAGTGAGCGGAGGCAGAAATCCGAAACAAATGGAGGACAAAATCATTGTCGCTGTACGATACATCTTCGTACTTTTATAGAAACAGAAATAAAAATAATCTTGCTTGAAAGAAAGTAAGTGAGGAGGTCGGACAATCTGGTAAGTTGTCTTTACTCAATTTGAGATATATATAAATATATATTGAGACTACAAGCTAGCTAAAGCCGGCAAATTGAGCTTATTCGCCGTATTTTACAACTACTGATGAGTTGATGTGTTTATTCAGAGGAAGTGTTCAGAAACGAGACCCTCTCATGACGTGAATTTGCGTCTGTTGTGAAGTGAATGAAGCCAGTAAACTCAAAATGTTCAAGCGTCCAACTACGCGCGGATAGCGCGATTTATTCGTGCAAGTCGCATCTGGTGTGAACACTCCAGTAGAATTGCAATCTTAAATCTGGCCAGTACAGTCTTTGGTTAGTGTACTACATTATATTTGGAAATGCAGGTTTGCATGATGTGCACTTTTACAGTTTTTGGCCATTACTGAAGTCCCTTTTTCAAATGTCTTCATACAGTCTCCATTACTGACTCAACAGTTAGTCTCTTTCTAAACTCGCTTAAAACACAAAATAAGCTTGTGTTTTTCTATTGTATGTATGGCCAATAGAATTGCTGTGGAAATGCACAAAATTTGCCATTATTCTACTGTGAATGTGCTTGAAAGCAGTATGATAGCATTGTAAAAATGTGCTGCAGTAAACACTAGGGGGCGCTGGCTGATGGTCCTTTACATGCAATCACATCATCACCGCATGTCACAAGCTGATTGGCCACTGCTGATCCTGCAGCCAATGAGATTGCTTGCTCAACATTCAAACAGTCTGGTTCAGTGTTTGAGTTCCTCTGAACCCCTCCACCTCCCCAGCTCCACCTGCCTAGATCTGCTGCAGGATTCATGTGTCTGTTTATGCAGCAGTGTGTCCGAATGACATCAATGAAATGCATTTTTCAAAGCAACGACTTCTACACATAATTTGAATACCATTTTGCACTATATTGATGTATGATATACATTTATTAGATTTTAAGATATTTTAATCACAAATGAAGTGGCTGTATTGGCCTTTGGACGGTTAAACCGAATGACCTTTTGACACTTCAAAATCTTTAAAATATGTAGCAAAATATAATCAAAACCTTTTGGATTCAATGAAAGAGATCTAGTTGTACTACCTTACATACTTTGGATGTCATATCTTTGGTTTTTAGTATTATTAAGGCCTTTGGACAAAACATGACCCGTCACGTCACTGACCCTCATATATCTGTGATTAAAGCACTCACTGGACTGTTGAGGATCATGAGGCACTGGTCGAAGTGGTGATGCTCCATCGTGGAGTGGCAGTACAGCTGGGCCAGCGGATGGTCACTTCTGTGGAAACAGTGAAATATACGGCATCATTCGCGTATTTACATCACAAACTGATCCACTGAACGAAAGAACAAACCTTTTGATGTAGGAGTTGTTGACGCCTCTGTGATCCAAATCATGGCTCAGTGTTGCAATCATTAAAGCTAAAACCTCCAAATCACTCAGATTATTCTGTCAATGAAAACACAGCTTTATTATAACATTACAACAGCTTTGAAAGTCACTAAATCTTCTAGTACTGTAAAATACTGTGTGTAAATCCAAATAACTGTAAGAACTTTCCGGTAAACAAGCAAACTAAATCCAATTAGAATTTATCTGGCATGTCAAAACAAGACTTAATAATTCTCAATTCATAAACACCAATGGTAAACAAATAATTCAAGTCAACATAATGCTCTTAGACTTTACTATTAAATGAAAGCATGACTGTATAAATGCAAATGATTAACTACGGCTGTAAACAACAGAAGACATTTACAGTGGAACGCACAATAAAACCGTCCGCTCGTATAACTATAAACTGGTTTCTCTATAAAAGGAATCCGTACGAAGCTTTACTACAACGGCAGACCTCAGTGTGGATCAGCTCAGTGTTTAGTGTCCGTCGAGAGCCCCTGTGTTAGTGATCAGGGTCACTGACCTGAACCCGGCCAGACTTCAGCACAGCAAACATGCACTGCGACGTGTTGAAGGCGTGTCTCCAGTTGTGATAGACCACGTTCTTCCTGTAGTTCTTCTTCACGCTTAAGATCCACTGACACAGACTCTGGAACAGGGACAGATCAACTGCTTACTTCACTAGCTGTACAGATTAAAGACACGCTTAAACCAAACACTTCTGATCATGTGTCTAAGCAGGTTTGGCCTAGCAAAGGGCTTATACTGTATGATTTCATAAAAATGTATATAGAGAATGAGATGGAGACATCTGAGAACATATGCATTGTCTAGAAAACTATTTTACAAATATATTCACCCTCTGTTGAGCTTTATGATTAAAGTTAGTAAAATTAACATAATTTGATAGCACAAATTATTAACAAAATTAAGAATAAGGGTTTACATAATGTTAAAATAAATTGGAAATTTGAGCTAGACAATAAAATAAGAGGAGACTGGAAACAAAGAAACAAAAAATCCATATCGGCAAGAATATGCTTGGAAAATTAATATGAGATATTTCATAATAACACCAGAAATATCCTCTAAGTATATTTCACATTTAGGATGTTGGAGAATTTTGGTGAACTTAAAGCTCATTATACTCAAACACTTTATACTTATAAAAAAATAAAAAAAAATGGACAGAAGCAATTCGGGTAATGTAAGACATTTTTAAGAAACCAAATATAAAGATAGAAAATACAGTTTTGGTTATAGGATCTATATATATCTACAGGTGCTGGTCATATAATTAGAGTATCATCAAAAAGTTGATTTATTTCACTAATTCCATTCAAAAAGTGAAACTTGTATATTATATTCATTCATTACACACAGACTGATATATTTCAAATGTTTATTTCTTTTAATTTTGATGATTATAACTGACAACTAAGGAAAATCCCAAATTCAGTATCAGAAAATTAGAATATTACTTAAGACCAATACAAAGAAAGGATTTTTAGAAATCTTGGCCAACTGAAAAGTATGAACATAAAGTATGAGCATGTACAGCACTCAATACTTAGTTGGGGCTCCTTTTGCCTGAATTACTGCAGCAATGTGGCGTGGCATGGAGTCGATCAGTCTGTGGCACTGCTCAGGTGTTATGAGAGCCCAGGTTGCTCTGATAGTGGCCTTCAGCTCTTCTGCATTGTTGGGTCTGGTATATCGCATCTTCCTCTTCACAATACCCCATAGATTTTCTATGGGGTTAAGGTCAGGTGAGTTTGCTGGCCAATTAAGAACAGGGATACCATGGTCCTTAAACCAGGTACTGGTAACTTTGGCACTGTGTGCCAGTGCCAAGTCCTGTTGGAAAATGAAATCTGCATCTCCATAAAGTTGGTCAGCAGCAGGAAGCATGAAGTGCTCTAAAACTTCCTGGTATACGGCTGCGTTGACCTTGGACCTCAGAAAACACAGTGGACCAACACCAGCAGATGACATGGCACCCCAAACCATCACTGACTGTGGAAACTTTACACTGGACCTCAAGCAACATGGATTGTGTGCCTCTCCTCTCTTCCTCCAGACTCTGGGACCCTGATTTCCAAAGGAAATGCAAAATTTACTTTCATCAGAGAACATAACTTTGGACCACTCAGCAGTAGTCCAGTCCTTTTTGTCTTTAGCCCAGGCGAGACGCTTCTGACGCTGTCTGTTAGTGGCTTGACACAAGGAATGCGACAGCTGAAACCCATGTCTTGCATACGTCTGTGCGTAGTGGTTCTTGAAGCACTGACTCCAGCTGCAGTCCACTCTTTGTGAATCTCCCCCACATTTTTTAATGGGTTTTGTTTCACAATCCTCTCCAGGGTGTGGTTATCCCTTTTGCTTGTACACTCCTTTCTACCACATCTTTTCCTTCCCTTCGCCTCTCTATTAATGTGCTTGGACACAGAGCTCTGTGAACAGTTAGCCTCTTTTGCAATGACCTTTTGTGTCTTGCCCTCCTTGTGCAAGGTGTCAATGGTCGTCTTTTGGACAACGGTCAAGTCAGCAGTCTTCCCCATGATTGTGTAGCCTACAGAACTAGACTGAGAGACCATTTAAAGGCCTTTGCAGGTGTTTTGAGTTAATTAGCTGATTAGAGTGTGGCACCAGGTGTCTTCAATATTGAACCTTTTCACAATATTCTAATTTTCTGAGATACTGAATTTGGGATTTTCCTTAGTTGTCAGTTATAATCATAAAAATTAAAAGAAATAAACATTTGAAATATATCAATCTGTGTGTAATGAATGAATATAATATACAAGTTTCACTTTTTGAATGGAATTATTGAAATAAATCAACTTTTTGATGATATTCTAATTATATGACCAGCACCTGTGTGTGTGTGTGTGTATATATGTGTATATATATATATATATATATATATATATATATATATATATATATATATATATATATATATATATATATATATATATATATATGTGTGTGTGTAAATGTTAACTTTTTAATTTAATTTGTATTTATTTATTTATTTAGATTAAATTTAGATAAAAGTATCCAAGTTGGTTTCTAATCATGTGTTTTTTCAATATGTTGGTGGTGGGTATTATTACAAAACCAAGAAAAAACTATGAAAGGAAAAGAAAGTAGAAGAAAAATAAGGAACAATTATTGGGATTTTTTTTTTTTAAGGAAATGTTTATTTGTATTATTGTGTTAAATGATTTTTAATGGAAAGGCACAATAAAAAAAGGAAAAGAGAGATGTGCTGCAGGAGTGAGATAAACCCTTCAGGATGTGATCAGTGTGTTATCCTGCGACTGATCTGTACTGTGGTGAACCTTCATTCAGTCAGTCAGAGGTAAATCACACCCAGAAACACCAATAAAAACACAGACTTCATGTCCTGCCAGGAGGATCCTCGTCGAACTCTGAAGGCCATAAAAGGAGGCTGTTCAGACGGGCAAACACAGCGAAGCCTGACGTCCTGCTGTAATAGATCTGGTAATTATGGTTCAAACTGCAGGGAAACAGGGCTGCTCTTCATTTTCTGCTTTGTGAGGGTTTATTAAACACATTTATTTATAGCTGGGTGAACAGATGTTTCTGCTCAACTATTGGTGGTGATATCATGAAACACACAAAAACCTTTTCTAAGATGTATTTTGTTACAATATTCTTCTTTTTCCAACCAAAAATGGAAATTCTATCATTTACTCAACCTCGCGTCGTTCCAAACCTGTATGAGGTTTTCATTTTCATTTTTGGGTGTACTTTCCCTTTAATTGCGGAAGAAAAGTCAAGTTGCCAGAGCACGGTTGCTATGTGATTTGATTGTGAAGGTCCTCTGATTGGATTTGAGCAATTTGCTAAGCGGTTGCTTAGGTGTCGTGGCTCAAGCCATTTCAGAACAAGTAAGGGGCGTTTTTAAGCATGTTGAGGAGCGTTCAAACCCCTTTAGCTGTTCTGAAACATGGCTGTTATTACATACACCTGGCAAGGATTCATCAAATAAACTCAGCAACAGCAATACTAATGTAATGAGGTCACAGGTGTGTGTTCTTTTTTTATTACCTGAAGAAATGCACCATGATGCAATGCTGTTGTTCAGAGTGATTATAGAGTGCAACACTCGGGGAAAAACAGTTTTTAAAGATAACCTTTAATGACAGACCTGCTGTGAGTTCTGATGTAGTTAATCAATGGTAAATGCTTTTGCTGAAGCATCCGTTCACATACTTTTAAAACATTCGTGAATTTGTAGTGAAAAACTACATTACCCATGATGCTGTACAGAAATTCCAACTAGGCATATGACGGTATCAAATTTTCATGTTGCGATTAATTGCTGAAACTTTTATAATGGTATTGAAATAAGTTGCAAAAAAAAGTGCTGTCATAGTATAACTTTTAAGAACTCTTTTTCTTATAACAAAAAGTACTCTGAATGTTTAAATACAATAATACAATACATATATAAAGTAAACAACAGGAAACACTTTACAATAAGGTCTCATTATTTAATGCATTAGCTAAGATTGAGCAACAGCTACATTTGTTACAGAAAGTATTATTTTTTGTTAATATTAGTTAAGAAATACAACTAATCATTGTTAGGTTTCCGGGGTAACCGCTGTATTTCTGCTGTTCCATCAGCGCCCTCTGCTGTCAGAGAGTGAACATGCACTTTCATTCAGCGCGTCTCCTTCACTATTCTTAAATGCATTATAAAAAAATTATGAATCGGTAATAAATTATTATTTACAGTATTCTTAAGTGCCCACGATAACAATATCGGGCATATTCACTATTGTGATAAATCGCATTACCGAATATCGGCACATGAATATCTACTCCCAACACCCAAGTCTCCTTGATATTTGGGTCCCAAGATAACTATTCATCTGCTTTTCCATTTTATCATCCGCTCAAAATAGTATGATCAGTTGGAAAAGAAATAGAACGCCTCCTAATAATTTATAATAGTAATGTGAATAATATGAACCTTAAAGGAATAACGGGTACCTTGTACTTCATCTGAAAGTTCTGCACAAGCTTGAGGTCCACAAACATGCGGATGGTTGCTTGGGTCGTCTCCGTGTCCGTCAGGTCGAAGTCACTGAAGCCGAAGTCCAGCAGTCTGAGAGACTGAGACGAGGGGATCGTGGCCGCCTGTGGAGGCAGAACATCATTACACCTCAACACAAACTCACATCCGAACAATAACTCACTCACTCACTCACTCACTCAACACACAACCAAACTGCAAGCACAGAGATCACTGTCTGACAGGCATTAATAATCAATGAGCTGCCATCAGCACAGTCCGCAGTGCGCTTGATTCGTCTCCTCTTGCTGGAAACGGTGCAGAGCATAATGCAGAGCCGTGAATAATCTCTCAAACAGAAAGCAGAATCGCCTGCAGAGATAACATTACTTTCAATCAGTTCAGGTATTAATAGTCACAGGCTATCTGCAGGTATCAGAACTTCCAACGTAATGCTTTTTAATACCATTTTCAAGACCTTTCAGATTTAAGACCAATGATGACAGAATTTTCATTTTGGGGTAAACTATCCCTTTAAGACACAATAATAAACAATTGAGCCTTTTCACATTTCTATACACAAGTTTTATGATTTCAAAAAGCAATTAATTCCAGCCCATTGGCTGCCGGTGAACAGCGTCTCTTTGCCCCGCCCTCAATCACTGTAGTCGTATCTGAGAAGAGTTTGGTTCGTGTTGTTCATGTCGAGAAAAGCAAATCCACTTTGATGAGATTGATACGGTAAAACTGACGCCATCATTACTGTTCGTATCACTGAGATTCAAGAGCTGAGATTCAGATATGATAATGAGTATTTGGTTTCCGACCAATCACAGCAGCCCGAGACATTTGACCAATCAGAGCAGAGCAGCTCTCAGAAAGGCGGAGTTTAGAGAGACCGAATCCTTGAATGAAGCGTTTCAGACACTCAGAGAAAAGAACTGATGCTGCAGTGGATATTATGAGGAAATTAAAGTGTTTTTTTTACCTTGGATGCATGTGAACCTGTTGTAGGAGACTCCAAAACAACATTAGGAAGCTTTAAAATAGCATCATAGGAATTTTATCCCATCATACTCAAAATTAAGCATGGTGTTTTTACATGCCTTATGAAGGCAAAGGCAAATAGTGGTAAATCTGCTTCTGACCTTCGCTTCATAAGAGTAATTGGTGTAATTAACAAACAAATGACTCTCAATTGAAGCAGAAACTCTGCTTCTGTCGACGTCTTAATTGCCTGATTGCCCTCACAGGCCTAATCAGAGAAGGTTTTCCATATGGGAAGCTGAGAGTGCCGTATCCAAGCAACCTGTGCTTCTGGGAAACTCCCAGAGGGAGTCTGAAGCTATAGGAAATCCCTGTTTTCTTCACAAACACTGTGTAGAATAAGACACAATTACAGCAATTTTATCATGGATTTTCATGGACGTTCATTATTTTACTGAGCAAATTCATTAAAGGATTAGTTCACTTTCAAATAAAATTTTCCTGATAATTTACTCTCCTCCATGTCATACAAGATGTTCATGTCTTTCTTTCTTCAGTCAAAAAGAAATTAAGGTTTTTGATGAAAACATTCCAGGATTTTTCTCCTTATAGTGGACTTCAATGGGCACCGAACGGTTGGAGGTCAAAATTACAGTTTCAGTGCAGCTTCAAAGAGCTTTAAACAATACCAGACGAGGAATAAGAGTCTTGTCTAGCCAAACGATCGGTCATTTTCTAAAAAAATACAACTGAATATGATTTATAAACACAACTGATTGCCTTGCACGTGTTTCCGCTTTCCGTATTCTTCAAAAAGCTTACGTATGACATACAGCGTAAGCTTTTTGGAGAATACGGAAAGCGGAAGCACTTACAAAGGCAATCGTTTGTTTATATAAAGCATATACATTAGTATTTTTGTAGCAAATGACCGATCGTTTCACTAGATAAGATCCTTATTCCTCGTCTGTAATTTTGACCTTCAACCGTTTGGTGCCCATTGAAGTCCACTATATGGAGAAAAATCCTGGAATGTTTTCATCAAAAACCTTCATTTCTTTTCCACTGAAGAAAGAAAGACATGAACATCTTGGATGGCACGGGGGTGAGTAAATTGTCAGGAAAATTTTATTTGAAAGTGAACTAATCCTTTAAGTGCCATCCTTCCCCAAGTGATATGGACAGGTGTTTCACATCATACCTGTGACTATATTGTAGTATACTAGTATAGTATGTGTATATCCGCTATTTTACAGTTGCTTTGATCATGGCTTATACATGCAGTTGTTTGTTTCATGAACAGACAGGAAGAGTAATGAAGGGCACATTCAAAATGATAAAGACACATTTCAAAATGAAATAATAATTGTAAATGAAATAAAAATTGTAATTTACCGCAGTTACCTGGAGCGCCCGCGTCTCTTCCTCCGCGGCCGAGGCGTGATAAGAGAGGACCTGTGGAGTATGACACACAGGCGCAGGATGGTAATGGGTTAAAGGGCAAAGAATACATTCAGAATGTCATACTGTTACACAGAATGTATTCAACCAGAACGGGCTGTGTGTGATATAATGGTCTCCCACAATGCAGTGCTGTTCAATTCATCCCCAGAACTGACTGGAAGTAATCAACCAGCATCTCTCTCTCTCGACTCTGTGTTTTTTTATTCAGCTGACAATGGCAGGCACTCTTCTGAAAACATCTAATTGCTTCTGCAGCGCAGCATTTGTTCAGTTTAAAACACTTTGGTGACAATGAATATCCGTGTTACTAGTATCTTGAATTCGCAGATAGTTTGGAACGCATGCAAGCTACAGGGACGATGGAGGCCTACATTGATGAGAGATTGTGTGAAGAGGTTAGAGAACACCCCCATTTGTACAACTCAAGCATGAAAGAATACAAAGAAGTTTGCATGGATTGTAACTCATAAAGGTATTGCAATTTGCATGCGTTGAACGCAAGTGTACGCGTACGAGTCAAGTGAAGTATACGCATTCGACTGTGTAAAAAATGAAGTGTACTTTCTGCTATATGAGTGCACCATCTTTAGTCTTTGATATATTTCAATTCTGAACGTGTCATTTTGTATCATAGTGCTGGACGAGGGAGGGATTATCCCTGACGCCGTCAGCTGCAGGAGACAGCATGAGACCAGCGCTTCTGACTCTGACAGCTCTAGAACGGTGGGATGAAAGAACAGAGAGGAGCTGGAGGAGCAGGACTCATCCATGAGCGCAAGATTAAAGGGGTTTCATCAGGGAAAACATTTCATATACTTTAAGTTCAGTACTATAAGTACTATAAAAACATATTCTAACTTTCAGGACTCAAATGTGTTCTTTTTATTAAAAAAAGGAGTAAAAAACAAATGTCTTCCATTTATTTAAAAAAAAAAATAAGATGAAAAACCTACTTATTATGTTACTTGATCAATGTTTACATTGCAGCACAAAATTATTCCCAAGTTTCCTCTTTTATATAATGGAGGTCAGCTAGAGGCAGGACCGGAGGGGTTAAATTGGTGCCGTGACCCGGATGGGAGTGAGGTTTAGGGGGGTGAGTTTAACGGAGGGGTTGCATTTAGAAAAAGTGAAAGACTAACACTTGTGTAGGTGTACAGCTACATCTAATTGTTTTGATCGTATTTCATTTTTAAGATATGGAATATATTTCAATATGGTAGCAAATTGCTGTCTTATTCATGTTTTGAACTTTAATAGTTTTGAAAAAAGTATGTATTTGTTTTTTGCATAGTAAAATAAAACGTGTAGCTGTAATTTGGCTTTTTTCACCATAAATTTGTCATATCTACACCTTAACAAAGTATTAAGAAATTATATTGTACAAAAACTGTAATACCACCAACAAATTAAGGACATCCTATTCAACGTTTAGCAACCCGGTCACAATAAAATGAGGAGGAGGGTGGATGGAAACTATTATTGTAAACACTTGAAGAAGAATCATATGAAAGCTTTTTATCTTACAATTCTGACTTTTTTCTCACAATTGCGAGATATAAACTCAGATATAAAGTCAGATGAAAAGTCGCAATTACCTTTTATATTTTTTTATTCCGTGGCGGAAATAAGCTTCCATAAGATGTTGACGTTACCTACCTTAATTTCTTTTATAATAGTTTTAAATGTGTGAAATCACTCTCACCTCAAGCGTGACCTCTTGCTTGGCCATGGCTCTCTCCACGGCTTCATACATCTGCGTGTTCTGGATGCCGAGTCCACAAAAGATAGCAAAGGCCTCCAGAAACTGCTCATCATTCCTATTAAAGGCTTTGACTTCCCCTGAAGCGTCATCCATCTTATTGACCAGCTGGCAGACACCTGCATTCACACGCCAAACACTTAACAGGGTGTTCATTGTGTGAATATTTTGTCCAAAAGAAATCTATTTCGGTCACTAGTTACTGTTTTAGACCTATATGACTTGAGGGGATTTTCTAAAGAATAAACTCGAAATATAATATATGAGTATAATGGCTGTTTTTATGATACTTTTATTGTTTTTTGTCAGTTTGTACAGGTACTGCATAGAAAAAGTGGCCAGCACTTTCTTTATAAATTCACCTTTTGTGATCCATGAAAGAAAGAAATTGATCCAGGTTTGGTATAAATGAGGGCGAATAAATGACCATTTTAATTTTCCATTATTCCTGTAAGGCTGAGATCATTACATGGTTTATCGGCTTAATTAACCTCTGTTGTATGTGTAGAGGCTGATAAAAGGAGATAAAGCAATCAATTAAAAAAAGATTTATTTTCAACACGAGTGGCTCAATGAGCGAAGACATAAACCCTTCAAACCCTAAAGAAGATGACAGGATAAATTATTCTAACAAATTCAGACTTTCATTATACCACAATGGAGATCATTGTTTGGCAACTTAATGATGTCAGTTAAAAATGCATGAGAAATGGTGCAGACTGCCAATTATAAGATTCACTATTATATAAACTATATTTTTATGCATTCTGAAGACCATATAAGAGGCGTCTGGGACCATCAAGTGATATTCTGGTCCCTAGAAATGGTTTGGATCCCTCCTTCCATGCAAGAGATTTTGTTTTCACCAGTTTTATTTTTTCTCTACTCAACTAGTCACACGATTGTGTCATTTGTTGGTGTGGGAATGAGTAAGTGTGAGCAATAGTAACAGTCTTCGCAGCACTAATAATTACTTTTGAACGTTTTAGGAAGGATGTTGACAAATAGCTCAGATTGTGGAAATTTAGAAAATACACATACCGATCACTTTGTCTTTCTTCCCATTCCGTATGGGCGTGCACAGCAGACTTTTGATTTGGCCATTTGAGGACTGTAGATTTTCACTCTTCCAAAAAGAAATGAGGGAAAAAAACAAACGCAATGAAGAAGTGGTCAAATAAACTGAGTTTAAAATTCAAGCAGCTTTGAGAAAGAGGGACGTTATGAGTGTCTGAATGAACCAGAGCTCTGTGAAATCCCAGAAACATCGGGATGACCCTATGGCGATGTACTTTCCATCCCAGAATTCCCCTGAGAACTTACAGTCCATGGAAATCGCTGGTCCTTGGTGACGTCTGCAATGTTCAGTGACTCCACAGAGTTCTTCACATACTGAGCGTACATGTAGTTAATCTTGTTGACGTCACATTCTCTGTAAAAGACATCAGCAAATGATTAAACACTCCGGCTTATAACTACACATCGTTAAAGGGATAGTTCACCCAAAAATGAAAATGTGATGTTTATCTGCTTACCCCCAGCGCATCCAAGATGTAGGTGACAAATTATGATTTTTAACTCCAACCGTTGCCGTCTGTCAGTCGTATAATGTGTGTCAATGGGAACACAATCTATAAGAGTAAAAAAAACATGCACAGACAAATCCAAATTAAACCCTGCGGCCCGTGACGACACATTGATGTCCCAAGACACGAAACGATCAGTTTGTGCGAGTAACCGAACGGTATTTATATCATTTTTTACCTCTAATACACCACTATGTCCAACTGCCCTCCACATCCGGTTGGTGTGGTCAAAAAACGTGTTCTGATGATGGAACTGATCTCTCGCGCTTTGCTTCAATGAGTGCTAGACATCACTGCCGTTGTCAGAGCGCGATCAGACCTCACTAAGCGAGTGCTGAACGCAGTTGGACATTGTGGTGTTTTAGAGGTAAAAAATGATGTAAATACTGTTCGGTTTCTCACACAAACCGATCGTTTCGTGTCTTAGGACATCAATGTGTCGTCACGAGCCGCAGGGTTTAATTTGGATTTGTCTGTGCATGTTTTTTTTACTCTTATAGATTGTGTTCCCATTGACATGCATTATACGACTGACAGACGGCAACGGTTGGAGTTAAAAATCATCATTTGTGTTCTACTGAAGAAACAAGGTCACCTACATCTTGGATGCCCTGGGGGTAAGCAGATAAACATCAAATTTGGCTGAACTATCACTTTAAATCTCCTAGATGTGCAACATCGCTAATACTAGTGATGATAAACAATACAGGATTAGATAAAAATACCATTCATTTCCTTCCATCTAATGGAAAACCACACATTTTTAACCAGTCAAACAGTTATTTTGCAGCCAGTCATTTCATTTGTTAATATATCTAAGTGTGGAGTCTGTGCTGATACATAAATGACGTTTAGTTTCCTTACAACAATTTGGTAAATCATTGACGTATAAGGAAAACAACAGCGGACCTAGAATCGACCCTTGAGGGACACCCATCTTATTATTTTGTAAGATGATCTTGAATTATTCCATACACTGAATTGAGATTCTAAATATGATCTAAACCCGTTAATTGCCTGCTGAGAGAAACTGAATATTTCATTATAAGAGATCACTGATCAAGTTTTAGATTGCACTATAAAATGGAAAATACTCATTTTGCAAATATATGGCTGTTATATGCAATATAAGTAAACCTCAAGCATTATATTCAAATAACAAAAAGGCATTACACAGGTGTATTTGGAGCTGAACACTGACCTATAGCTTAACTTGTATTGAACATTCAATGCACTTTGCCTTGCATTACATTACAGTCATTTTTATGATAACCCCACCTGTTTGGGAAGTCCACAGATCCCGCAAGCTCCTCGTATTCCATGTGAAACACACTGGAGAATGTGTTCTGTAACACAAGCAGAACAGCAATTACTCACGGAGGTAAACTTTGGGGAGGTTTAACAGAGAGGTAGGCCAGTATTTTAATGCTATTAGTGTCCGGCGGCCTGTGTAAACTCAACGTTGAATCCCTGCAGTCACATGGTTTAATGTGCCTGTGTTTGTGCATTTCTGGAAGGGTTAGAATTTCCTGCTCATGACAAATGAAGCACGGTTCAGTACGAACAGCATTCGGCAAGCGGTCAAAAAAGTTTGCAATAAACAGGAGAAATGCAATAAATTATGAGTTCATTTCCACATTCCAGACCACAAACCCAAATTTGAAGACGCTTGGAGGACTGCCGATCTAGCTGATCGTACATCTGTTTTTTCACAAAGTGTATCTGTTTCCGTAACACTCGACATGACTGTGACCTGGAGAATTAACAAGCTTTCTTCCTACTTTATAGCTGGACTTTAGTGCAACTTCCAAGGACTATAAACACTGTGTGTCAGGTTGAGGAAACCCAGAGCTTTATCTATGAGCAGAACTAGGTTTCTAGGTTAACACCTGACCTCTGTGAATTATTATACACGTCAAAAACAGAACTCCCTCTGAGATAAAGTTTATCTTTACCCTCATAACAGCTCGCCTAGCTAGAAAACATAAACATCTAAATGTACAAGACAGTTCCTTTATATTTTGTGCGCATTAGTGATCTTTGTACACATATTAGTGTTTTTTATATAAAATATGTTTGAAATGTGAGAGCTGTAAGCGAACATCCAGACGCTGCTGAGAGAGGCGTTTAGATGAATATGTAAATATGTGCTGCACGCTTTCCTCTCAATAACAAAATAAACACACAAGGTGAGAAAACAGCAGTTCAGAAAGCATCTGATCACAGTGATGTGGATGTTTGCTCTGCAATTTGGCACTCCAGTCAGTCACATCATGTTTCTTTATATACCACTTTATACAATCTACTGCTTTAAATTAAATCATGCAACTTTACAGTATTGAACATAAAAAACAGTATCAGTGTCTCTTTCAATTAGAATTACAACTTTATTTTCTACTATAAAGCAGCCTACTTCTGTGTTCATGTTTTTACTCACGTCTGACCTTGATGGACTGAACAGAAGAAATGAATTTACATCCAAAGTAGGCGGAGCCTCAGAGCCACACCCACCTGTTATGTCATCACCATGGACCAATGGTAGTTTGAAGGTGTTTACCAGCCAGAGTGAACATTTCCAGAAGGTTCACTGTGGCAAGCTCTTTCAAACTCCCCAAATGAACTTCGTTTTGGCCTGATTTTGTTCTAAATGACGTCACCAATTTCGTTCTTCGATTTCACTTGAAGTATATCAGGGACCCTACTGAATATGTAGGCAAAACTGGATGACCTATTACTTCTGGCGAGATTCTGAAGTGTGCATATGATGGACGCTACTATCCCATGAGGCCTGAAGACATGCACTTTCATTGCATTACATCCTAGAGCTTTTCTCACAACTAACTTCACTTTGACTTTTAACCAAACGGCCCCAAGGAGATTTTCAGCGGATGTAAAGTTGCTCTCCTCAAGTTCACACAGGCAGACTAACGTCAGAAAATGACTTTTATGTGGCTTAACTGAACGGTCTTCTTCACACATGCCTCTGTTTTGACTAAAGTTTTACCACATTCATATTAACCATAACTGAAAACGACAACTAACCATTCATGGTGTTTTAATTCACACATGAAGTGAAATATTTATAAACCCACCCAACAAATGACTTTGAGTTCTGAGCAAACCTTCGTTCAGGAGTTATTTTGGGTTGTTTGCAAAGCGGGTACAGAATGTGAGTCGGACTGAACGAGAGCTTTCCCTGATTGCTCAATGGGAAGGAAGGATTCATCAGTTTACAAAAAAATAAATCCTTTTTTACACAATGACTCACCTACTCAGAATGACCCTTCTCTTGCATCCGCTGAAAGGTTTTCTTGTAATACACTCCCTTTGATGTGACCAGGAGTGCATAAAGCTGGAATACATAATGTTGGCTTTGTGTCCTTTATTACACAGCCCTGAAATTCCTCTTACTTCTTTCAGCTCGAGCTTCATAGACACCAATCAATTTTTGTTTTGTTGATCATTTTAAGACTCTCTGAAATGCAACTCATTTATGATGGAGGAAAAAAGAGCAGAAACTTCCATTTTTATAACTGATATTTTGCACCGATCTCCCAGGAAGTGATGATTTTGTTCTCTTGAACACATGGGATGGAAACGCCACTTTATTCGCAAATGTTTTATGTGATATTCCAGTTTTGCACATTAGTTAAATGAGCAAATTTGAATGGAAACACATCTATGTTTAAGACTGTGATGCAGCCTAAAAACCTACTGTAAAACTTATTTAACACCATTGTTTTGTTGCTTTGAAAGCACTAGTGTTTCCTTCAGGAAATGCAGATGTAATTTTAAATATTTGGTATTTCGGGTACATTAGGTACATGTCAGTGGCAAATAAGGAAGCAATTCAGTCTGCTATAAAGGAAGCAAGTGTTTCATAACTCTCTCTCTCAGCTATGGAAATATTCAACACAGCCGCTCTTTTATAATGACTAAATGCTGCATATTAGCAGTGGAGAACTATTACCAAATCATAATATTATTGAGGAAAAAATGTAAAAGAAAGGTTTGCTCTGTGGAGACTAGATCGGCCTACAGAGATATTTCTGGAATTAATCGGAAACAACCTCATAGTTCAGTGGTTCTCGAGATTTTTGGCCCACGTTTCAGAGTAGTTCAGCTCATCTCCTCGTGAATCTTTAGTGTTTCAAACATCCTAAATGGATATTTTAAATTGGTGACACCTTCTAAAGAAATGCAACACATGCTTGTTTTATGAAACTTTAAGCTTTTTGGAAATAAATGTGATGCAATATTTTGGTCTTACGGCTGTTTCTCTGTCAGCGATGAAGACGGTGCATTCTTGGGCCTGCATGAAGGACAAGATGGTGGCCACAGTTTTCCTCAGTAAGACCTCCAATGACTGCTGCTCCTCGAAGATCAGACTGGCCAGATCCAACAACACCTGCAACACAACCCCAAACACAATCACCGCTTACAGCCGAGTTTAACTGCATCTACACAAAGTGCTTTTTTACGGAAATGAGGGAAAATCAGCACACCTGGTTCCGTCTGTTCTCCAGCTGCGATGTCTCGTAGAGTTGTGCATTGTGTAGCACTATGCCAGAGAAGGCCAGGTACGAAGAAAAGTCCTTTTGAGATGAAAAAAAAAAAACCATTATTATAGTGGCTGATCTCTATAAAATGACTATAAATGAAAGAGTGCAAAAGTCTTCACCCTCTCGTCCTGCTCCGTGAAGGTGCTGTTCTCTCCACACCGTTTATTGATTGCTTGCGCCACACCAACAACCTTAAAGCATTGCATCACACTCAGCATTCTCGATCTGATAGTAAATATCGCATATAATGTGTAAGAGTTCAGGATTTTTGATGCCTCACCTCATCTCTGTGGTTTTTGATGGGCAAACACAAGATGCTCTGCGTCTTATACCCTGTGATTTGGTCAACTTCTGCATTAAAGCGTGGATCCTGATGGAGAAAAACAGTGCAAAAAAATCTGATATTTGATATAGATGAAATATAGATATGCTAATGAACATTTGGTTTCCGACTAATCACAGCAAACATCTGACCAATCAGAGCAGAGTAGGCTCTGTGAAAGGTGGGGTTTAGAGAGATCGAATCCTTCATCAAACCGTTTCAGACACTGTGAGAAAAGAGCTGAAGCTGCAGTGGATATTATGAGAAAATTAAAGTGTTTTTTGACCTTGGATGAATGTGAACCTGTTGTAGAAGACTCTAAAACAAATCTAGGAGCCTTTAAAATAGCATAACTCACTATTATAGTGCTTAAAATAGCACTTTATTAGAGAGTTTCTACCCCAGAAATGCAAACTACAGGTAAAGATGTCAAAGGAGTAGTTAAAAATAAATGTCACTGCATGTTTGATCCAGTGTTGTTATGTTTAGCTCAGACTGAGGGCTGTGATGTGTCTGGTTAGCACGGCTTTGGGACGGTTTGTGTCGGTTCTTGTGGTTTCATCAGCCTATCAGCACTGTCATGACCTCATTTTCTTCTTCATCTCTTGTGGCTCCAGTGATCATTTACATGACATTTACAGCCCGCAAACACCAGAGCAACTGCAGTTCTGTTCGGCACAGGAATCTCACACTTCACCTTTAGGTAAACACATATAAAAATACATTTTAAAGGAACCATCGGGACCTTTCTTGATTTTATCCTGCTCTAATATGCTAAAACACAATCAGTTTTGACGCTGCTGACAGCTGGAATATTCCTCACATCTTTATAACGAAACCGTGTCTCGCGGGAGCATTAAAGACTTGGACTGCACTGCAAACGTGGATTTACCTTAACCGTAATTTTATAGTTTTTAAGCCATCTCAGACACATCCTGTTCTTCACTTTAATCTTTCATTCCTTCTCTTCCTTTCCCTTTCCCTCTCTCTGGGAGAAACGCAATTAAACTAAATTACAAAGAGCTAAAAATACCTGCTATCATTATACAAACTGTTGGTTAGCAACTGACCTGCATAACAACATTTAAATCTAATCAAAGGCCTTTAAGAGATATAGCCTAAATTGCGTTTCTAAGCAAAGACTTTATTATTGAACAGGAGTGTATTATAAAACAGTAAATTTAATTCAATCTCTCAAACCGAAGAGATCATTTAGAAGCACCAAATAAGAGGAGAATTCAGTAATCTGTTGAAATATGATTCATTATTGGTGCAAACAATTCTGTCTGATTACTGAGATAAACATGTAAATCTGAACAGTGTGATGCAATCTGATGGAAGAAAAACTACTTTATTTTAAGCTCTAAACAATCACGTTAGGAAACAAATGCCTCAAAATACAAGCAAGTGTGTTTTATGTCACATACTATTTTTATTACTACAGTCTAAAAAAATGCTGGGTTAAAAATGGACAAACCCAGAGATTGGGTTGTTTTAACCCAACATGCTGGGTAGTTTTATTTAACCCATCTATTGTTTAAAAATCACTATATGTCTGGCTTAAAATGAACCCAAAGTATGTTGGAAATTATAAATCACACTGATAATTACAAGAGGCAACAATATTGATCAAAAGGTGAACATTTATTAATAAGCAATTTAACACATGTAACTATTATTCATTACATTATTGTTCATTTATTTAACATATTAATAAATGTTAATTTCCAACATATTTTCAGTTAATTTTAAGCAAGCAACACAGTAATTTTTAAACAACAGTTGAGTTAAAAAAAACTACAGCAGTTGGGTTAAATGTTTGCCCAACCTGCTGGGTCAAAACAACCCAATCGCTGGGTCAAAACAAACCCAATCGCTGGGTTAAAAACAACCCAATCCCTGGATCAAAACAACCCAATCGCTGGGGTCAAACAACCCTATCGCTGAGTCAAAACAACCCAACCACTTGGTCAAACAACCCAATCGCTGGGTCAAAACAACCCAATCGCTGGGGTCAAACAACCCAGTCGCTGGGGTCAAACAACTCAACCACTGGGTAAAAACAACCCAACTACTGGGTCAAACAACCCAATCGACGGGTTAAAACCAACCCAATCACTGGGGTCAAACAACCCAATTGCTGGGTCAAACAACCCAATCGCTGGGGTCAAAACAACCCAATCGCTGGGGTCAAACAACCCTATCACTGGGGTCAAACAACCCAATCGCTGAGTCAAAACAACCCAACCGGGTCAAACAACCCAATCGCTGAGTCAAAACAACCCAACCACTTGGTCAAAACAACCCAATCGCTGGGTCAAAACAACCCAATCGCTGGGGTCAAACAACCCAATCGCTGGGGTCAAACAACCCAATCGCTGGGGTCAAACAACCTAATTGCTGGGTCAAAACAACCCAATTGCTGGGGTCAAACAACCCAATCGCTGGGGTCAAACAACCTAATTGCTGGGTCAAAACAACCCAATCGCTGGGGTCAAACAACCCAGTCGCTGGGGTCAAACAACTCAACCACTGGGTCAAAACAACCCAACTACTGGGTCAAAGTAACCCATTCGCTGGGTCAAAGTAACCCATTCGCTGGGTTTGTCCATTTTCAACTTAACTTGGGTTGTTTTGTTTTTAACCCTGCATTTTTTAGGATAGCTTTGTTGTTTTCATGATTTTGTTGATGCCACCAAATAAATAATTTCTAATTATTTTATTTTCATTGAAATGTTAAATGCAAAACGATGGCCAGCTCAGAGATGAATTCTCAATCAATTCAGAGCGTCTCATTTATCGTCTTCGAGGAACACAACACTGAAATGGCAAACCGCAGGTGAAATGACACAAAGCCTCACCTCATATGCATTCTTGATGTTCAGAGGCTGTCCAGTGGCTGCCACATATCCCACAATCCCTTTGTTCCATTCGAGGCGAATGCCTCTGTTGGACGCCTCCTCAAGAGTGGTTCCTTCCGCAACATCGAAGAGCCGGCTAACCAGGAACTTCCTGTTTGAGCTGTCCTCCCCGACCAGGAAGAGAGAGTAGCGATCTGCAGCGATCAGCTCGTGAGTGTGTAGGAAGATCTTGTGGCAGAGGGCAGTAAGGTCCAAGTGACTGGAAACATCACGTACAAGCTCCAACAGACGAGCGCAACGGTCTCCTGAATCCATAATACCTCCGCCCTCATCCGTCCCATTGCCCGAGCCTGACCGCTGGGAGGGAGGAAGTGGCATCTGCACCCTCTCCGTGTCGCTTAGGAAAGTGAGCGAACCCTCTGCGTCTTTCACGACGATGGGGCGAAGCGGCCTATCGAACTCCGACGCAGAGATCTTTCGTGTAGGGGTGGATGGGGCTGGACTCGGAGATGGAGCATCGGCTGGCCCCAGCGAATGAAGGGCCGTTAAAGCTTCCTGCGGGGCTTTGGATCCTTCCCTAGACGGCTGAATGGAGTGGACACGCTCAGCAAACCAAGCGTTGACCATTTCCCTAAAAAAGAAATGAAGCAAAAACATGACAAATTAGCTCAGCAGTTTCTTGACTTGAAAAACTACAAATGCAATCTCAGCATTTACTACACTCTAAAAAACAACCCAAGTTGGGTTGAAAATGGACAAACCCAGTGATTGGGTTGTTTTAACCCAGCGGTTGGGTTAAATGTTTGACCCAACCTGCTGGGTTGTTTTTATTTAACTCAATTATTATATAAAAATTACAGTTTTGTTCACTTAAAATTAACCCAAAATAGGCTGGAAATTAACATTTATTAATAAATTTATTGAATAATAAATAAATAATAAACATTTATTAAATTGATTATTAAAAAATGTTCACCTTGTAATTATTATTGTTGCCTCTAGTAATTATGTGTCTAATTTTTAATTTCCAATATATTTTGGGTTCATTTTAAGCCAGACATGTAGTCATTTTTAAACAATAGTTAAATAAAACTACCCAGCAGGTTGGGTCAAACATTTAACCCAACCGCTGGGTTTGTCCATATTTAACCCAACTTGGGTTGTTTTTAACCCAGCATTTTGTGCAGTGTAGTGTTGCATAATTCATCATTAAAAGATTGTGATCTTGATTCAAACACCCACACAATCTTATATCTAAATGAAGTGATTCGGCTCTATGTCTATTAAACCTTTGACAAGTACGATCACAGCGAACATTCAGACCTGTGTTCTGATCCAGAGAGAGCCGTTGTCATGTATAGATATGAAACAGATTCACAAACAGCTTTTCATCCACACAGTATCATTATTTCTGTCTTATAATCATTCAAATGATCACAGAAGTACCGGGAAAAAAGTTTATAGTTTGTATATAAACACTGATGTCTACGATAGCGATCAAAATATAGTAAATCACCTTTTTAAAGTAACTTGATGCTTCAAATAAAAATTGTGTCAATTACATTATTACACCAGTAGGTGGCGACAAGTGACTATTAAAAATGTATTTGTCATCAAATCATTCGAGAGATTCGTTCAAAAACACTGATTCATCCAGTAATGAAACAAGCGGAGTCTTTATGAGTGAGTCATTGAATCATTCACTCAACCCAATTTTTTTTTTTAAATATTTAAAATTAATTAAATATTTTTTAAATATACCGTAGTCATCGACATTTTGTCAGAACCACTAGCAACTTAAAATGTTATTTTGTTTAGTTGCTTATTTAGAATCATGGAAGAATGATCTCCATTTTAAACAAAAAAACAAACAAAAACTGTAATTTTCAATTTATCCATAATCGTGAGACTCTAGCATTTACCGAGCCTGAATGCAATTATATATTTGCCATGTACTTAGCTAATGTCCTTTAAAACAATCAAGTCATTTGGTGATCAGCAACCAGGCAGCTATTTGCTGGATAATAATCATACAACCGCTCCTAAAATCAGTCAGTTTTCCTTATTTTCTGAAACCATGCTGAAGAACTGTATTTTTCAGACTCGTCCAATTTATAATTAATAATGTAAATAAAATCAATGAAAAAGCCTCTTGTAACTGAAAGGAAAGGCACTACCATTCCTACAGCTGCCATATGCCTTCTCCAATACCGTCTCTGGTACTCCGATGGAGAATCTGTTTCAAATCATCTACCGACAGTAAGATAAAACAGCTCAGTCGTCTCGAGGTTTTATTGCCAGTGTGCTGGATCTGTCTATATAATGAAGGTTCTATGTTAAATTCTCTATACTTTCATTAAAGCTTGAATGGGACCTTGAGTTTAATAGCTCAACTGGAAAACCTCAGAGTCTATAAGACCCCACTATCATAACATTAGCCGGCGGATTAGGTCCAAATCTGTCAAAATAACACAATTTAGTGGCTTTTATTAAGCTAGCATTACAATGCACGCATTAAGATACCATAACAAATGCTTTCAATGAAATGTTTATTATCCAGAGAGGATATTGAAACTCCACCACAGTCTCCATGGACTCGACCTAAATTGTCCTTGGCTAGAATAGTTTAAATAAATAACATTCACTTTGAAGAGACACCATCCAACCATGTACTCATGTTGAGCGAGAGTATCCCAGGCAATCAAATAATTAGGATTTGCATCGGCTGTTTTTCTTCAGTGGACCAGAAAAAATAACAGCTGGCCAGATGTGAGATTTAAATACAGATTCAAGGCATATAAAACCTTATTTAATTTAGTTATCCCTCTTTCTCTGACAGACACTGACAGATTCACGAAACCATTGACATTGATTGTTGAACTTTAAAAATAACAATTACTTCGCCTAAAGTTGCGATTACTCAGAGCGCAGAGCAGTAGGTGCTACACACTGCAAGGTTTGGTCGAATTTCTACGCTTTCGTAAAAAAGGAAATTCGTAACTATTTTTATGTTTTGGATGAATTCATGATTCATACATTTCCATATGATCTGCCTTCGCCCCACTGAGGGGAGGTCCTCCATGCTTAGTTTTTCTAAAATCTAACATTTCTGAACGAAATTCATATGAAATCAGTGAGTAATAAAAAAGCCATGAGATTCATAAATAAGTTCTTATCCATTTTTCTCCCTCATAACTTCGCCTTTACCAGACCAAATGTCTTAACGCACAATAGTCACCTAGATAAACGCAGGTGTGTTAATTCATCTGATATCATAGTTATCTTATTTGTTTAAGCTCTGCATTGAAGTGCATGAAGAACATCAATATATCAATCACACATCAGTATTAAGTAGCCTACACACCTTTGTTTGTTGGTTGGTTAAACAGTGTAAGCAGTGAATATAAAATCATAGCAGCCAAAAATAATGCTAAATAAAAACACTCTTACAATGTGAAATGAAAAGCTACACACAAAACCTCAGATTTAATTCCTCTAACAAAGCGTTCAAGTTCCAAATTAGTAATATATAATATGCAGGAAAGGCATACAGGACAATATGCAGCAAACACCGACACTTTTCTTCACGCAGTCCAAAGGTAAAACAGCTCAAGTTATATTGTAGATAAATGAGAATATATGCAGCGCTTCGTTGCGCAGCTGCAGAAAGCGAGTATATTGATCTGATTTCAGGACTGCCTCGTCTTTAAACTGCTCCTGAACTTACCGAGAAGCCTTTCGTACAAAGTAAGAATGAGCGAACTCTAGGTTGTCGTCAAGCCAAGCCTCCATCATCCGTTCTCGATCGGGAGGATAGACCTCCATTCCGCGGATCAGCCGGTGAATATCATCCGCCTCTCTCTCCTGATGTTCAGCCACAAACACACTTCACACCAGCGTCTATTCTCTCTCTCTCTCTCTCTCTCTCTCTCTCTC
Organism: Megalobrama amblycephala; assembly: GCF_018812025.1. Lineage (NCBI taxonomy): Eukaryota > Metazoa > Chordata > Actinopteri > Cypriniformes > Xenocyprididae > Megalobrama > Megalobrama amblycephala. Next base: position 61,994,126 of record NC_063046.1, read on the forward strand.
TCTCTCTCTCTCTCTCTCTCGCTCTACCTACACTAAATGAAAGTCTGTCACTGAGCAACTCTGAACAAACCTCTTAAATCTTCTTACACTTTTTGAACATATAGCCTAACAAAAATATGTTCTAAGAGCGTTTTGATAATATTCATATTGTTCATATTATGTTCTCTAAACGTTCAAAACATCCATTTTTTTTTTTAAATGTATCTTTGTTATTCAAATGTTAAGGAAACATTCCATTCTATCATTCTAAACATTGTGGGAACGTTACTTTTGAATGTTCGCTGAATGTTCTAAAACTGTAACTGGAGATATAATGTATCGGCCAATAAAAGCAAATTTTCACACTCTCATGTGTGTTAAACTTAATATTAACGAGTAATGTGTTTATGACTGATAGTTACTCTGAAACAAGTTGATGAAATCGAGAGAATAAAGTTTTTATTTGCATTTCTTTCAAAATATAGTAATTAAAAACATAATTATTAATTATAATGAAATTATCATTAATATCAAATAAGGTATAAAAGGCAGAACCCTCAAACTGTCGGCAGATATCGCTCTGAATAATCAGTTATCAGTATCGGTGGAGAAATTTAGTATCGGTTCATTTCTACTAGTAACATTTACAAATGTATAACTAAAAAGTTTCAGGAAAAAAAAAAAAAAAAAAACATGAATGTTTTTGTGCTAACATTTTGAGAATATTATTAAAGACCAGATAACTTTAAATGAACGTTCTAGTAACGTTACTGAAAGAAGTTTGTTCGTAACTTTGAAAGAATCTTGCCAGAACATTAATGAAGCTCTAAGAATGTTCTCTGTTAGCTGGAATATTAATATAATATGATTTTACAGCATTGATACTAGAAATGGAAAAAAGTGGCTAAAATATTATAAGACTTACAGTGAAAAGAGACGCCCTGTTGTCAAGTGATGATTTCACAGTAGTAAAAATAATAGTAGCAACTATTTTTGTGAAACCATTGGTAAATTATCATCACTCTTATTTTGTCTACTTTTAAACTTCTTTTATGTAAAATGATAATTTATATACCTTTCACTGCCATTTGATATTAGGAAATAAACTCCTCACAGTAAATCAATAAGACGCCATATGTGAAGTTGGCGTGACGTGTCAGTCAGTGACTGCAGTGCCTCATGCTTCATTTAAAACTACTTTAATCAACATTTTACAAATATTACCATTAACTATTATTATACATGCAGCTTTATGAGCTCAGACTAAAGACAGTATGGAATATTTCAATGTAATATTAAATATTTAGACAAAATGATCACCTAAAACACACATTGCTTTACAGCCTACATAAGTCAGTTTGTCAATTACCCGAATACTTTTATCATTAGGAGAACATTAAACCCTTACCAGACATTGGTTCCTTTGAAGTTTTTTGTAACCCATTGCCTATATTGACCATCCTGACCCGCCCCAGCACTCCATCTCTGACACACGGGTGTAACTTTACCAGCAGATGGTGCCTCTTCTCTCCTGGGACAGCGAGAGACCGCTGAAGGCATATGTGCTCTCTGGGGCACAAACGTGACTCTATTGTAAACACGGTGGCCTGGATGAGCTAATGACCGTCTCCGGAGAGACTATGTCAACCGTATTGGAAAATGTTTCAATAAAACATGTTTGCATTTCATTCGTCTCGCAACTCCGAGGACTTCTGACTATCTTTCCACAGAAGATGGACCTGTCAGGACATGCTGGGATTCCTGTTTGCACCACATACAACCTTCAAGCAGGACACACGAAGCCGGGCTGAAACACTGTCCAGATGTGGTCACTCAAGTCACCCAAAGCTAAACTACTCAGTTCGCCTTTCAGTCATAAGTCAAACAACACTCTATTCCTCCACATAATTCCCTGCACTACATTAAACAGCTCAGACTCTATTGTAAACCCTACAGTCAGAGCCGTGGAGGAGAGCTTCGGACGGAGAGCGGACCCATGCAGTCCTCCAATGGAAACAATTTCGAGTGCTTAGTTTGTCCTATGTGGCGCTCAACAAGACAAACATGGCAGTAAAATCATTTATTAAGAAGCGGTTTAATGGGGACAGAGAGACTGGGGTTGAACCTCTTAAAACAATGATGGTATGAGACCTGCTGAAGAGAGATTCAGACTGGACTATCTTCTTTCAGACGAACACAAGCGGAGATATATCAAAAATATTCTGGCTCTTCCAAGCTTTATTATGGGAGTGAATGAGGGCGAGATTTTGCAGCCCATCCATCATAAAAGTAATTCATACGACTCCAGGGGGTTAATAAAGGTCTTCTGGATGTGAAACGATGGGTTTTTGTCAGAAAAATATCCATATTTAAAACTTTATTAACTATAATAACTAGAAGCAGAAGAGCAGAGGTGTAAAGAGTACCTGAAAACCATACTTGAGTAAAAGTACATCGAAAATGACTCGACTACAAGTTACAAGTAACCAATTCCAATACGACTTGAGTAAAAGTCTTAAAGTATCTGATTTAACTTCAGTATTTTACTCATGCTGAATGTAGGCTCAGAGATGCACTAGTCCTGAGAGACATGCCAGTGAAAATAAGAAACATTTTCTAAAATCAAAATGAAATTGAACACCTCAATATTGCAATAAATCAAGGTCGACACAACAACCTTTTAAACGTTTACAAACTCTCAAGTCTCACTTGAGCTCAAGTGCACAGAAAGGTCACAAGTAAACCAAAATCCTGCAAAAAGGTCTTGTCAATATAGCGGATAAATAAAATAATGTTAAGTCAAATGAAATAGTCAAAGTGTGTGTGCTGGTTTGAGCCTCATCACCAGCTGTAGTCTTTTCCTCATCTAATAAATCATTATCTGCGATCAGAATCTACCAGCTAATGCACTCACATTCACGTAAAGTTATCCTTGTAGACAAGTTTGGATGAGTAAAGGCAAAATGCACAAGATATAGTACCTTCAATGCCCTTAGATGGCGATATCACGTCTTTATAGCAGAAACAAACTGCTGCAGAAAAAGTTAGATGTCACAAGAAATGTAATCTGTAATTGCACTGCTCATCACAAATGTAGTGGAGTAAAAAGTACATTTACTTGCTCAAAAATGTAGGCAAATAGAGAGTAAAAGTTGCCAATATCTTTGAGCCAAAAAGATACTTAAGTACAGTAACTAATTTACATTTAATCAAGTACTTTACACCTCTGCAGAAGAGTGACCTCTGACCCCACGCAATGACAAACGTGGAAGCACAGGGGATAGAGCAAAACAAAACACCGCTCATGAATTGAAGTCTAAAACGATCATTTTTAAAGAGAAATGTTGGAGAATTTCGACATAAGAGAAGAGGAGCTTGAGTTGGTTGTGAGAGGCGTCTAAGCTTACGATACTCCAGGGGTTAAGCTTCCGCCGTAACTCGATGCATACGGCCATTTGCTGGAAGCTAGTCATTATAGTTTATAAAGTTTTAAACAGTGTTGGGGAAAGTTACTTTGAAAAGTAATGCATTACAATGCGTTATTTCCTAAAAAGTAACTAATTACGTTACTTAGTTACTTTTTATGAAAAGTAAAGTGTTACATTACTTTTGCGTTACATTTTCTGCTCTGGGCTGGACTGTTTGTTTGTTTGTGTTTATAACAACAAAAAAGTTATATTTTTGGTAAACTAGTTACTTGAAAAAAGTAATCTGATTATGTAACTTTGGGTTACTTGTAATGTGTTACCCGCCAAACTGGTTATAAATATGGATATTTTTCTTAAAAAAACACATCACTTCTCATCAGAAGGCCTTTATTAACCCCCTGAAGTTGTGTGGATTATTTTTTTTTTGATGGATGGATGCATTTTTTGGGTCTTCAAAATCTCGCCTCCCATTATAAAGCTTAGAAGAGCCAGGATATTTTTAAATTGTGTTTGTCTGAAAGAAGATAGTCATATACACCTTGGATGGCTTGAGGGTGAGTAATTCATGGGATAATTTTCATTTAAGGATAGTTAGTGTTTGCATGTTTCTGTCTTATCAAAGCCTTCTATACAGCATCTCGTTTTTTTTTTTTACTGATACCCAGATGATAAAAAAACATAAACATAAACATAAACATGGGCAATCTAAGAAAAGTCCCAATGTGCGGTGTTCATTTGAAGACATTTTTTGTAGGTATGTTATCCGTGTTTTAAATTACGCATTACTGTTATGGTTCAGCAGGGAAGAGGAGGATCAAAATGCAGAAGTTTATAAAAGAAACACATAAATAAAAATAGTCCAAATTGGGATGAAGACACCAATAAGATAATCCAAACAAGAGAAACATAAATCCAGTCAGGAAACAGGAATGCTTTCCAAAAACATGTAAAGACAACGACCGACCCAAAACAACTGAAACACGGGTGTATATTTAGGAAAACAGGAGGCTAACAAGACACAGGTGCGGGTAATCAATGAAAAACAAAAGCTGTGTCCGAAATCGCCCCATACCCTTAAATAGGGCACTATTTGATGGAACAGCCTTTTGGTGTCCGAAACCATAGTGGATGTTATCGAGTGCAGTCTTTCAATCCCATAATGCACTGCGATAATGAGTGTACAACAGAAAAGGTAATGGTAATTTTCTGTTTTTTCTTACAGTGAGTGAAAAGTTTTTACATATTTATTGAATAATTAATCTTATTATGCTGCAAATTATGGCCGGATCTGACCCTCTAATTAAGGTGTGAGTCACAACCGGAAGGTTTGGGATCATATATGTTCAAATGTTATTATTTTATTTTTTTTATTTAGATATTTCAGTGACCACCAAACGTTAGATTCCAAGTGATTCATGGTGCTTATTTTCTCCTGGCCGCGCCATTCAAGCCCTTTTTCTAAGTATTATTATCAGACAAAACATAAATACTGTTATTATTTATCCCTTTAGATTTGGATAAATCACAAAACGTTTCAATGTTTTATCTTAAAGTTCAAAAAGATAAACATCATCAGATTGCAACATGAACATTTCTCGTGAGTTCCCTTTAAAATAGCCATCATTGCATGAAACACACACTCCACCTATTCCCCTTTGATTCAATACACACCACCAACAATCTGCACAGTTAAAGGGATAGTTCACTCAGAAATAAAAATGTCATTCCCAACCTCTATCACTTACTGAAGAACATAAAGAATATTTTTGAACGTGTTTTGAACTGTTGAAAGGTCCTCATGGGAAATGATTTTGGGTGAACTATTCCTTTAACAGTTCCTATTATTATAAATGCATGCACCGTTTGTATGTATGTATGCCATGACATGCACATCAAGACCTGCAGGCATATTTACCTCCAACAGTTCTCCTGAATATCACATCTCCTCTAGGACCATGAAGAGGTCACAAGTAGGGCATTTCAGAGGAAATCTGCTGCGGTAGAAACCCTTCCAAGTGATCTGAGCTCCGGCTGAATATTGTTAAATGTGTTTGGAGGTAGTGGAGGGGGTTTCAGGGGGTTGAGTCTTTCTTTCTGAGCTTGACAAACCACAGAGCTTTCCCTGGTAAACATCACGAAGGTCTAGAAAGACTTGGAATAAACACAAAGGAAAGTGTGCGAGGGGGAGGCTTTACCCTGATATTCAGGTGGTTTTATGAGATGAATATATAACAGGATGTCTGATTTCTGCCCGATGCGAAAAGCATCTTTAATAATGTTTAAACTGGTCGAGCAAAACTCTTATGCTGCTGTAAATTAACTGGAATATGTTTGCATCATCATTGTACATTCAAAAAGACATTATGTAAATTATCATGCATCTGGTTTAATAATATTGTGGTGAATGTCTGGATCTGCTGGCACACCTTCAAGAGCATAAAACGCCTTCATTCATTTGGAAGTCATATGAACACATGCATATGTTGAATATGAAAAACCTTCATCATATGCTGTTGATGACTTCATGACTTTGATGAAAATTTCACATCAGCAGATTGTGACTATATAAGTTCCCTTTAAAGTCACTGTATAATTTGCACACTGAATGTACCACCTATTTCCCTCTAAACTTTAGAAAGCAATTGTAAAATGTTCCTATTTTTTTCCCCTTAAAAAAACAAACAAATTAGCTCTATCATGGTGTAAGACATATTCTACAGAAATACCTAAAACAATTTATATTTAGAGCCATGTAAATTATAAATCACAACCATGACACGGGGACATTCTAAAACGCTTAACGTAGCTTAATGTACTAAGACAGTGATTTTAACCGACCAAACTTACTAAATATCATAGCCTACTTATAAATTATACTATGTACAACAAATCACATGAGCTCATATGATCTTAATGTGTTTAATAACATGTTAAGCCTTTTCCTCCCATAGAAAACCGTTATAAGAAAAGGCTTAATGTGGCTTAATGTACTAAGACAGTGATTTTAACATATTTAGTGAGTTTGGTCGGTTAAAATCACTGTCTTAGTACATTAAGCGTTTTTCATGTTAAGCGTTTTAGAAAGTCCCAAGGCCCGTTCACACCCAGAACTATAACTATAATCATAAGTATAATAGCGTCACACCAGCGCACAATATCGTTCTGTTTATTCCACAGTTTTGTCGCCTGCCGCTTTAAATGCTCGCGCTCATTAAAGCAAGAATGATTCTGATTGGCTGTCAATGTTTTTCTCATTCATCAACTGGAAAAAATCATTCTGAGTGATTCCAGCGATGTCGTCGTGTCTTGGTGCCGTTATTGTTCGTATACGCCAGAGAAACTAATATATATTTCATTCAAAGAACAATACACACGTCGGCGCGTCCGCCATCTTGCAACGGTCAGTGTATCGTCCCTCAGAGTAAAAATCTTCTGGTTGTGAAACCACCGAGATTTAAATTCCCGAAGAAATGGGATAAACTTTCACAGGTAGGAATGTGTTGGTTTTTGTTTTTAACTCAATATTACATGTTTTTACTATGGTATTTAAATGTTTTTACTTTTACTATGGTAACTTTTTAATGCTGCTGTACCAGCTGACGGCTTTGTCTTGTTGTAGCCATTGTTTCTAACTATGGTTGCAGACGCTGTCAACCTGCTCTCGAATGTTCACGGACCGCTCCAATATGGCGGACGGCTTAGCCCAATGAAACTGCCGCTAATGAGGCGTGTTTATCTGCGCAGCCATCTTTATAATTTTGTCTTTGCGGTAGCTCTATATATTTATATGGCATCTCTGTCAAAGAGTAATTAGCTGGTGAAGTGGATTTACTTATTGTAGAGTTAACGAGAGTGAGAATCTCTGGCGGGGTAAAATCTGCATTTTTAGCAAGATTCCCCTTAAAATTTGCTTTCCAAGGGCTGAATATCATGTTATTTGTGGTCGCTTCAACCTGCGTACATGGAAAACAACCCGCGGCAACAGTGTTAAAGTAGTCCGAAAAGCCGCGGACTTGGAAACGGTGACAACAAGACAAGTGCAGTGCAGAAAAGGGGCGGGGCTACATACGATCTAGAATGATTCTGATTGGCTGTCAATGTTTTCATGTCATCAGCTGGAAAAAAACATTCCAAAAAAGTGATTCTAATATCGTTTCTCTGCACTGTTATCTTTATAATTGTGCTGTTCTTTTACAGAATGATTTTTAGAACTATATCGTTATCGTAGTTGGTTACTCTGGTTATTGAGCATTTACATTGTGTCCAAAGGGATCAACATACAGTGGGATGTCTTCTAGGCTTCTGGAAATACGTTCAACATCCAATCCATCCTGTCTGAAAGATGCTTGTCAAATTCCCAATTATCTCTGTGATTTATAACTATCTCCTCAGTTTAAACAGCTGTAAAATAGGGTGAAAAGTAGGTCTTTGCTAACAATAGAAGTACATCTGGAACACATTTATCGGTCCAAGCACACTGTCTGCATTATTGGTTACCTCTATGTGAACCCCATTTTTTTTTTAAACTTTGGTTTGATGTTGAATAATGCAGATTATCAATATATTATTTTCCTAACCATCTACCTTCAAAGGCAGTTTCTCCAGGCTAATGACATTTTTCAACATTGGCTGTTTGTCACGTAAAAATAAACATGTAGGCAAGACAAAAACAACTGTTTAAAGAGACTGAGGTTTCTGCTGTTTTTCTCCTCTAATGATGTTCAGGTAATTCTCTGTTAATTCAGTGGAAAGAGCAGAGGAGCTCATTTCAGAGCGTGAAAACACTCTTGATTTCCCTCAGGCAGTGTCCAAGATCCTGTCACGCTTCTTTCCACACACAAATAACGGCTAAAATCCCACGAGGTTTGTTTCATGCTGTTCTTGTTTTGAGTTGTGATGAGAAGCTTAGTTTGTACAAGTGTAATCAAACACATTACAAAACTATATTAAGCTGATGTAATTAAGCTGATGAATGGATTAGACATCGGTTAGGATTTGACAACAACAAAACAACAAAGATAAAGCAAGTTTTCTTGAAAATGAAGTACAAAGAATGTTTTTAATTAATTCACGAAACCACTGTAAAGTTTATCGTTAAATATTATATTGTTATATTACAATGCTATTATATTTTGTGCAATATGCTTATTTTGTTGGAAACACCTGCAAGTATTGTGGTATTCTCCATGTTTCTCACGGCCCAAAACTCATAAACTCGGGGCTTAAAGAAAATCCTGAGCTTCCCACTCATATTTATGACTTTGCGGTGGCGTTCATGTGCGTTCAACTCGTAAATATGGTCTTTGACTTCAACGCACCATTATTCATTTCTGAGGAGATAGAAATGTGGAAAATTCACTGGAGTATGCTGAGCCAGTGCCATCCCTTTTGAAAAATGACCAAAATATTGAAAGTGACAGTCATAATATGCCAGATGGAGAACAAAATGTGAATAAATGTTATTAACAGAAGATGTCACAATGCATAGGCTATACTCATTCTTCGCAGCAGTATATGATGAGCCAGATTGATTGCTTTGCTAAGGTTGACAGACGGGATGTGTGTGAGAAGAGATAAGAAGAGATTCACCGTGACAGCGGCGTTGTTTTCTTGCTTTATTACTTCAGCTGATACGAGAAGAAGATAAACCTTTCAGCATGTGGAATGACCTGTGTAAATTAATCTTATACACTGTGAAGTGGAAATGTAGAAGAATGCAAGGTATTTCAAGTGATCAGTATTATGCCACCATTCATTTGAAGGAATTTCAAAACTCTTAAGATAAAATACCTTCCAGGCAACTGATCAAGTGGTTAATGAGCTTCTTTAAAGGGCCGGGTATTCATTTTCTGCGTTTCGCTCCATCTCGTGCACAGCTTTCTAAAAGCCATGCTGCCCAAAAGGCTATAGCTTGGTCGAGGCATGGACTCCTCTAGACCCCTGAAGGTGTGCTGTGGGATCTGCACCAAGATGTTAGCAGCAGATCCTTTAAGTCCTGTAAGATGTGAGGTGGATCCTCCATGGATCGGACTTGTTTGTTCAGCACATCCCACAGATGCTCGATTGGATTGAGATCTGGGGAATTTGGAGGCCAAGTCAACATCTCAAACTCAATTCCTGAACCATTTTTGCTTTGTGGCAGGAGCATTATCCTGCTGAAAGAGCCACAGCCACCAGGGAATACCGTTTCCATGAAAGGCTGAACATGGTCTGCAACAATGCTTAGGTAGGTGGTACGTGTCAAAGTAACATCCACATGGATGGCAGGACCCAAGGTTTCCCAGCAGAACATTGCCCAAAGCATCACACCGACTCGCCTTCTTCCCATAGTGCATCCTGGTGCCATGTGTTCCCCAGGTAAGAGACGCACACGCACCCGGCCATCTACGTGATGTAGAAGAAAACGTGATTCATCAGACCAGACCTTCTTCCATTGCTCCGTGGTCCAGTTCTGATGCTCACGTGTCACTGTTGGCTCTTTCGGCGGTGGACAGGGGTCAGCATGGGCACCCTGACTGGTCTGCAGCTCCATACGCAACAAACTGATGCACTGTGTATTCTGACACCTTTCTATCAGAACCAGCATTAACTTCTGGAGCAGTTTGAGCTACAGGAGCTCGTCTGTTGGATCGGACCACACGGGCCAGCCTTTAATGAGTCTCGGCCGCCCATGACCCTGTCTCCGGTTCACCACTGTTCCTTATTGGAGCACTTTTGATAGATACTGACCACTGCAGACCCCCACAAGAGCTGCAGTTTTGGAGATGCTCTGACCCAGTCGTCTAGCATCACAATTTGGTCCTTGTCAAACTCGCTCAAATCCTTACGCTTGACCATTTTTCCTGCTTCTAACACATCAAGTTTGAGCACAAAATGTTCACTTGCTGCCTAATATATCCACCCACTAACAGGTGCTGTGATGAAGAGATAATCAGTGTTATTCTCTTCATCTGTCAGTGCTCATAATGTTATGCCTGATCAATGTATGCATGACAGATGATTTTTTGTGGGCACTTTATATTGGTAGCAGCAAATATTCAGAGATATATATTGATAATATGCTGGTGGACTGGAATATGTTGATGGTCAAAATGTTGGACTTCACAGTGAAAGGATTATTAACACATGACTTTCCCCAGATCTCAGAGAAACTTAAATTTAGACAAAGATGCATTAATACCACACACAATTCATATTAGAAATAAATATTTGGAAGTTCAGAATTCAATCGTTTTCTGGCTTCCATCAACAAATCTGCTCTCAGCGAAGCGTTTGCACATCCCTTCTTGGGTTTATTTTTAGTAAGAGGTCTTTGGAATAACTCTTGCCTAGAAATGGAAATTTAAAATCAACACAATGAGAACTTGGCTCTGCCGCTCTTTCCCCTGAGGGAATGTGTGACTTATACAAGTGCTCAGAATTTAAAAAAAAATAAAAACATTCTTAAACATCCACCATACCACAAGGGGATCTCCAAATACTAACAGAGGAAACTGGATTTCCTCTGAAGGGGTCTGTGATGTGCATCAGCCTGACAGTTTTGTCTATGATGACTTCAGAATGTGTTTTAAGGACTTAAAAATAACAGGTTTGCTATATGAATGACTGATTTAAGAAGACACATGCATTTATGTGCCATAGTAGATGTGGAAAGTTTCTGTACACTTAAAAAATGCTGGGTTAAAAATGGACAGACCCAGCGATTGGGTTGTTTTAACCCAGCGTTTGATTTAAATGTTTGACCCAACCTGCTGGGTAGTTTTATTTAACTCAACTATTGTTTAGACATTACAGTATTGCTCACTTAAAATGAACCCAAAATATGTTGGAAATTAACATTTATTATTAAGTTTAATGAATAATAATTAAACAATAAACATTTATTACATTGCTTATTAATAAATATTCACATTTTTATTATTGTTTCCTCTACACTCTAAAAAATGCTGGGTTAAAAACAACCCAAGTTGGGTTGAAAATGGACAAACCCAGCAATTGGGTTGTTTTAACCCAGCGGTAGGGTTAAATGTTTGCCCAACCTGCTGGGTAGTTTTATTTAACTCAACTATTGTTTAAAAATTACTGTATTGCTTAATTAAAATTAAGTATGTTGGAAATGAACATTTATTAATGTTCAGTGAATAATTATTAAACAATAAACATTTATTAAATTGCTTATTAATACATTTATATTAATAAACTATTAAACTATTAAATTTATATTAATAAAATATTAAAGCTTATTAATAAACATTCACCTTTTGTCTATTATTGTTGCCTCTAATTGCATCTGGTTTTTAATTTCCCAACTATTTTGGGTTCATTTTAAGCTAGCCATATAGCAATTTTTAAACAATAGTTGGGTTAAATAAAACTACCCAGCAGGTTGGGCAAACATTTAACCCAACCGCTGGGTTTGTCCATTTTCAACCCAACTTGGGTTGTTTTTAACCCAGCATTTTTTAGAGTGTAGTAATTATGTATCTGATTTTTAATTTGCAACCTATTTTGGGTTCATTTTAAGCCAGACATATAGTCATTTTTACACAATAGTTGGGTTAAATAAAACTACCCAGCAGGTTGGTCAAACATTTAACCCAACCACTAGATTAAAACAATCCAAATGATGGGTTTGTCCATATTTAACCCAACTTGGGTTGTTTTTAACCCAGCATTTGCTAATGTAAATCATATATAAAACATGTATCCAGCTGGTCTGAAAAATACTAAGCATTCAAAAGTAAAGGGAACTCTTACAATGCTTACAATGCTGCCTTTGCATATTAACACTTTCCCAACTATCTAAACAAACCACAGAGTTTACCATCTCATTAAGAAGAGTTCACTCAACAGCCTCAGACACTGTAACTGTGATCTGCCAGAACGGCCTAATGATTTTTACAAAAATTCAACTTTTCCTGTTCCACAGACAAAATTACTGCACTTCTAAACCAGTTTAGTAGACTGGGACAGCTGTTTTATGTTGGCTAAAATTACTCTCGACCCAGATCCTCCAGAGTGAGGTCAGGCCGTACTGTGGCTTTTGTTTTGTTTTGTTTTGTGGGAAATTGTTACAAGAAAAGGACACTGGGTCTCACTGAGCATGCACACAAATTTTTTGAATGTTTTCATGAATGGATCATTGTACTAAAATTTATTCTAAATTTATGAAAAAAATGAAACCACAGGTACGCAAAAACCTCACCTACGAATATGCGTATGTACAGCTGGCTAATGAGAGCTGTGTAAAAGGTGTTTATTGTGTTTGAACTGGTTTTGAGAATGATGCATTGGCACTGCTGGAGGATCTGCAGAGAGCGATGAAAGGCTGTACAGGAAGGCTTGTGCGGAATGCCCTTATATGGAGACAGTTTGGGCGTGTTTTATGCAAATGACTAACCTTGTGTACGTGGCCGATCATTAGAGCGAGATTAATGCTCCCTTCACGTGCTATCGACATTACTGTCGTCACTGGGGGTAAGAATTAGCCACCTCATAAAATACGCGCGAATTGGTCATAAGATAGCGTTGTAAATACTAATTTCCTAGTTAAAAATTTGGAAATGAACGCCCTCTCAAGTCAAAATTTGAATGCAATGTGCTCGTAATTATGACTTCAGAAGTGGGAAGCAGGAAATTTCCGATAGCACGTGAAGGCAGCATAAGAACAAATTTATGAGCGTACGCTTTTTCCTGAGAAGTTCTCCTGTGCGTACAGATAAGAAATTATCCACGCAATTATTAATGAATGAGACTCATTGCCTATATATAGCGTGAGGGTTTGACAAACACAAAAATATGGCCTTTGAATACCAGTAAACCAAATAAAGCAAGAAAATCCAACAACAAAATTACTCGCACAGCAGGAGAGTATAAAAAAGAAGCAGAAACAAGCGGTAGAAGCATTGCTCATGCACATGACAAATAACACAATCATCAAACATTAAACTGCATATAAATCTAATTTTATCTTCAACGAAAACACTCTTTTGTTCAAAATATTGTCTTTTTTTTTTAATGAAACTTACCCACATTCAAGTGTTGATAAGAAAGAATGCATGAAGCTAAAATAAAATGTTTATTTCAAGTAAAAAATAGGAACATAGTATACTTAAAGTGCAAAAAATAATATATAAATAGTAAACTATAAGTATGATGTTAAGTTTAAGAAAACTTACAAGAATACTTACAGTATAAAACTACTAAATTAGTAGTTTACTGATTGTTGGACACTTATTTGATTATCGTTTACACCTGTGATTTGTTTTTGTTGAAGCTGTCAGTTCTCGTCACGTTTTACTTGGTTGTTTTGTTCTTGTTTCTAGTCCTGAGTTTCGTTAAATAAAGTCTTCATCTGCTGCGTTTAGATCCTTTCACTCGTCTTCATTTCAACCACTTCAAAGTGTACTTTCATAAACTAAAAAATGTTCTGCAAGTATTTAACTAGTAAACTATCAGTGTAGCTGTACACTAGTGGTGTTTTACACTTAATATGTACTTAAAAGTGGGCCAATTTAGTAATATTGCACTTACAAACATACTACTATACTTAAAAATATGCTTGAACTTTACTTAAGTGTACTTAAACGTTATTATTTTGTAAGGGTTGTTTTGACAGAAAGACAGTTTTCAAATCCTGATTCAAAGAAAATCATAAATAGAATAAATGATATATTTGTTTCCTTATGTTCTTGTTACATAACGTTTAGTGACGGGTGTAACGGCACACACCCACTGATCTGATGTCAGGAGGTGTCTCAATCACCTCACAGTGAGCCTCCTCCACACACACACACACACACACACGACTCTCTCGTGTCTCAGATTAGCACACAATCACGCATTTTCAACTCACCCCATGTTGAGTCTTCAGATGAAATATCTCCAGTGAAAACAGTCTCCGTTTCCTCGCTCTGCCTTCCAACTTTCTCTCTTCAACAGAGGCTTCTAGTAGAGCAGCTTTTATTTATGTCCTTTTTTGGGGTTGGAGTAAATGGAGAGAGCTTGCAGAACATTACATTACTCCCTCGCTGTTATCCCCACAAACTTTGCCTTCCCTCTCCCTCCCTCCCTCTCTCTCAATCTCTCTCTCTCTCTAATGAATCCCTCTCGAGATATCCGATATATATAAGCGATCACGTTCAGGTGTTTGTTTGAGAGATTCTCTGGCATTGATTGAACATGTTAATGTAAAAGCAGCTGAGCTGTTGAGGTTTGTGTATGTCTCTGTCTTATGCTGTTACACACAATATGGCAAGTAGAGGGTTCAAGTTCACTCATCCAGGACACAAAAACACAGCCGGTCATGAAGTGCTCTCGAGGGTTTGGTATGGGAACACCTCGTGCCAGTGAGTTCAGGTAACTAGACTCTGGGGTGGAGCGGCTCTGGTAAACACGTGGAGATAAGAGCGCGTCTCTGGAGACGAGATGATCTGCAGGATTCATCATTACAGAGACACGCCATCGGATTTGGACATTGTCATTCATTTTCCAAGTCTGTCGGTTCATTGAACTTGTGTACTTTCATTTTATGTACCGTATAATCAGAGATACAAAATTATGCTTGAGTAACTTGGCTTACACTGACATAACTCTCCTTTTCTAAGCTTATAATAAGCTTATCATGTCCATTCACATGGAGGCTTCCGAGTTAATTCAATCTGACCTACAACGGTCGACTTTACCTCCATCAGATCATTTCTCCAAGAAAAACAGTAAGAGTTTGCTATATTTTTACAGTACTGTAAATGGCCTAACTGTAAATAATACTCAATGTAATGTAAATGTCACACACATATTTGATATTAATGTGTGTAACTCTCAGAACTGACAGGAGATGGTGGTGTTCGCTGACGTGACCGGCAGGAGATGGCCGTGGTGGAAATGGTCAGGGTAATTTTCCCATGATTGACTCACCCTCAGCCATCCTAGGTGTATATGACTATCCCCTTTCAGACAAACACAATATCCTGGCTCTTCCAAGCTTTATAATGTTAATGAACAGGGGGCGAGATTTTGAAGCCCATCATGAAAGTAATCCATACGACTCCAGAGGGTTAATAAAGGCCTTTTTTCAGGTTCATCCTCAGTTCACGACCCTCTATCTCCCAAAATATTCCCTTTTCCTCAAGTTTGAATAAAGGAAAAGGGAATTCTTCATGGAGGTGGAAGGTCTACGATCTCCATCTTCATGATCATGGATGAGGCTTGCAATAACAGGCCTCGATTGGTCATGAACATCAGGGACATTCATGTGATGTTGAAGAACATTTATGGTCAAAAGTTGAAGACAGGCTTGATGTTACTCATACTGTGCATTTGAGATTTATTACTTAAATGTATGTTTCACGATGCAAATGCGGGATTGTTGTAAAAATACTGTAAAATAAAATATTCTTGCATGCAATGACTTTTGAAGTGTTTGTGATTGTGTTTATCATTTGTATAATGATAATTGTTTTGGATAATGTAAGTGTAATATCTGACTGTGTATACTGTATTAAAGTACAGTAACAAGGGAGATTTGAAACATCTTGCATTATTTGCATTTGAATTAACTCATTGTTAAAATTACTAAAATGAAAGAAGATCATACTGTTGTGTTTTGGAGATTAAAACATTACATAATGAGAACATCTTTGGTTTAATCGCCAAAAAACAATGATATGAACTTCTTTCAGTTTTGTAACTTTTAACACTCATTCAGTATTCATGAAGTAATACAGGCTAATGTTTATAAATCATCTAACACTTCATTTGAACACTGGTTATCATTACAGTATATGATTATCCATTTTGAAAATACAAACCAGCTCTATAAAATCCATATTTACGGAAATCTGTTTACAAATGATTAATTAACCATTAAGAACAGTTGGGTTAAATTATCAAAAATGTATTAAACTGATTGATGCAAATGAAATTTAATAGAAATAGCATTATGAAGACCCTAATGTTTATTATCTGTAGTGAAAACCCTAACTGAAAACGTGCTGAAATGTTTGGAAAAATATATTTAATAGATGTTTGAAGCCTTTAATGTGTGTGTGCCTGTACAGAAACTTAAAAATAACCTGCCATGATAAATATCAACTGGAGTGAACAAGTAAAAGTGTGTAATATTTAGGGTATGGAATAATTTCTTTCCCATTCTGAGTGATTTCTCCTACTGGATTTAAGAATATTTGAAATAAGCCTGGATTTACTCCTATAATGGTCTAACCTTTAGTATGAAAAACACTAATATTCAACCTGTCGGATTTTGCCCTCTGGATGTGAAGATTTGAACTCTTCTGCCCTCTTCTGGTGGTGTTGAAGAACTACACCAAACACACACTGGTGTTGCCATCATTATGAGGACATTTCATAATTTTCTTGCCCCTAACTCTACCCATCACAGAAAACTTTCAGCATTTTTACATTTTCAAAAAACATAATTTAATATGAATTATAAGCTATTTTCCTCATAGGGACAAAATGTAATCAGAAAAGGATTGGGTTTAATATTGGGTTTATATTTATGTTCCTCATAAAGTAGGGTTTGTCAGGTACACACACACACCTATCATGTAATAAATCAACAGAAAATATTCTTAAATGTTTGAAAAACAAATACTTGTGAAAACCGTACCAAAGCCATTAAAAATATATTATACTGGTTCTCTGTTGAATAGTCTTACCAAAAACAAAACATCTATTAGTTACATAAGTCATTAAATGCAAATTGGTTGAACTAGTCATAAACTGTCAAGCATATTTTTAAACATATTTCTTTTAGACTTTGAAGCTTCACTTGTAAAGAATATACAGACAGAGTAAAACAGTTTTTCAAATTCTGACAATGAAAAATGCGGCACTGAATCTGAAATTACGATGTTTGATATTCTGATAACCATATAGGACAGGACAAAAAAATCTGATATGTCAAAATAAGGGTGTGACAATCCAATAAAACAACAGGACTACAAACTTAGAAACAGGAAACTACAAATACAACATAAATGTCAAAACAAACAAGAAACGCCACACACACACCCAATGAAATACATAATGTTTTGTACTTTATATCTAACTGCTGCATTTTCCCCTTATTTCTCACATGTAAAAGAGTTTCTGTACGAGTTCACAGAGCTTTGGGTAGATGAACTCACCAGTCACATCCACTCACATGACGAGTGTGTGTGTGTGTGTGTGTGTGTGAGTGTGTGTGTGATGATATTTGACTAAAGGCAGAATTAACTGAGATTCGACCATCACATGATACACTGAGAGAACGAACGGCTGCACAAACACAGTAAATCCTCAAATCAGATGCTCCTCGTGAGGAAAAGAGCTCTCGTCAGAACTGACATTACAAACCCGTGTGACTTTCTTTCTACTGTCGAACAGAAAATAATTTCTGAATAATATAAAAGCATCAGAAAGTGGACCTTAAACTATTCCTTAATTCCCTAATATTCGATGTGGAAATCAAGGTTTGCATGAGTTTAAGACTAAGTCTTTAAGACTTGAGTTTGTTTAAGACTACGGGATAAACAATACAAGCCTGCAGAAATACAAGTGTGTGTGTGTGAGAGAGAGAGAGAGAGAGAGAGAGAGAGAGTGTGTGTGTGTGTGTGAGAGAGAGAGAGAGAGAGAGAGAGAGAGTGTGTGTGTGTGTGTGAGAGAGAGAGAGAGAGAGAGAGAGAGAGTGTGTGTGTGTGTGAGAGAGAGAGAGAGAGAGAGAGAGAGAGAGAGAGTGTGTGTGTGTGTGTGTGTGTTGGATTAGCTTCCTCACATGACTTTTAAACGTGGAAACACTGCAGGGCTCAAATCCCAAGAATGAATCAGGAGGAAGTTTTTATAACATTATACAAACACTCATTTCCATCCGAAAAAATAACAATTTACCTTTACTCACTTACAAAAAACATATATAAGTACTAAAGTGAGCAGATGTTTTGGAGTAACTCTAACTCTCTCAGGAAAGCTTCTGACTCTCAGAGCGAATGAAACGCCACTAACCACAGCTGAATGAAAGTATAAGAACGACGGCCTGCGTGAGTCTCTAATGAAGCATATTATAATAGTGCACTGCATCTGCTCTCTGATTGGTCTGCTGAATCCTCACAGATGGCGAATGATCTGAAGCAGCAGCTTCAAAAACATTTTCTAAGAACATTTTACAAATGTTTCCAGCTCAAAGTCTTCTGTTGCCCCTCTGTCTCCGTCTCCTGCCTCCTCTTCCAGAATCATCCAGTTCCTCTGCCCCGCCTGCGCCGGTTCCCTTTCAACCCCTTAGCTTGTCCTCTGACGTCATTCAACGGTGTGGAATTGCCTCTGGTCTTCAGGTTTTCAGCTCTGGCTAGTCTGCTGTCAATCCTGTCACTCCACCTCAGCCCGTCAATCTGTTGGCTCCACCTTGGCACCTCCCCTAGCTCACCTGGGCTCCCTCGTCCCTCCAGCTCCACCTTGGTCAGACGTCACCCTGCCTGAGCCATGGACTTACATGCCTTCAGCTACGCTTCGTCCCTCCACCCCTTCAGCTCTGTTGGGCTCTGCCTTCCCTCCGGCTCCACCTTGCTCCTCAGTCCCACCAGCTCCACTTCAGTCCTCAGGCACCCTGGTTCCACCTTGGATGCTCGTTGTTGCGGCTCCGCCTCGGCCTCCATGACCGCTGGTGTCGCCGGTCTCTCTGGCTCTTCGTCTGCACCCAAGGCTCCTTCCATTGGCCTTGTCTCTGTCAGTCGTCCCCCTGGAGCCATCAGCCAAATCTTCACCATGGCTCCTCCCTCCCTCGACTCGTCGTGGACCATCATCTTGGCTGCACCATGTCTAGCTCCCTTTGCTCCTGGCTCCCTACACTTTGTTATTAATTGCACTGACTGTTATTAATGTGCAAGGACGTGCCTTTCCGTAGGGAGGAGTAATATCAGGTTTAGGCCCGTTTTTTTTTTCTCATTGTTTCCTGTTCCCTTTGTTCTGTTTTCCCGGTTGACATTAGTTACTATGGATTTTGATTAGTCATTTACACCTGTTTTTCCCTTGATTACTCCCTGTGTTTATAAGCCCTTAGATTCCTTTTTTCAGTGTTTGGTCTCGTTTATGTTGTTGTTTTAGTATGGATTTCCTGAGTAATGTTTAAGATTATGATATACAACTTCATTGAATTTCCTCTGCCTATTACAGTCACACAGAACTGTTACACATATAGATATATAACAGGTATAGATAGTATAAAATGTGTCACTATATTTCACTTAAACGTAGACAGTGTGAACTAATACCATAATTGTAAGACAAACCAATTACAGCAGGCTCAATTTGTTTTCTAAATCAAGCAGAAAAACATCAACTCCATCTACTCTTCACTTTTCACAAGTGACCATCTGTGCATTTTAATTTGGCCTTCGGTGCGATTCCTGATTCATAATGAATGGACACTCTATGGATATCACACATAATTCAGTCAGGGTCAACTCAGTACTGAAGACTATTAAAGACAACCTTAGACACAAAACCCCCAACAATACCATGCAATGTTGCTGAATGATATGCAGCATAGCGCAAAAAGAACAAGGAGTTTCAAAACGTGGTTTTAAGGCACCATGGAATCAAAATGGACAATTTTTTTTATTATTATTACAAAAAAGTGTTTATTCTAATTGATTTATCCTTGCACATCATTATTGTGTTAAATTCAGGTTCCTCGTAATCTTAAATCAGAACAACTTCTCCTCTCTTATGCAGCGTCTCTTCTCTTCTCTGATGATGAGGGCGGGGCATCCTGTCACTCACATGAGATCCACCAATAACAAACCACAACCATTCAGCCATCATCTCTGATAGGTATAGCCAATATGAATTTTTTTTTTGAATACTTGCCAGCCAAATCCTCTCAGATATGGCAACACATTAAAGATAAAGACTGACTCTGATTCTTGTTTTCATGAATATCTGAAAGTGTTGACAACAGAATGTGTGTGAAACCACATGCACTAAAGGAACCTCAGTGGTTCTCTGATATGAATGAAGTTTATAGGCTATACCTGAGGACAGGTGGAGTTAAAGGTTGATCAGGAGTGATGATGTTATAGTCTAAAATAAAGAGAAAATCAAATTGTACATTTGTGTAGAGAATATTCTCAGATGAAGATCAAATTATGATACTTGCTGAACTAAAGGCAGGTAAAGTTTGTTCTGTGTCTCAGTGAAGAGCAGAGTGTTGAGGGCTCGTGGAATGTGACGCGGTCACGCGGGGATCAGAGATGCCGGAGTCACGCGCGCGCGCTCAGCCGGTATTTAAACTCCTCCAGCATTAATTCCACCAAACACTTGACCGAGAAGCAGCTAACGCACATTCATCAAATGATCAGTTTTTGGAGATGATGTGGGAACTTTTGCTGCACTTTTGAAGATAATTTGGATATTGTTGATTACGTTTGGCACTATTTGATTTGTTAATTATTGTTGAGAGTACCTGGCTATCTTTTTCGGAGGTTTCTTGGAGACTGTTTGGATATTTACTCATTGCTTTTGAGATTGTCCTATTTTGGCCAAGATGTGGCCATTGTGTGGAGGTATGCTCCTGCTCATGCACGCGCTGGTGCTCGTTAGCGCTCAGTTCCCGCGCGTGTGCGTAACGCCAGAGGGCCTCAGGAGCGCGCAGTGCTGCCCGTCCCCGTTCGCTCTGGAGAACGACCCGTGCGGCGCGAGCACCGGCCGCGGGCAGTGCGTGGACGTGAGTGCGGATGCGCGTGCACACGGGCCTCAGTACCCCTACGACGGGCGCGACGATCGCGAGCGCTGGCCGCTGCGCTTCTTCGTGCGCGCATGTCGCTGTAACGGGAACTTCAGTGGCTTCGACTGCGGCCGCTGCAGACACGGACTCACCGGAGACGCGTGCGAGCGGCGCGTGCCCGTGGGTCAGAGAAACTCACTCTTTTTCTATTATGGTAGAAATGTTCAACAGCCTTGCTGACCAACTTAATCAGATGTTCTGGTGAACACCGTGATGGTCTTTTCAGCAGGGAACTGCCCATTATATATAGATTTAATATAATTTTTTAAATTTTAAATTTAATTATAAATAAGTATAAATTATACTTAAAATAATAATATACCTTTTGAATTATTATTATTACTATTATTATTCTCCAGTGCGGAGGAATGTGATGCAGCTCAGCGCGGAGGAGAAGCGCGCCTTCGTGAACGCATTGGACCAGGCCAAGCGCGCTCCCCACCCGGACCTCGTGATCGCGACCCGCCGGTACCCCGAGATCTTCGGGCCGGACAACAGCACGGTGCAGTTCGAGAACATCAGCATCTATAACCTGTTCGTGTGGTCTCACTATTACTCGGTCAGTAAGACGTTCCTCGGGCCCGGGCAGGACAGCTTCGGCGGGGTGGACTTCAGTCACGAGGGGCCCGGATTCGTCACGTGGCACCGGTACCATTTACTGCAGCTGGAGCGAGACATGCAGGTCTGTATCAAACTGCAAACTGTATCAAATTTTGATCAAGTTAATATGCATAAAAATGTATTCAAATATAATAAATAAATAATATTTAATAGTACATTACTGTAGTCAGTAGAAAAAAATAGAATAAAGTAATTTAATATAAACTAATATAATACTAATTTTTCAGAGCATAAATTGGATG
The DNA here is from genome assembly GCF_018812025.1 of Megalobrama amblycephala. Taxonomy (NCBI): domain Eukaryota; kingdom Metazoa; phylum Chordata; class Actinopteri; order Cypriniformes; family Xenocyprididae; genus Megalobrama; species Megalobrama amblycephala. Next base: position 62,016,175 of record NC_063046.1, read on the forward strand.
TTTATAAAAGAGAGATGCTTTTACATTTTTAGGATAGGGATGATATTTGGGGATCTAAAATACTGAATCTAAGGGAACTTTATAAAAAGTATTTCTTTATATTCTATTAATTGAAATCCTGTTTCTGTTGGAATTGGCCTTGGATCGGTTGCACAAATGATTTCAGTGTTTATTGTCAGATGAAGGATGACACTGATAATGATCTGTGTAATGATCACATTTGTGCGTGAGCTTCACAGATGAACCGTTATATGTGATTATAATCAGAGTAATGGAAACAAACACACAGATTCACTCTCTATATACAGAAAATGTGATTAAGCGTGTGATGAGGCCTGTTTAACATCTCACACAAAGACTCGACTGTCTCTGAGAAGAAGCATTCACAGTGCTTTACCACAGGATAGTAATTTAAGTGTAAGTGAAGGTTGTTCAAATGTCAAATTCTCTCTATTTTGAGGACTAGGAGTTGGCCACACTTGACTTTATCAAATATACAAATCAAGTGTCTGAACGAGATGATATGAAGCCATCAGGATGTAAATCTGGGGATAATGATTGTGATCTGACTGGTTTCCCTCAGGACATGTTGGGAGATCCGAGCTTCGCGCTGCCATACTGGAACTTCGCCATCGGCGGCAGCGTGTGTGACGTCTGCACGGATGATCTGATGGGCGCGCGCAGCACCTTCGACACCAACGCCATCAGCTCCAACTCCATCTTCTCGCGCTGGAGGGTCGTGTGTGAGAGCGTGGAGGAGTACGACACGCTGGGGACCATCTGCAACAGTGAGATCCAATCACCGGTGCTGTCTCTTTAAGGCCCGTTCACACCAAGAGTGATAACTATATACACCAGCACACAATATCGCTGTTTATTATAAGCTCTTAAAGCAGGATGGATTCTGATTGGCTGTAAATGTTTTTTATTGTTCATCAGCTGAAAAAAATTTGCTCTGAAAGTCATTCAAACAATATTGTTGTAGTTAGTGTAGACTATTCATTTGTGTTTAGAATGATTTTTAGAACGATATCTTTATCGCAGTAGTGTGTGAACAGGCCTTTAGAGCTGTTACTGTAGGATTCTTCAGGGTATATTTTCATTTTAAATTTTGGTTTATTTTACTATTTCTTGACATTCCCCACACAATGAGACCTTCACATAGCAGACCATGGAAGATTAATGGTAATAACAATAATTGTGGCAACATTTGAAACATTTAAACCTGTTATTAATCAGTATTTTTCTCTGTTTTCCAGCAAAATAAACACCCTTAAGGCGAGACAACAGTTTTTTTTAACTCTCTTTTGCTTCTATAACATGCCTTCTTTCAGACTAGTGGGAAAAAAACATCCAAAACACACATTTAGTGTTTGTTTTCTTGCACTTTTTCTATTTGCGTCTGTAGATTTCAATTAGAGTACATTTCTTTAAAGACCAATTTCTCAAAATGAGTTTTTATCTCCACTTCAGCTGAACTTACATACACCAAAACTTACAGTTTTATTCTTGCCTATATTCTGAAGGATTTTACTGAGGGATTTGTTGATATATCATTCAGCCTGATTTATATAACACTTTACTCCTGAAAACATGGTGAAAATGTATTTTTTCATCTGTTGACAGTATTTTCTGATTTATGGAGTGATAAAAAGAGAAATCCAAAATCCCCTCTATAAAAACCTTTAACTCTAGTATGTTGATAAAATCAAACATGAATTTTGAACCTGGCTTTACCCAATGTTCGGATTTATTTTCTGGAAATATATTCAAATTAGTGCATATTTTATCAGATTATGTAATTGCATTTTTAAACAACATTTCACTTGTAACACAAAACAATTGTGTTAATGTACTGTGACTGAAGTCTCTATTGGTTAAAATGTTACTATATTCATGTGGTGTCTTGCCTTGAAGAGAAAATTAGAACAAAAATGCAAGAAAGATTACAAATTCTGCACAATACGACCAGCAACATTAATTTCATATTTACTTTATTCATAAACCTCACTATATTGAGTGAATTATAAGGATATATTAGTATTTTTAAGGATACTGATTTATTTATTTGTTATTATTATTATTATTAGCAATTATTATGGTTAGTATTATTATTATGGTTATTATCATTATTCATATTATTGTCATATTATTTTTATTTCTATTATTTTTAAGTAATATTGATATGATCATTATTATTATCAATATTATCATTATTGTTATTAATATAATCATTATTATCATTGTTATTAATATGGTTGTTATTGTTGGGTTAGGTTCGGAGAGCAGTCCCATCCGCAGAAACCCTGCCGGCAATGTTGCGCGTCCGATGGTGCAGCGGCTGCCGGAGGCGCAGGACGTGGCGGCGTGTTTGGAGATCAATGCCTTCGACACGCCGCCCTTCTACTCCACCTCATCTGAGAGCTTCAGGAACAGTGTCGAGGGTGAGACGTGGCTTCAGCGTCAGCATCAGTGTTTGTGTGTGCCGTGTGTTCAGGTGTGGTGTTGTTTTGTCAGGTTACAGCGCCCCCCAGGGGAACTATGACCCCGCCGTGCGCAGTCTGCATAACTTGGCTCATCTGTTTCTGAATGGGACGGGCGGACAGACGCATCTCTCCCCCAACGACCCCATATTTGTGCTGCTGCACACCTTCACTGACGCCATCTTTGACGAATGGCTGCGCAGACACAGTCCAGGTGAACCCGCCTCCCTCACTGTCAGTCATGATCATGAAGGCTTTGGCTGGATGTTAATGTGTGTGTGTGTGTGTGTGTCCAGAAGTGTCCATCTATCCGTTGGAAAACACCCCCATCGGCCACAACAGAGAGTTTAACATGGTGCCCTTCTGGCCGCCGGTGACCAATGCAGAGATGTTCGTCACAGCATCTGAAAACCTGGGATACTCCTATGAGGTCGAGTGGCCAGGTCAGCTTCATTATTATTATTATATATTATTATTAATAGTAAATAAAGAACTTTGTGATCGTTTGAGTGTTACTGAACAGCCTGCATGTGTTCATGTGTTTCATATTTCCAGCTCGTCCTCTCACACTGACCCAGATCATCACCGTCACCGTGGTCGCCGCCCTCATCGTCGTGGCGATTATTTTTGCCGCCACTACGTGTGTCGTCCGGTCGCGCTCCTACAGGTCGGAGGGTCGGCGGCCGTTGCTCGGAGACCAGTATCAGCGCTACGACGACCACGACAAAACACAGTCTGTAGTATAAACACTTGAACTGTCACCCCCCCATTTTTGAACCTAGACGTAAAAGTGCACTATCCAAATTTAAATTGTTATAATTCATGAACACTTTTGAATACAGACATAAGGTTTTTCTCTTTTTAAAGAAGACAATCAGCAGATTATTGTGGCAGTGAAATAATTTCAAAAAATGAAAGTATAAAAAGTTATACAAGTTTAAATTTACTGTAAAGAAAATGTACTGTACTATTTTTATTATATTTTATATAAAATAAATATTTTACAAAATAGTTTTAAATCCAAAATTGCTATAAAATTAAAGTCACATGTCTCAATAAGTTGTGTTCCAAATTTGAAGTTGATATGAAAACAATTGAGGTTCCTATGCAATTTTGTTTTGGTGTTATACCAGAAAAAGCCACCGGGTGACACCCAAACTCCATTGAATTATGTTTCTGTCACAAATGCATAAATTTCTCTTTCAATATTACTTCTATAACAAAATAATATGGGATCTTGAGACTCAGACCTTTCCAACGATATGTATTTTGTCAAGATTATAAAAAGTTTTGATCCCAAAAGACCGTAATATGACACCACGCACTAAGGGGGAGGAGACCGCTAAAAGATTTTGAAGTACAATTTCTATGGTAAAGCAATGTCAGATTTTCAAAATTTCACAGGATGTTTTAAGCTTTCAAATGATATATAATTTATGATGATTACTAAAATATTTTATAGGGAAAAAGGCAACAAAATATAGTTTTTTGTGAAAAAGGTCAGAACTCCTACCCTTTCGACAGGTACAATCCTCTACTATGACTGTAACAGTAATTAAAGGTATTTTTTTTAATACCACACAGAAACATCCCCTGATATCACTGAAATAATGAGGACAACTTCCATTAGAGCTATCTGCAAAATATCTTTGGACTTTATTTAATAGTTTAATTGTGAATCATTTAAAGTCTCATGTTAAAAAGACTGAAATAAACCACTAACAAACTTTCAAGTCTGTATGGTGTTTCCTCGTGTCACCGCCAGATGGCGCTGCTGCTTCACTGCTGTTCACCAGGTGAAAATGTTCACAGCATTCACATTGAACCGAGCGACTTTTACAAAACATAACTGGCAAAAACATAACTTTATTTAAAGGTCGTCAATATTTCAGCTTAATCTGCATCCTCATAATAATAAAAAAGATAAAGAAATCATAAGCAGTTTATTTTAATTCAGTGGTTTGGTCTTTCCTCATTTCACCGCCAGATGGCGCTGGTGTTTCAGGTGATTATATTAGTCTGTACTGAAATATTCCTGTGGAAATACAACCAGCCTGAGCTCACATTTCAGCGTTTACTCACATGAAAGAGCAAGAAAGTAGTTTGCACCCATTTTATATGTTATTGTATGTTGAGAAACGTGTCTAAATAATGAGTGAAGAGCGTGTTGCGCATGCGCCGGTTGATGACGCGCACGAGGGCGGGTGTCACCTGTTGTATGTGCGCGCGCACCGTCCGTCACTCAGACACTCGACTCAGATCAGATCAGACTGGGGAGCGTCTGCACACGGAAACTCCTTCTGCACACCGGAGCTCATTACCGGAATAATCGTGTTTCTGACACCCGGAGAGCTGTTTCCGCGTGTTTGACGTCATGCCCCGGTAGGATCGATCACCTGTGGCTCTGAATTATTGATGATGAAGATGGAGGAGCTGCCGGACTTCAGAGACGTGGAGAACAAACTGGGCCGTAAAGTTCCGGAGAGTCTGATTCGCTCGTTCACGGGAGAAGCTGCGATCAGATGCTCAGAATCACACGCGCGCGCGGACGATCTGAACACTCTCAACAACAAGATCCGATTCCTCCGGCAGCAGATGGTGAGTCGCTACGGAAAGAGTCGGATCTTTAGAGTCGCTGTTCTGTTCTGTTTAAACTACATATCGTCATCAGCAGCCATTTATAATGCATTATAACGGTTTGTAAGTAGAATGTACATCTGTATGTTTAATGAAATGTTCAGAGAATCAGAATCATATATTTCTACTTTTTCTGAATGATTCGCCTCACAACTTAGATGTATATTTATACTCATATGAACGCGTTTATCGGAACTTCTCCAGAAGTTGACTGAACATTTTGAGTTGTATTTATTTGTATTCGCAAATTCGGTTGTATTTATTTAATTTTAGGTTTTGGTTTAATGTGTAATAATAATAGTTTGGCTCATTCACACTCGACTGAAGATCCGATCTCGGTCACGTGGGCTGCGCTGTTTCTCACGCCTCGTCCCGCACGTCTCGGACGCTTTTCAGTGTCTCCGCCGGTGATCTGATGTGTGGATGAGGGTCACGCAGGGAATGAGGACTGGTTTGTGAAGGGTTAGCGGGTCAGTTCAGTGTGATTAACAGCTCGAACAGATGGTCTGATCCGCCCGCCTGCTGCTCGCCTGTCTGATTCACTCCTGCACGAACACACTCAACATCAGTCAGTTCTCCACGAAACAGATTAAATGGCGTTTGTACATTTTCTGAAGTAGCAAAAGAGCGGCGTCCTTAAAAGTACAACTTTATACCTGATCAACCCCTAAAAAGTGCACTTTAGTATCTTAGAGTGGGAATGTGCAGGGTTGGGAAGGTTACTTTTAAAATGTATTTCACTACAGATTACAAAATACATGCTTTAAAAAGTAATTTGTAACGTATTTCGTTACATTACTCAAGTTTAGTAACTTAATTTAAATACTTTGGAATACTTTTAAATACAAAGGACCATATACTTGATGTCCTGTTTTAAAGGGATAGTTCATCCAAAAATGAAAATTCTGTCATTTACTCACCCTCAAGTTGTTCCAAACCTGTATACATTTCTTTCTTCTGCTGAACATATTTTGAGGAAAGTTTGTAACTAGGCTGCTTTGGCAGTCAATGGTGCCCCAGAACTGTTCAGTTTCCCCCATTCTTCAAAATATCATCCTTTATGTTCAGCAGAAGAAAGAAATGTATACAGATTTGGAACAACTTGAGGGTGAGTAAATGACAGAATTTTCATTTTTGGGTGAACTATCCCTTTAAGTGTACAACTTGTAAATAAAAATGACCTCTACGCATCATAGGATTTGGTTTTCCGCCTCATTTTATTTTTAATATCAGTTTTCCAAAGCACTTAAAAAAAAAATGCGTTCACAGGTGCTTTCAAAAATACCATGGTACATTTTTGGACACCATGGTATTTTTGAAATGCCCTTCTACTCATAGGTTGTTAGAGTCAAATCAACACAGTGGTTTAAATTATGTTTAATAAACAAAGTTTGTTTGTAACATTTAGAGCATTTATAAAGAAAATGTTCAAATGATCTACAGAATCATCTTGAGAGAAGGCCTATATATTCATTGCTGACTCACCTATGGTTTCTCAACAGTTTTTTGCATTCCTCCACCACCATTATTCTCTTTTTGTGATTTACAAGAAAGTAATACAGGTTAGGAAAAAAATATGACAAATGTCATTTTGTGTGAACTATCCCTAATATCCATTTCTCCGCCGGAATGAGAGTATAGTTCCTCGCCATATCGGCCTAGAAAATCACAACTTTTCATTTTCCGTCAGTCTTAGTACACAAAGTAACTACAGAAGAATCAAGTTTTAAATAGGAAAAATATTGAAACTCTTTGGTCATTTTTGAGTGAGATGCTAACAGTCTAATCAGATTCAATGAACTATGCTAAGCTATGCTAAAAGTGGTCCCGCCAGACCCGGAGATCGGCTGAATGGATTCGAAAACGGTAAAACTCAACTGATCAACTCTAGGGGAGTTGGAAAATGAGCCTATTTTCAAAAAAAGTGGAGTGTTCCTTTAAGGAGAGACAGCCTCCACAACTGAATCACTGAGTCAAACTTGATAGTCACGATGTGTTTCACAAATCAGATACGGTTGCAATTAAGTTAAATGGAATTTACGACTATAGTTATCTAACGATGCTTTCGGGAAACACCCCCCAGATCTATCAAATTTGTGAATAATTCATTCACAATATTTTTGTAAACTAAAACAAATGATTCATTAAAAAGATCATCTCAAAAGAACAATTTGTTTACGAATCGGATCATGAACTCGCATAAACTCGTCATATAGGCTTCCTGAACATTTGGAATGAATTATTAAGATTTAAAGGTTGTCTGTAAAGTACAAAAAGCCATTGGCTTTTTAAAATATTATTTAACGCATGATTAATCAGATGTTAATTCTATGTGGATTTCGTGTTATTTTTCAAAGACCTACTTACCTCAAGATGCTTTTTCAGATTAGATGTTGAATCCTTTGAAGTTTTGTTGCAGGTAGCTTGCATTGCACTGTGACGTTACATCCTTTTTAATGTTTATAAGTAAGACTGTCTTTGAAATTCCACGAGAGAAATGCATTACGCGCTGTTTTCCCGTTTTGCATGTCTGCGCTCTGCAGGTTGCTAACTGAACTGCGTGTTTTTTTTTTTTTTCTTTTTTAAAGAGACCGATTCAGAGAATCATCAACAGTTGCCTCATTGTTTAAAAATCCTCAAACAGCTTGCGTTAATATTAAATTAAATTAAATAAATGACATTCAAATTCAAAGAAATCACTTTGGTAGTCTAAAATACTTTTTGAAGGTAACTGTAATTTGATTACCTTCTATTTAAAATGTAACTGTAACTAAATACAGTTACTCAAATTTTGTATTTTAAATGCGTAACGTCGTTACGTGCATTTCGTTACTCCCCAGCCCAGGTAATGTGTACCCTCAAGATACTACTATGAACGTTGACTGGCAATGAAGGAACATGTTGTTCCCCGAAGGGTTCAGGTTTTGCACACTTGTTTTCTGAGAGATCACTATCAGCACTAGAGCTAGTGATTGCTTCAGTACATACTTTTAAGTGTTTGTTCTATTCAAAACATCACATAATTTATCAGATCATCTCATGTCAGAGTCTGATGTGATTTTAGTGTTATTAAAGGCACAATATGTAAGATTTTTGCATTAAAATATCCAAAAACCTCTAGCACAGTGTTTATATATTTTTGTATTTGTTATCCCATATGTTTTGAGAAATGTCATTTTAACCAGTGTGATTAATAATAATTTTAGCTGCTTTATGGGACTCGAAGTGTGTCGTTCTGCTCCCGTGGCTCTCGGCCCTGCCCTGCTTCATACCACTGTAAGGTTAATAAAACTTTAATACATTAGCTCATGATTTCAGTCCCATCAGATTGCTTTCCATCGGCTGTGGAGGTGAAGATGACGACTCCCATGATTCCACACTCATCATTTCACAAAATATACGCATTGGCTGTACACGCGAAAATGCAAGGGTGTCGTTTTCAGATTTATCCACTCTGGGACCCGTTTTCAAAAAATAATGGTTTCATGCTCCCAAAACACCGGATACGATACAAAATTTTTATGTATACAGCTAAACTCGTCTTCATGCGGACAGGCTCTTATTCACGTGTTATCAAGCTACGCCTTTGTTATTGTCCCGAATAAACGACCTCTAGTGGTGAAAACTTACATACTGTGCCTTTTAATAAATACTATAATGTTTTATAAATATTTTGAATAAGCTTATTTTGCTTTTAGTATTTTATGTGCTTTTGTTATTTTTATTATATTATTGTAAATTCCAATTTTGCATTCAGCATTTCTCATTTTCATTTAGTTTAACTCAATGTACTGATATAACTAAAACTATAACTTAAAATAAAAAATAATAGACTACATGAACATTAAAAAAAACTTAAAAATGACAAAAACACAAAATTACTAAACTTTTACTAAAATTAAAATGTAGCAGACGATATATAAACGAAAACTAATGCAAAATATTAGAATATCAATGATAGTAAAGTAACACTGGCTAGGTAATATTTTAAATGCAAGTTTTTTGTTTTATAAATTAAAGAAACTATTTGAAATAGTTGTAGTTTTAGTTAACAATAACGGCACAGACGGGCGGCAGGTTTGATGTGTGTTCATGATTTAGTGTGTGAGGTCGTGACCCCTGCAGGCCTGAACGCATTTAAAGAGCCGGACACTGTGATGAAGGACTGGAGGGACATTTTCAGGTCAACACACACACACACACACACACACACACACACACACACACACACACACACACACACACACACACACACACACTCTCTCTCAGAACTGCAGTTGCCCTTCAAGGGAGTGAACTTTTGAACCTGTACGTCTCGCTCGTGCACGTCAACAACAGACTCTCAGCGTTCACGCTCACATCCGACACTAAAGTGTGTCAGTATTGACCCGTGTCAGTCTGAACCTCACGCTTCTGTGCGTTTCCACTTCATTCACTGTCATTATCTGGATCAGAGCAGCTGAACGATACGATGAAATAAAGTTTTACAGGTTTCATGAATCACTGAACTGTTCCTCTACAGCACAGTTCATCTGTGTTTAATACAGTGTGTGTGTGTGTGTGTGTGGATACAGACAGCTGTTGCCGTGGAGAACAGTGGCAGTATTATGGTCTGTCTGCCCCCGAGCAGTGAATCATTCATGATTGATCAGTCACGCAGGGTTCGTGTTTCCAGCCACGGCTTCGGTCGCTCATGTTCGTGTTTGACGCACACCTCATGCAAACGAGCGCATTTGTATCTGGTGCTGCACAAACCAGCTTTATTTGCTTTTCTGGAATGATTTGCCTGTATTTATTGTGTCACGACTGATGCAAACAAACTGAATCGACAGTCTTCACATGACAGTTGATACAGTGTGTAATGTTAGTTTGACTCTCTTGACTCTCGTAGTTTTCAGCACTTGTCTTGACAATATCGTGATTATTATTGAGGAATGAGTCTCTGAGGCGTCTGTGTTCACTAGACTGAAGAGGGATTGTGTTTCCGTTAACGTGTTCACAGCTGTAGCTTTTCACTACCGGCTTTAATGCTTTTAATATTAAAGGAGTGTAAAGTTACATCATTTCATTCCATTGAAACCAGAAAATAAAGAGATTCTGCTTGCACTAATGTGCTGAAAATTAGTGCGTTTTGAAGGTTTAAAACACGCTTTTAATGCCATTTATTTTAATTTGTGTTGCATTGCCTCATTCACTTCCACTGTAACAGAAATTAATAATATAGTAGAAATCATAAGCTGTGTTTTTGGATCACTGTACTGACGTGTTTCTTGAACGCAGGCTCATCTCCGCTCTATTGATGTTAAGCTGATGCATCAGCTGCTGTCAATCAACGAGGGAATCGAGTCCATTCGCTGGGTGATGGAGGAGCGAGGGGGCGTGGCCAGCCGGGAGGGCAGCTTGACGGGCAGCTTGTACAGCCTATCGGACAGCCAGGACGCGTCCCAGCAAGGCAGCTGCAGCGACGGATTGGACGGGATTTCGGTGGGCAGTTATCTGGACACGCTTGGGGAGGACGATCCCGAGAACGACTCGCCGTCCGACCTGACGGACGGTTTCAGCAACAAACCTGTCGTGGAGGAGGAGACGTTCAAGAAACCTCCCCATCGACCTCGTGTGGAGACCGACGAGTACTACTGCTTTGGATAACGCGACGTTGTGCTTGGATCAAAGACGTGTGTCGTGTGTGCAGTCTTACGAAGTGATTTAGGAAATTCCTATTGTTAACCAGTCGCGACTGATTCTCGTTCTGTAAGTCATCGATGGTTGAAACACTGCCTCAATGAAAGGTTGGACCTTTTAAAACCACACCGATCCTGAACCAGATCGCAAACTTTTGAACCGTTTGTCTTAAATGTTTTTTTTCCCAGAACTGTATCGCAGGCGTGAATCGGAGACGGCCGCGTTCACACACATTCAGTTCTCAATCCGGTTTGAATGCAGAATCCGCTTCTGTTCTAACACAGTTTGGTTTGAAAGAGTGTGACTCCACATTGTTCAGGAGTGACTAAAATCAAAAACCTCCCTTCAGAACTATCCGAACTTAATTAGTAGGAATACAGATCTAAGGTTGCTCTCATTTTGGGCAGATTATTGCAGAAGTGGAAGCACTTCAAAAAATGAAAGTGTAAAAAAACAAATGTACTGAACTAAACAAAAAATAACATGATTTGGACTCTGAAATTGCTAGAAACTCAAATATGTCTAACCAGGATATGCCCAAATTTGAAGTTGATTTAACAAAAATTGAGGTTCCTGTGAGATTTTGTTTTAGTCACTTTACCAAAAATAGCCACCGTTTGTTGTGTTCATCTGTCACAAATTAATATATTTCTGTCACATTATCATTTCTATCACTAAACAGTGGCCAAATATGGAACCTCGAGTCTCAGACCTTTCCAACGACACGTGATTTATCAAGATTAGAAAAATATTTGATTTATAAAATGTGAAACATGACTCCACCCACTAGGGGGAGGAGCCTGATGAAAGGTTGAAAAGGAAAGTTGGGCTACTTTTACACCGTTGCCACGGTTTGTTTTTCATGTCCGCGGGTTGAAGCGACCCCATAATATTTAATATTTAGCCCATGGAATGCAAATTTTACCAGAGGAACTATTCCCAAAACACGGATTTTAACCCCGGAACGCGATTTTTACTGGGGGACCCCCCCCCCCTGAAATGTGATTGGGCTCGTTTTGAGTAGCAAATGGGCGGGTTTTGTTGTGAAGACCTGGCAACCCTGGCTAGACTCAACTTTACCAACACAAACACGTTTTTTTCCTGTGGATTAACGTTTGGATTCACCATGATTTGATCATAAGACTAGTGCGCTAATGGAGTCATTTCTAATTTCATGTGGACTTTAAGATGTAATGCACATTATTGATGACAACAGTTGCTCAGTAAGGGTGAAGAAGTATTGAACTGTAAGATTTACTGATGTTGTCGTGTTTTACGGTTAATAACAGCGGACAGGAGCGACTGAATACTGCCGACACACACTCAATCTCAGACTTGAAACATGATGATTTTACCTGCTTTTACTTCTGAAATGGCAACATGTAGAGCACTAGAATTAATTAACACTACAATTAATTAACATTGATCAAATTATGATCACCTAATGCCCCTCAAATCACCTCAATACTTCATTTAAAAGATATTATCGTTAAGAAAAGCTCAAATATAACTGTCTAATTAAAATATTACTACAGCATACTGACAGAATGAGGGAAAAAAATCACCTTTCATAAAGTTTTATGTCCAAGTCAGTGGTTTTCCCGCTGAATCAGGCTTCTTTTACACTGTTGCCGCGGGTTGTTTTTACCGGTGAACCCCCGGAACGCGATTGGGCGGGTTTTGTTTTCAGATCGATCATTGAAATGTCATGAAGCTGAAATCAGTTTAAAAGCATCCTGTAAAACTTTAAGGGAATGAGGGAGCACACGAGCTCACGTGCTAATGCTAACGCTGTAAACTGACGCGTTTGAGCCTCTCGCTGCTGCGCGAATGTGTGAATGAACATGTTTACAGTTGTTCGTGATGTTTCGCGTTAAAGTGCGATTTGTGAGCTGCTTCACTCTTTAACGGCTGACTCTTCACTACAATAATGAGATTGATCTTACTTGAATCTGACATTTTCAGATGAATTTAGTAGGTTTATTTGAACAGTTTTGATACTGTAATGTCACAGCTGTTATTTCCGTTTGTTTGTGACAGTCGTTGTTTGTGCTGCTATTTACTTTTTTTGTGCTTGATTGATTAATTGGTTTTAATTTATTTTGTTCATTTTCAACTTTGTTTTTCAGGAAATGTCATAATGTATTGACTTATTTCTTTTGTAATCTTAAAAAAAAAAAAAAAAAAAAAAAAAAAAAAAATTAATGAAATGTTTTAATGTGAAATAAAACCACAAGATCCTTTAACTCATTTAACTTCCTGCCAGTGTTTTTTTTTTTTAAATATAAAGTTGCACCTACAACACTATTATAATTCCAAAATAAAATCAATAATCAATAAATTTAAACAATAAAATGAATAAACTTATTTGTTTAGCATGACATAATGAGTTTCTTGCAGAGAGTTGAATAACTTTAAGACATTGACAATAGTCAATTATATAAATTATTAAACAGGAATATTATGAAGTAACTCCAACACATTCAAAAAGTCAGAATATAATAACGCACAATAAAAAATGATTTTTCAAAGTTGTAAATAAAAATTGTTCAAGTAAGTTTTACAAGAAAGTACTTCAGTTTTTCTACTTCAAAATTTCACGTTTAATTCAGTGTTACTTGGTGTTGATTTGTAATTGTTTTTTAATTTTACTAGCAATTTCTGAGAGAAAATAAATTTTTTTTCAGTGTAATTCCGACATTAAACGTGCTTGTGCTGTTGGCCCCGCCCCCAGCTTCTGATTGGTCTGCTGTTTTGAAACTGATGCGCTGCATGTCAGACACATCTTTTAAAGTGCCCTTAAATTCTTCCTTTTTCAGATATTTCTTTTATGCAGTGTGTAATAAAGCTGTTTGTGAAATGATAGAGTTAAGATAAATGAGATAAATGATAAATGAGGTTTTTGTCCCCTAAAAGAAAGAATCGATTCTGAACTGAAACGAGTCGTCAGTAATTCAGTCTCACTTCCTGTTTGTAACTAATTTGCATAATGCCTGCCTCTGGTCTTCATTGGCTGAACAGCGTCTCTTTGCCCCAATATGATTCAGATATGATAATCAGCAGACTGAGCCATATGACCAATCAGAGCAGAGCAGCTCTCAGAAAGGCGGGGTTTAGAGAGACCGAATCTTTGAACGAAGCGTTTCAGACACTGAGAGAAAAGAGCTGATGCTGCAGTGGATATTATGAGAGAATTAAAGTGTTTTTGACCTTGAATGCATGTCAAAAGCATCAAGATTCACAGCAGAGATATCCAAAAATATAACTTAAACATGCCAATTTTTTTTTTTTTTTTTTAAAGTAATCCCGAATAAAACTAATGGAGAACAGTGAAATGAACATGTTTATCAACTTTATCATGGAGAAAATGTTTCTTGTGTTTCCGTGACAGATGTGAAGTGACTGGAAGCAGCTGCTGCATTTCATCTGTCTGAATAAATGTGATGACCACACACACACACACACACACACACACACACACTGTTCACTGGACAAAGAGTCGATGAATGCAACCGATTCATAGTTTGAATGAACGCTTGCCCACGCCAGGAGATGAAGACGCGTGTTGTGCTCATTGTACGTGTTTCATCAGATGATAATTCATTTACACAATATAGTGTATGAAACTCTGGCATCTTCATTAATGAGAAATTCATGAGCAGTCAGTTGCACACCCTGACTCTCTTACAACATAGTTCATGTTGAAACGTGCCGAACATCCTGAAGAACTGCATGACGTCTCCGGTGATCCGCTGCTGTCAGACGGGTTTTAATGCTCGAGGATCGGATGCAGCTGGAAACGGGTTGGTTGAGTTTCTTCAGACGACGCTGGTCATGTGCAGACAGGACACTAAACCAGTTCCTCTGCTTACATTCGCTACTAGAGCAGGAGGTCAAGGCCCGACTGGAGATCTGGGCTCGTCATTCTTCTGCAGGCACATAAAGAGCTGCATTCATACGGTACGGATCGAGTCTGAGCGCGCAGAGACACGTTCGTTTCACACAAAGCCTGTCCGACCTCAGGCCTTCAACAAATATCAGGGAATGTTCTCTGAACCGCTCTGTCAGGTTTCCCGTCATGCCTGAGAAGTCACAATATAACTGAATTCATAACAGTTTGTTCATCAGTATCGTGTGGAAAGTGAGCATGTTATCAGAGGTTACAGTGATGTTTGTGTAGCTGCTGCTCTTCAGTTCACTGTAATTACACGTGTGATTAAAACTGGACCGGCCTGCAGTTCATTCCAGCTGTGACACACGAGGAACGACTGGATATTTATAGCCAACAAAATAAACAGCGTCAGATTCAGTCGTCCGTCTGTCTGCAGATACACGTCATTTCATTCTGCTGGAAGGGTTTTGCTCGCGGTGTTTGAAGCTTTGTTACAGATTACAGAGTTCGGAAGAATTTGGGCTTTTTTATCTTTGTTTCCTCACTGAAGAAAAACGTATTTCTCTCGTCATTCTATAGGGATTGATTTAAAAGAGACAGGAATAATTCAAAAAGTTTTATAGTCAGATTCAAACAGCGCTTCATTATTAAGGGTTCACGTGTGTAACACTGAAACTCTGTTGTAATTGTTAAAATTTCCAAGGATCATCATTCTCCCCTAAAAGTGATCGGACAGACCAAACCGTAAATCTTAGCAATTTGAATCTTTGAGGGCTGGTAGGTCCGTGTACGTTTTGATAGTTTGTTTTCCAATTTGAAATGAAATAAGCAGAAACGAGAAAACGGGCGTTTCCCGTTTTTTCGTTTGTTTAAAAAAACGGGAAAACGAGATTTTGACTTGATTTTCGTTTTTTCGGGTCACGGATAGAAAACGGAAACACGACTTCAAAACTCGTTTTCCACATGTGGGCGGTCATTACACGCCCCTTTCAGCCGATTGGTCAATCAAATCTGAGCCAGTGACGTCATCTTCAGTTCGTTCAACAAAATAATAGTCCTCTGCTGCTATATCAGTAGATGTCATAAATCGGCTTTCTTCTGTGCAACCTTTTGTTTGCACAGATACAAAAAAAAAAAAAAAAGTTTTAAAAAACTACATAATTAAGTCTGTTTTTAAGCTGTCATTGTGTTTTTAAAATGTAAATTGTAAATGCCTCAACATCTGTTACCAAGCACATGACATCCTTTGGGCTACTACCACCGATCAATAGGCTATACATAGACTATTCTCTAGATCAGTGGCTGCACTCATTTTTTTTTTTTTCTTATTTTAATGTTTTGTTTACATTTTATACATTTAAGTTCAATCATTTAGCGGACGCTTTAGACTATGCAGTCATATTAGAAAATAGGCTATCCACTAGGTGGCAACACCTAATAACGGTATCACCATCGGGGGCTTTTTAGTTTTCCTTAGCTTATAAATGGTCATACAGATTTTATCTCTTAAACACTTTTATGAACACACTGAACATTATTATATGTCACAGTTTACTTGCTATCCTAACTTTTTCTGTCTTTCCTTCGCTTTTGAACGAATTAGCTATAAATGGCCCTGAACATTTTACTTTCAATTTCAATTTAACGGCTATTGGCCATTCTGCGTCAATTGCTTTAGTGGACAACAGCAAAACAAAAACTCTCGTATATTAAACATAGAACTTTTATTATCTTTGTAATTATTTTATTATCTTTTATCATTTTTGTAATTATTTTATTTTGTAAATATTCGTGGCTTAAACAGCGGGAAAATTTACTGTATGCAGTTCTGTGGATGTTTTGAAAAACTTAAACTAAACGAAAATTATTGTTGACTTGTCAATAATTTCAGTTTTTTCCCCCTGACTTTCAACTGATGCGATCATCATCATTTCATTAACCGACAAGATTATAGTAAATTAGAATTAAACGAAATTTGATAAATGTCTGTGAATCATTAAAAAAAATCCCAGGGATTTAGTTTTAGCCTACATGAACAAATAGAAGAATAAACAACAGAACATGAGGATTCATCATCATCACGCACCTGCAGCGCTTCTGTGAACCTAGAACAAATGATTCAATTATATAAAAGGAATAAATAGCCTATGTCTATGCGCGAAATTTATTTCACTTAATTAACATATTACCAAAATGAAAGGTTTCCTTTCTGTGAACTTCTCAAAAATGAACCGACACTCATATTGTCGCATTTTTTCCCTGAGACGGCAGAAAAAAAAGTCTTTATTTTACGAACAATCTTTTGTTTTTATTATGAGTGTACAAAAATAATAGGCCTATTTAACCCTTCACAGATTCGAATGGTGTTACATATATTTGAACATAAATGTCTGAGTATTTTAAGTTGTTTCCGCTTTTATAAGAAAATTCAAGTGAACGCATCGGCGCCTCACGCACACACAACATCAGTTTTAGTAACATAACAGCCTGTTAACTGTCAAAATAACATACATTCAACCAAATATAAAAAGTTATACTGCTCATTTTAAGTAGTCTGTGTAGGCTACAATAAAAGCGTTTAAATAATAAATATAGTTTAGCCTCCAAATCGTGAATACTGAAACATTTGGATTTGTGTCAAATTAGAGAGGTATAGTTATAACGCCGGTTTCTGTTTCAGTTCAGCTTTAAATTAATTCGTTTTGGCTTAACATTTATATATTATTTTTGTCATAACTAAAATAGCTATGTAGCTGTAATTTTGATCTTTAATGTTTGATCTTTACATATTCCCTCAATCTTTTAACCAGGGTTATTAACATTAGCCTATAATTCAGCAGGCAAAGTTAGGCTATATAAAATAAATAAATAAAGAGAGATGAGCAATTGTTCGTTTTTCCAAATTTCTTACACTACTTATTTATTGTGATTTATTCTATTTATTCAAAATTGAATAAAATAAAAACTGTAGTTTTTTTTTTAATCTGTGCTTTTCATCCGCTCCTCTGTTTGGGTACTAGTGCAGTTTCAGCATGCATATTAAACTACAAACAGCATTACAACAGTCTGTGTGCTGATTAACATTTCTGAAATAAATATTTCTGTGAAATACGCGTTAGGTTGCACAGAAGGAAGCCGATTTATGACATCTACTGATATAGTGGCAGAGGACTATTATTTTGTTGAACGAACTGAAGATGACGTCACTGGCTCAGAATTGATTGACCAATCGGCTGAAATGGGCGTGTAATGACCGCCCACATGTGGAAAACGAGTTTTGAAGTCGTGTTTCCATTTTCTATCCGTGACCCGAAAAAACGAAAATCGAGTCAAAATCTCGTTTTCCCGTTTTTTTTTAACAAACGAATAAACGGGAAACGACCGTTTTCTCGTTTCTGCGTATTTCATTTCAAATTGGAAAACAAACTATCAAAACGTACACGGACCCTGGTAGGACTCAAACATCACTGAGGCTCGCCCCGATCAGACTGACGAAATCACTCCTGAACCGTTTGTCGTATATCGTCGTTCTGGCGAAATTTTCGGGTATTTTGGATTTTTTGAAAAACCTACTTTTGCGAACAAGTCCTAGCTTTTTGACCCGATCGGAACCAAACCATCCAAGATTCTCTGGAGTATGATTGTCAATAATTATCCAACAAGCAAAAAAAAAAAAAAAAAAGTTGAAATTTAAATTCACAGTCTCTAAAGGCCGCCAAAACTTCTGAAGTGGGCGGAGCCACTTTTACTAAGATGGCAACCCTCGTGAATGGAATGTGATAAAGCTATAACTAGGCAACTGTTTGTCCGATTGACTTGAAAATTGGCATGCAGTGTCTTGGTCCAAGGACCCGTGAATGTCTATGAGGACATTGGTGTATCTCAAAAAACATGGCCACCATTGGCCAATGAATTTTGAGCACCTGTTAGACAGGATGGAGGCCGATTAGAAGTGAACTTGTTAGGTATGTTTGACTAATGGTCCTAGAGGTCTGTACGAATTTTGAAAGAAAATTAGCTAGATGGTGCTAACGTCTCAGTAATCACGTTGTGTTTCACACATCCACACAATGAATGTAGTTCTGCAAAGATCAAAGTGCAGATAAATGAGTTTTTGTCTCCCAAAAGAAAGAATCTATTCTGAGCTGAAACGAGTCGTCAGTAATTCAGTCTCACTTCCTGCTGAACCTACGTAGGTTTGTAACTAATTTGCATAATGCCATCCTATGGTTTTCATTGGCTGAACAGCGTCTCTTTGCCCCGCCCTCAATCACTGTGGTTGTGTCTGAGACTGGAAGAGTTTGGTTCGAGTTGTTCATGTCGAGAAGACGCTGTTTTCTGCTGCCAAAGCAAATACACTTTGATGAGATTGATACGGTAAAATACAATATTTATACCATTTTATCACGTCATGCTGAACAACTTTGCCTCAAGAACCACTGCTGTCAATCAAATCATTCATTAAATATTCCCAATTATTTAAAAAACTACTTTTGCGAACTAGGATTAGTTTTTCTGCCCAATCATAACCAAATCAGTGCAGTACAATTCTCTGAACTTTCTAGATCAATAATTATCCAAATAATATATATATATATATATATATATATATATATATATATATATATATATATATATATATATATATATATATATATTTAAATATATTTTTCAGGATCATTTAGAAAATGGCTGTGGCCAAATATACTCAAAGGGCTTGAACCCTGATAATTGCTGCTCGCAGCTATATTTATTATTATTATCATTATCATGTTCATTGAACATGTTCAACAATACATGTTCATGTATTGGCATTGATAGTATCATAAAGAACCTTTAATGAAATCTTTCCACTGCACAAAATGTTCTTTATAGTGGAAAATGTTTTATTAGATTTTTAAAATGTTCTTCATACTAAGAAAAAAAAAGGGTTATTTTCAGAACTGATCATTGAAGAACAAAAATTGATCTTTTATAGCACAACCCTTGGGCCCTTTATTTTTAAGAGTCTTTGCAGACGTCTCTGTGTTTTTTCAGCATCTCACGCCATGAGCACCACATTTTAAAGACTGCATGACAACTTGAAAACAGCTTCTTTTGTAAAAGTTACTTCAGCTGTAAACTCTAGCTGTTTAAAAGAGTCAAACAGAGAGAAAACTGTTGGTGTTTGAGTGAGTTTGTTCACCGCTCTGATCTTTGTGTTTAATTTGCAGTTTATTTCAATAGTCCTGCAGCGTGACGCTCATTTGCAATCAAAACGCTCTGGTGTTTTTAAGCTTTGCTCTAAATTTCCATGGGAATCAAGCAGCTGTGGGAATGTTATTTTGTGTGCATATAAAAGCACATGATTATGATGATGAAATACTCATTACACTTTGCATCACATGCCACTTTAAAACTGCTTTGGAAATCAGATGCTTGCCCTGAGACATCATGAAGCCTGTTAACCCTTGCATTAGCTGAAGAATTACACTTATCACGCTCTCGTATTATCCATCATGTTGAACATCCGCTCCAGCACAAACTTATTAAGATTTGTTCTGGATTCATTTTGGCTTCTGATATCTTATATCTGATTAAGAATATCTGATTATGATGTTTGACACTCTCGCTCAGAAGGAAGCTTCTTTGTTCAAACACGTTGAACTGGATCTCAGTATCTGAGCTCTGAATCAGTGACACAGACGCTTTATCAGAGATTCACGTATCTCAGATCATAGATCTGCTTTGTTTGACACTTCAAAACTGACATCAAACAGCTTTGAGAGTGAAGAGACAGAGCAGCAGCCGCTCGACAGCAAACACCGGATGAACAGGAACCGTTCAAGGAAAAATCAGTTTCTGCTTCATCTCACAGCAGCACAAATGAGTCCTACACAAAAACCATGTCAAAAAATGTAATAAGTAAAGTGATATAAAATGTACTTCTTTTCCACTGATGTGAATTAAAGAAGCAGAGCGCTTGCCGCTGCTGTCAGAGATTGTTCCCGAGAGAGAATGAGGGAGCGGCAGCTGAAGATGGAGGACAGTGAAGCTCTGTGTTTCTGAGAGAGACTCACTGTTGCTTTAATCAAGAGAGCCAATGATTGATTAGCTGGACTAAAGTGTGTGTGTGTGTGTGTGTGTGTGTGGCAGCAGTTGCTGTGTTAACAGACACACACATGTGCTCCTGTGGGAAGAATGCAGTGTTTGTTGTGTCTCATAGCTGGAATTCCAGTCTGTCCCACTGAACTGCTCTCAGATCATGACGTGAGCGTCTGAACACCATAAGAGCCTCGCTTCACCCTAATATTCACATTTATGCAGATATATGGGTTTTCAATGACACACTTTAGCATACTTTTAAAGAGAGTACTTATTATGGAAATAATATACTTTAAAGGGGTCATGACATGAGAAATCAAATTTTCCTTGATCCTCTGACATATAAGAGATCTTTGTACCATTAAAATTTCCTGCAAGTTTCATAGTTTAAAACAAAGCATTTATTTAAAGGGGACATATAACCTTTTCACAAGATGTAATATAAGTTCCCAGAATGGGTCTGTGAAGTTTCAGCTCAAAATCCCCCACAGATCATTTATTATAGCTTGTCAAATTTGCCCCTATTTGGGTGTGAGCAAAAACACACCGTTTTTGTGTGTGTCCCTTTAAATGCAAATGAGCTGCTGCTCCAGAAGAGGGCGGAGCTTTAACAGCTCAACAACAACAAAGCTGGAGAATCTCACGCAGCCAAAATGACGAAAGTGTTCAGCCTTACATTGTTCAAACCGGAGTCGACACTGATGGAGAGACTCAGGAAGAAGTTACAACTTTTAGACGTTTCTGAATGGTTAGTGGATAAATTGATGTAGTTGCTGTGGAGTTGATTCAACTCATCCACTAGCATGTGCCGTCATGTTCATCTTTTGTGTTGAATTGACCCTCGTTTGTGAAGCAGTCCGGCGTAAAATGACGGCATGACAACAACACTCTACTACAACAACTCTTCCTCTTCTCTAAAGCAGCCCAACATGGCCCCGCCCCCTTTGTTGCGTGTTCTCGGGGGCGGGGTTTATGTAAATTTGGGGGTTTGTGATGACACTAACCCGGGAAGAAGCTCGATGTAGTCCCTACCAGCCGTTTGTTGTAGTCCTTAAACAGAGAATATCTCTCTTTGCATTGAACTTTGAGTGTCGTAACTTTGCAGATGTTGTTTATGATCAAACACTTACTAAAGTTAACAAAGTGAAATCATAATAAACCACCGCTTTAATAAAGCTCCACAAAAGGCTCGTTTGGATAGTGTTGGATCTGTGACATCACGTGGGCAAATACATTTGCATATGACCGCCTCCAGAGCAAGACATCGACGAATGGTTATACATCATCACACCATAAAATGAAAAAATGAGATTCCAGTTTCAGTAAAAGCAGCTTTTATATTCTATATAATGCAGTGGTTTAATGTGCTGATACGCAGACATGTATGTCATATTGTGAAACGGCAGCAGTGTGTGTTTAGGTGTGTTTGTTTGAGTGTGTTAATGATTAAAGCCGATCACAGCCCTCTGATCGTATCCGTCGCGTAAACACTCACCTCTGACCTCACTGGCAGCTGAGACGCTGGACGACCTTTGACCTCTCAGTTCAGGCCAGAGACACAAAACACACACAGGACGAAACATGATCAAATGTGTTATGATTTCTGTCAATGTCTGCGGTATTAAATCATCCATCCACTCACACAGATGTTCTTCCTCAGTGTTTCTGTCTCGTTTTCCAATACAAATATCTGAACATTATTAAATCAAGATACATTTACTGAAGAAAAATGACTGACGATATTAAGTAAAAAATGTATCAAAATGAAGTGAGTTTGTGCTTAAAACAAGAGCAAATATCTGCCAATGATGTCAGAAAATAACCTTGTTTTCCCTTTGAATTAACTTTGTTAAACCGAAATATACTTTGTGCTTTAGCTCCGTCTCTCATTACGCTGGTGAATTACACGTCTGGACTGCAGTGAAGCCGAACACTCGTCTCAGATCACGAAGGTTCTCCAGTGGTTCAGTGTTCAGACCCGCGGCCGCCTTCAGTTCGTCCGACAGACGCTTTATTACGCTGCTGCTAAACACACATAACGCATCACAGAAGATGAGCACTGTTCACAAAGGATGAAAAAATAGTGGCTGACAAAGTGCATGCTGGGAACCTTTCTTTCATTTCAGAACAGTGGCAATTAAAGCCCATTTCATTTAGGAAACAAAATGTTTTCTTTATAAAATCGTGCCTAATTGTTTCCCCCACAGTATGATCAGTACAGTAAAACCACATTCAGATTGGTTTATTATGGTTTTACTGCAAAAATCAGTGTTAAAACATGGTTAGCCTACTCAATTTTGTGTCTTATTATATGGTTTTAGTGCAACAGCTACAGGAAAACCTTTTACTAGGATTTTACGACAAAATTCATAGTTAAACCATTATTACTATAGTAAAACCATGGTTAATTTTATATCTCATTATAGTTTTACTGCAAATCAGGTTATTTTGTAGTCACTGTGGTGTGCATGAAATCTGAGTAAAAACATGTATATTGTATTAAAACCCGATTTTCGTGATGACTGAGTAATGTGAGAATGTGACTGATGGATTCACACAAACTCTCATTCAGATTAAACAGCAGAAATGTGGAGAAATAAGGCGCTTCTTCACCTCTGAACCGCTAATAACAGGCTTACAGCGCCACCTGCCGTCCGAGCGCGTCATTACTGGACAATCTGTCTCCTAATTCACACAGTTTGTGTTTGTAAACAGAATCATGATTAGTTCGTTAACCTCGCATGGAGAGTGGTGTACTCGTTCCTGTTTATTTTGCAAGTTTGCATCTGCGCATGCGTTAGAGTTTGTATAATATATATATATATATATATATATATATATATATATATATAAAACGTAATAATTTAGTAAGAATCTAAATAACCTGTAATAAAGTGCTATATGTAAGGAAGAGCAATGAAACTCGACCGATTTCATGTAATTACACGCTTCTGGTTTGCTAGCTTAGCCAAAGTTAGCCTGTTTAATATTTACAGTGTAAAACGTTAATTGATAAGCGTTTCGTTGTAAATTTTATTCATGTAATACATCATTTAATAGACATTCCCTGGACTATTTTGATGTTACGATTGCACACATCAGCCTATCTAACAATAAGAAGCTTTTGCGAACGTTCCCATTAAGAAAATGTTCATAACTTAATGGGAACGTTCGCAAAACGTTCTTACAATATTGTTAGGCTGATGTGTGCAATCGTAACATCAAAATAGATATTAATAAGGTTATTTCTGAATGTTCTAAAATTCCAGTTTTTAAAAAGAAAAAAAATCTTGGTCATGAGAACGTTCAGGGAACTTTCCATTATCATTCTCCAAACATTATGGGAACGTTATTTGAATGTTCTCTGAACGTTTTAAAACGATTAGTAACATAAATCGATCTAAAAATTTCAGAAAAAGGTTACGAGATTGATGTTTTGTGCAAATGTTTTGCGAACATTAAAAACCAGATATCTTTGAACTTTGTTGTTTGTTCATAACCTTGAGATAACATTGTGAGAACGTTCCCTGTTCGCTGGACAGTGATGTGTGTTTCCCAATCTCACATCTTCAAGCCACTGGGATCCTTCAGGATGATTTTGCAGAACAGATTCAGTTGTATGATGAGTTTTAATCAACAAGAATCAAGAGTATGTCCCAATACTCCACACGCACAGACACGCGTTCCCCGTCAGCAGTGAAGAACACACACTTATGTTCGTGTCTATCATTGGACACATTCTTAAAAACACACACTGGCACCTCAGAGGTTTGTTCAACTTTATTTACTGAAAATCCAGGTGTTATGAACCTGTCTGACTCAAACAGGCCTCGAAGAGCGAAATGATTAACTAGAAAAGACCTAGTCGATGTAAATCCTCCTGTTATTAGATGCAGAGCAGAAAAAATGAAATGTGTTTAAACACTCTGAAGAACGTGACGTAACAGACATGGAGAGGCAATCAAAGCAGCACACAGTGAGCTCAGGGTCAAACCAAACCAGAGGAAATAAAATATGTCTTCAACAGGAAAAAAAAAAGAAGAAAAAAACGTGTTTTTAACTACATTTGTATTTTCAAGACAGTCTTCATGCCGGTTCACGCGTGTTGTAGCCCCGCCCCCTCACTTCTCATTCACCGCTTCTTAGGGGGCGTGGCCGTTCGGGGCGGAGTCACGGGGCGCCCGGAGTTCATCCCGCCGTACTGATACTTCGCCTTCTTTTCCGACGGCTTCAGAATCTGAGGACAACAACAAAACCAGGGTTTAATGTGACGAACATCAACATCGACGCTGTTTCTTCCTGTTTATAGCCGAAACAATCTGTATCATATAAAGCGTTATAGAAATAATTGTACAGAAGGCCATTTCTGCCACATAAGAACACAAAATCATGCTTTTGTTAATCATAATTATGACATAAGTTGAAATTGAGATGAAAAGTCAAAACTCATAACTTGTTGAAAGTTGAAATTATGGCTCCTAATTTCCACTTTTTATTCTCATAATTTCAACTTTCTTTTGTCATAATTATGATTTAACAAAGCATGATTTTTTTTTCTCATATGGCAGAAATGTGCTTCCATATTAAAGTGAAAATATTGAAATATTCAGTGAAACTGTTCTCTGATCTGTATAATGTGATGATAATCAGTTCATATGAATTTGGATCGTTCCCGTAAGAATTATTGATGAGTGAAGTTCACAAAAACACGTCCGGGTCACATTTCTCTCCAAAATCAAAGTAAATAAATAATATTTTGAAAACAAAGCCTTTAAATAGGACCAATATGATCTTTTGCTTTTGTGACATTATTTTCATGACAAATCAACATATTTTCCCCTATATTGTTTATTTTTTAAGAATATTTTGGAATTTCTCATATTTTCCCCTATAATGTTTATTTTCTCATTCTTGATGATTGTTAATGGACTCTTCTTACTGTAATAAAATTTATTACGATTGTCGTCAATTCAGTTCAGCACATACTGCCATTATATATAAATACAATTTACAAAATTTAGCAGCAATTTAGGAAACTCAAAAAAGGCACGATGGCTGGAAGCTTCAGACCAACTGCAACAATGAGTAAAGACATTTTTAGATTATTTTAGGCAAAATGGCTGAAATATCAAATGTAATCACTAGTAATATGATTTAATTGCTCATTACATTTGACCAATAAGTGGCGCTGTTTCCAAACCGATGTGGTGTGGTCAGTTTGAGGAGAAGGTGATGCATATAAAGTTTGGTGATAATGTGCCAAAGCATTTCAGCCTCAGAATCTGCTTGGCATCATAAGTTTATTCATGCATTATTAGAACACGGTTTGGTCAAACAAACAGATTTTAATAACTTATAGCCAGCATGGTCTGAAGATGATCTGAGCCAAATTTGGTGAGAATCGGACCGATGGTCTAGGAGGAGTTTGGAAAAGATGGTTTTCCAAGAAATTCAAAATGGCGGAGAGCAAGTTCGACCAAATATAGCATAATTGATATCACTGTTCTCGGTATGACTCAATGAATTTACCACGACCAGTTTCATTAAAATAGGCTGAATTAATCAAAAGCTATTAATTTCTTTTTAAAATTTATGATTTCTGGCCAAACCATTTAGACATTATAAGCAAAAATAGCCATTTTTCATATCTCCTGACCACTAGGTGGTGCTGTGCCGAAACAGTGCATGTACTCTCAATTCATGCTTGTGATGACAGGTACCAAGTTTTGTTTTAATACACCAAATCATTGTAGAGATACAGCCTCACGTCCATTTTGACGTGATCGGATTCGTTGTCGCGCTATATGAGAATGAATGGGTTTATCAAAAATCGTTTCAGAACATTTTGCCAGCAAGGTTTGAAGATGTTGTGAGACAAATTCGATGAAAATCGGATTTGTTTCTAGCCCCTACGGTTCAAAAGTAATTAGCATAATTGGCAACTTTAGACAGTTGGTGGCGCTAGAGGGAACGAGTTAGAGACTTTGCTGTGGTTCAGACTGTCCTCAAGCATCATTTTCTTTGTGATTTCTCTGATTTGTGGTGAAACGCTTTCAGTTCCGTTAGATCGGCCGTATGAAGGTAAATCATGTGACACCTGGAAGGAGCACATCAGAGTCTCGTCGACGCTCATCATTCCTCCAGCGTTGTCAAACTCGCCGCAGTAGTTCGGCGCCGAGAACAATGTCACCAGCTGCCGTTTGGCGAAGAACTCGTAACCGTCTTCAACCACCTGCAAAACAAGAAAAAGGACTCTTAATATTTGGTAATATTGTGGATTTGAGTGATAAACGTGAACGGCGAGAGGTTAGTCACCTGATGCGCGCGGCAGATGAGATCCAGATCGTGGCGGTTGAGGAACTTGCTCACCACATCAGCACCAAAGGTGAAGGAGACGCCGCGGTCGTTCTCACCCCAACCCTGAACGTCCTTATCCGGGTCTGACCACAGCAGATCACACAACAGCCCTGAAACACACACATTTCCTCACCGTCACAACCCTAGCGTTCACCTGTGTCAGGTGTGAGTGTGTGTACTAGTGCAAAATAATTAGGCTATAAAGAACAACAGGAAACTTTACAATAAGGTCTCATTATTTAATGCATTAACTAAGATTGAGCAACAGCTACATTTGTTACAGAGAGTATTACTTTTTGTTAATGTTAGTTAAGAAATACAACTAATCATTGTTAGTTTGATCTCAGGTCCATTAAATAAGTTGTTTTTAGTAATGTTATTAAACGGTAACTAAGAAATTAACATTAACTAAGAATAATTAATGTTTTTATAAGTACTTTTCATTGTCCGTTTGGTAATATTGCATTAACATGTTAACTAATGAAGCCGTACGTCTTGTTTTACTGAACAATAACAAATAATCAAAACATTTCCAATCATGTTGTAGTCCAGGTTAAAATATAAAAATGTTTAAGTTTGAAAATAAATAGCCTATTAAGTCTTTAAGTATGAAGTATTTGATGCTGTGACGAACAACACTGAGATTACAAAAATGAAAACTGAATGGCTGTTTGGAGCATTTTATAAACTTCACTAGCAGCTGCTTTGTTTGCGGGGTTTCTGGGGTAACCGCTGCACTTCTGCTGTTCCATCAGCGGCCTCTGCTGTCAGAGAGTGAACGTGCACTTTCATTCAGTGCGTCTCCTTTGCTGCGTCCCAATTTGCCTACTTATACTACGTCTTAAAAGTATGTACTGTTTTTGTAAAGAAAAAGTACATACTTTTGAGTGTGCAGCAGAAGAGTATGCAAGCTTTGGGACATACTTCCTCATCATAATTGCGTCTTTAACGGACGTTCTGTCGCTTAGTTACGCAACCTGTAACTGTTTAAACTGTCCTGTCAATCATCGTCACAGATAAAATCCTCCACATTCAATTTAATTTCCTACCGTTTCAGAGAGAAATGTAGTCGCACGTTTATCTGCCAGTCATGGGTCTTTCATGCAGAGAACTCTCCTCATCTTTGCATAATGATGCTTTTAAAAGTTAATGACCAAACGCATCGTTATAAAAGTTCACAATGCTGTTGCAGATGAAATATAATGTGGATAACATTTAATAAATATCTTTTCATCAGGTTATACTGATTATTAATCATCCAATCCCCTTTATCTTAACCGCTCTGCTCAACCGTCGGTCTCGCACATCCGTCATGTTTGTAGTTTTTTAACACTTTTTATTCGTATTTGTAGTTCTAATCGAATCCTCGTCCACAGCACAATGTGTTATGGGCAATATTAGCCGTTAGAAGTGTGAACGGATCCGCACTTCGAATTCTAACCGGAAAAAGTAGACCATC
Organism: Megalobrama amblycephala; assembly: GCF_018812025.1. Classification (NCBI taxonomy): domain Eukaryota; kingdom Metazoa; phylum Chordata; class Actinopteri; order Cypriniformes; family Xenocyprididae; genus Megalobrama; species Megalobrama amblycephala. The sequence continues at coordinate 62,044,769 of NC_063046.1, forward strand.
CGGGTATCTTTGGAATACTCATTTCAACATACTACGATTTGGGACATACTAATTCTTTTTTCGAAAACTATTTAGGACGGATAGTATGCGGATTGGGACGCAGCACTTCACTCGTTCTGCCATGTGCTTCTCATGCTCGTTGGGCTTGTTTACATCTGAGCGCGTGTCCCTTAGACGCAGAATACAGCGGTGTTGTGCAGTTTATACGGTTGACAGGGAAAGTATTCTTAAATGCATTATAAAAATTTTAATAATTGGTAATAAATTATTATTTACGGTATTTTGAAGTGCCCACGATAACAATATCATGCATATTCATTATCGCGATATATCACATTACCGACTATCGGCACAAGTCTAGTGTGTACCTGTGTCAGGTGTGAGTGTGTTTGTGTACCTGTGTCAGGTACGTCCGTCGGTCTCATGATGCGTCTGATCTGCTCCATTGACTGTAGATCTGGAGAAAGACCTTTGGAAGGAGAAACAGCAGTTTAAATCATCTTCAGTACAATCGGATATTTCCGTCAGTAGGTGCTTCGCCGTGGAAACCTGCCTCCATGACAGCAGAAGATCTTCTCGTCGACGATCGCGGCGATCGGCAGACAGTTGAAACAGTCGGTGAAAGTCTTCCACAGTTTGATGTTAAACCTGCGTTTGCCTGGAGGAACAAAAACAACAGTTTCAAAATATGACTGAAAATGTGCTTAGATGATGTGAGAAAGGCAAATAAATGATCCTGAAAACAGGCTTAATGTGAATTATTGTTGTGTGAAGCGTGTCAGGTCTCTCACACTCGTCGTAGAAGCCGTAGATGCGGTTGATGGAGGCGCACTCGTGGTTCCCCCGCAGCAGGAAGAAGTTCTCGGGGTATTTGATCTTGTAGGCCAGCAGGAGGCAGATGGTCTCCAACGACTGCTTCCCTCGGTCCACGTAATCGCCCAGGAACAGGTAGTTGGCCTCCGGAGGGAAACCGCCGTACTCGAACAGTCTCAAGAGGTCTGTGTACTGGCCGTGAATATCGCCTGGAGACGGAGATCACGCGTTTAACACGACTCACCAACACATGTGTCTTACATAAAATTACTTACATCATGGATCTGAATCACTTCTGAGATTTAAATCAAAGCTGCTGACTGCATAAAGACGGAATTCAATGACTTTGTAGGGGAGCGGGGTAAGCTGTGCCACTTTTGAAACAGGTCTTACAAGTGCCGTTTCCATGAAACCATTCAGTGGGCTCCTCCCCCTAGTGGGTGGAGTCATGTTTAACTTTTTAGAAAATTTACTGCATTATTGTATAGTTAAAGCACTTTTAAATAAAAATTTCCTGATTCTACTTATGGAAAAAAAACGAAACTGGCGCCGCGTTCGTTCCGTAACTAGAATAGGGAAGGCGGAGGACATACAGCGTAAGCTTTTTGAAGAATGCGGATAGCGGAAGCACGTGCAAGACGATAATGTGTGTTTATAAAGCATATACAGTTGTATTTTTTTTTTTAGAAAATGATGGTTTCTCTAGATAAGACTCTTATTCCTCGTCTGGTATCGTTTAAAGCTCTTTGAAGCTGCACTGAAACTGTAATTTTGATCTTTGAAGGCCAGTGAAGTCCACTATATGGAGAAAAATCCTGGAATGTTTTCATCAAAAACCTTCATTTCTTTTCGACTGAAGAAAGAAAGACATGAACATCTTGGATGACATGGAGGAGAGTAAATGATCAGGAAAATGTAATTTAAAAGTGAACTAATCCTTTAAATTTTTTTCTAATCTTGACTAATAACGTGTCGTTGGAAAGGTCTGAGACTCGAGACTCCATATTTAGCCACTGTTTAGTGATAGAAATGATATTGTGACAGAAATATATTAGTTTGTGACAGATGAACACAACAAATGGTGGCTATTTTTGGTAAAGCTCCTAAACAAAACTGTGATATCAACTTCAAATTTGGACATAGCTTGGTTAGACATACAAATGGCTTTGATTTTATATCAATTCTAGAGAATTAAAACACTTTTACAAAGGGCAGTTGTGAGCGCTGCACAGACTGAAGAAGAACATCAACCTGAAGGAAACTCACCGCAGATCTTGAGCGGCGCCTCCAGCTCCAGTAGGATGGGCTGACTGAGGAAGATCTCACGCGACTTAATGCACAAACCCCGAACCTCCGCTTCCGTCATCTGAACGATCTTCCCTGGACGGCATCCTCGCACTGAAACACACACACACACAAAACCATCAGAGACCAACATCAGAACTCAAATGGCAGGTCAGACCGCAGTCTCCACACCAGCATTATCATAGACGTTACTTTACTAGCTAATACCAACCACTGAGTGTGTGTGTCAGATGTGCATATCATGTAATGAAAGCATTTAATAACTGAAATGTACAGAAGATCATTTCCAAACCGCAAACTAAATTAAACCATACAACTGAGAATGCTGCTCATCTCAAAATATCAGCTGACAGATCAAACAGACAAACACAAATGCACAGGAAGTGTTTCAGATGCTCTAACACACATCTGTCTGGAGGAGCCAGTCAAACCAGAAACACACACACATAAAGGACCTGTTTGAGAACAGCCCTGTGTGTGTGATTAAACACATAAAGCTCCTCTTAGCCTCACACTGATGAACTTATATGGGCATAACACACACACACACACTCACTCACATGCGCACACACACACACACACACACACACACACACACACACACACACACACACACACACACACACACACATATGCACACAACATAATAAACTATAAAATGATAGTAAAAATTATGATTTAAACAACTTTACAGTTCAAATAATATAAGTTTTAACAAAAACAAGTTGTCGAAATATAGCGGTTACCCCAGTTACCTCTGTAAATAAAGCAGCTGCACTAATAAATTCTAAAGAAAACGGCATCACTTGAACACGACGAGGTCGCAGGTATAATATATACACACTATAAAGTAAACATTGTCATAATTCATTATGAGCAGATGCACGGTATAAAAATGCGGCATTCAGCGATTGCGAACTGCTATGAAACTGTGAGCCTGTAGACGAGCAACAATTAATTAAACTGTATTAATTAATTAAATTGTCTTATGAAGTTTAATTAAGCTATAAAACGATTCCTAGTTTTCCATCCCCAAATTTAAGACCTTTTGAAATTATATTTTAAGACTTTTTATGGCCTTAAATGTGCTTAAACTAAATGTAAGACTTTTTAAGTACCTGCGGCTCTCTGGGTGGAGAACATTTCATTTAATAATGATTTAACATTTGGCCTGTTCATCACAGAACTACTGTATGATTCAGCAGACGAGGAGAAGCAATATGAACTTCTTTACTGATGCTGTTAGTTCATATACCGTCTGTACTAAACCAGCAGCTTCTGTAATAGAGTTCATCCATCTCTGTCGCTGACGTTACATAAGAGTGTAAAGTTCGCAGCCAGTATGTTTCGTCTTAAGGAGTCAGTGTGTGTGTGTGTGTGTGTGTGTGTGTGTGTGTGTGTGTGTGTGTTATAACAGCCTCTTCTGGCTCTGATGAAAACCAGTCCCGGCTATTTTCAGATCTCTTTTTTCCCCACTGTGCACGCAACCAAATAAGGTCTTGTGTGGAAAGATTTTGTGGAGATCTCTGGAGAATCCCTCCCCCACACACACACACACACACACACACACACACACACACACACACACACACACACACACACACACACAGCACTAACACAGATGTGCATTGAAACAGCTGCACACAGTTTTAATAGATATGAGATCACACTGATTACACACACACAACCGTGTAACAGACTTTTAGTCACCATGAAGTCAAACTGAACAATTCTTCATCTTCCTCTTTTTTTAATTGAATATTGCATTTTATTATTTATCTGTTCACATCATTATTGTGTTAAATTCATGTTCCTGGTAATCTTGAATCAGAATATCTTCCTCTTGCAGCATCTCTTCTCTTCTCTGATGATGAGGGCGGGGCAACCTGTCACTCACATGAGATCCACCAATAGCAAACTTCAACCATCCAATCAATTCCCCACAGACAGAATCAAGCCCCGCCCTACATTTGTTCTTGTTTGCGAAGCGTTTCGCTCGGATATACGTCTTCCCTTCACAACTTCTGTTTCATGGTGACTTTAAACATTATTATGGATATCCAACAGTCATTAGTGACATTAATTTACACATGACATATTTACATGATTTAATTATGACTGAAAAATGCTAAATAAAGCCATCGTTCACCCAATCATGATCATTCTGTCTTCATTTACTCGTGTCCTTCAAACCTGTATGAGTTTCTTTCTCGCTTCTCGCTCAATTCTGAGAGTGTTTGTCGTCTACACAGTGAAAGTCAGAGTCGTTTCGTTCTTCAAAATATCTTCTGTTTTCCACAAATAAAGACAGTCATACAGGTTTGGTGTGGAATGATGGCGAGTAAATGAAGGCAGGACGAACTAAAGCTTTAACAGTAACGATTTTGTCATTTTTACATGTAATAATAACACTTATACAATTACATAACAGAGTGGACATGGCTTTGCTTGTGTTTACAGCACACAATAAAGAACAACATATTTCAAATAACTCCAGTATTGTTTTGCTGACGTCACTGGAGGGGCGTGACGTCATTTCAAAACAATGTGAGGACAGACAACAGACTGTGATAATAAACATTAAATCGAGCTCGAAACACGCTGATTCAGCACTTGTTTGTTAAAGACACTGCGATACATGACAATTATTCAAACTTTCAGACACACAACGGCGCAAAGTTTACAGAGTTTAATCATTTTAACCAGCGAATTCTGACATTTTAAAACTTGTAGTGCTTCACAACCACAGGAACGAGACACACTTTAATAACACACAACAACACAAACAAACTCAACGAATCACGTCTCTAAACACAAAACACTAATAGCGAACACACAATAGTGAATTCAACTGATATCGCGGTGAAATCATCGGTCGGATCGCGGCGTCTGTTGTCGCAGGCCGAGCAGACATGTTTGAACACAAACACACGGGCCTGTCGGTCAGAAACCCGCTCGAGAGACCGAATAAACCGCTCAAACTCGACCACACGGACTCATGTGACGCCGAACAGACCGAGACGAGATGAAGATGAGCGCTACTCACCCTCCAACAGTCTGGAGATCAGAGAATCCACGTCCAGCTCCCCCTCCGCCATGACTGACTGACACCCGCCCTCAGAGCGCGCGCTGCTCGCGCCCGACGCGCGGGTACCCGAGTCTCTCTGACCTTCAGACAGACTGTTACGCGCACTCGAAACACGCGAGTCATTCCATGACTGCATCAGTTTGCGTCTAAAACTACACAAAATCATCTGTCAAGTGTTTTGAAAGTTTTATTTATTTATTGAAGTAAACGTATCATAATAAATTTCCATATGTTTTTTAATTATTATTATTTTTTTAAGCATTTTACAGGCATGCAGTCCACATGCGTGTAGTCATTGAGTCGTTTCTTTTTAAAAACACTGCCATGATAAAAATGTGTAGTCAATTTTATGAAAAGTAATATGTTATATTACTTTTGTGTTATTTCTTCTCACCTGGGCTGGGCTTGCTTGTTTGTTTTTTAATAACAACAAAACAAGATCTATTTTTGGCAAATGTAAAGGCCCTTTTACACCTGAATGAATAAGCCTCAGGCTGAAGGAAATGCATATTTACTCCTGTACAGTAGAGGGCGCCGCTCAAACAAACCTTTCAGCTGTGCTGCCATTCTGGATTAAAGAAGAATAGGATACAGGAGGAGGAAGTCAATAAATGTGAAAAGTAACTCAGATATAATGTTGTAAATAAAATAAAAAAATAATAATGAGTTACTTTACTAGTTACTTGAAAAAGTAATCTGATTACATAACTCAAGTTACTTGTAATGCATTACCCTCAACACTGGTTACTTTTGCTTTAATTCTTCTCATCTGCTTTTTTTTTTTCAACTTTTTAAAATTTATTTAGTGTTCATATTAGAGGATTATGAATCTGTCCGACACCAGGTGGCGCTATAATAAGGTGATTTGCATTTTGGGTCCTAACTTTGGAAACCTTAAATCCTGTTCACACCAAGAACGATAACTATAAAGATAACGATAAAGATATAGTTCTAAAAATCGTTCTAAATATAAAAGAATAGCTCTGTCCACACCACAGCTATATCAATACAGAGAAACGATATCATTGGGATCACTTTCAGAACGATTTTTTTCCCTACTGTTAAACGATTACCTCAGGTATCCAGCGCTGGTTTCGACATTGTCTTGCTTTGTTTGAAGTTGAAGGCATTTTTATTCCACTATATTGACTTCATCAGCTGAATTCACTGTTAGATTAGATTGATTACACTAGCTATTCACTCGAAACATAGCATGCTGAGGACATCTGCTGGTTAAAGCTGTGTAAATGCAACAAGAAAAACATGTTGTACACACTTTGAAACCGCAGCGTGAGCTTAGAATAAACAGACCGTTATCGTTCGTTGGTGTGGACACAAATACAGTCAGTGTTATAGTTATCTTTATAGCTATCGTTCTTGGTGTGAACGGGTCTTTATAGCTGGAATCAACATTGTTTTTTAACCCTTAGTCAAGCTTTACAAAATGTATCACTGCATCTGGAATCAAATACGTCCCTACTATGAAGGTGAAAAACAGTATGCCAAAATAGTAGCATGTAGGCGAAAAGCCCCTGGATGATCTACTTCTGCCAAGATTCTGAAGAGCACATTTGATGAACACTTTACTATCCCATGAGGCCACGGGAGGGTTTATGAATGGCAGTGAAGCGACGCAACTGACGCTGGTAGGTCACATGACATAGACAACATGGCGGATGTAGAAGGTCAGAATTTTTTTCATATTATTACTATATTCATACTATATAGAATGTACTTTTTTAACGGTCGTGTAAATTCAAATTCAAATGTAGTACCTACTCATTACGTGGTTTCGGACGCAGCGTATATATCTCTGATTTAGTTTCTGTTTATAAAAAATTTCCGCCATTTTGAATTTTCTGAAAAACATTTTTTCGAACTCCGAGGCCGTTGGTCCGATCTTCACTAAAAAGGCACACAGCAGCTAGAGACAGTGCTGGCAAAAACTACTCAAAACTTTTTAATTAAGCGTTGCAACATTATTAGTGGATTAATCGGCCTGGCTTCCCTCATTTTTCATGAATTGACCTGTATATCCTGAACGCAATGTCCAACCATAACAAAACCTAATACACACAGACCGCAGGACATTTTGAGCACGCACACCAAATCACATCGACACTGCACCTATAGGGGGCGCTACAACTGAAAATCCTTAATAATGCTGTAACCATATAATTGGTGAAGTTGAAAATTGGTATGTGCCTTTGGTGGATTTACTTACATATCCTCTAACATGACCTGGATACACTTATTTACTGTTGTGAATAAAACAAACACGTAGGCGAGTGGGGTAAGATGAGCCAGTGGGTAAGTTGACCCACCTCCTGTATCTTGGCAACCATACCATTTTATTGTCATGTGACCATATATTTTAGAACCACCCATCATTTCTGCCAGACTGTGAAAAGGAGAAGCACATGGGAGGAGTGGAAGTCGCTTATTTACAGTAAAAAGTTTTTAGTTTGTCAAAGTAAAATTTTTAACATATCACATGTAATGCTGTTTCATCAAAGCAAATTCAAATTATTTATGATGCATATTGGTGATTTAGCAACGTATAAAACCATGCAAGTCGTTTAGCTAAATATTATTCTGAATTGCTAAGCTAGATAGCTTTTCCTAAAATGGCAGCTATGGGGCAAAGTGAGCCAAATGCTGTGGGGTAAATTGAGCCAGCGTTTTAACTGTGTGTTCACACCTCCCGGCGAGAGCGTCAAAGTGACAGGAAGTCATTCATTTTCAATGAGAGCCGGCGGCGAGCTCCGGCGAGAGCGGCGCGTCTTGGACGGTGAGAGCGTCGAGGAGAGTTGTAATCAAGTCAACTTTATGGTAATGAGCTATGACGTGGTTCGGCGGCAACCAATCGGAATGTAGAGGTCCTCGTTTGAGAGGATTCTGATTGGTTGCCGCAACTTGTCATTCACTTTGACCCTCCCGCCGGCAGCGGTTTAAACGAACAGTACAGCGTTGTCGGCAGGGCGGCCAAGGCGAATGTTGACGCTCTCGCTGGTGGCGGTGTGAACGCACGGTAACTTACCCCATTTCAACTTAATTTGGTTGGTTTTATGTTGTTTAAGTTAGCTTTAAAAAAGAAATATGAATATTTGTAAAAGGAATGTGATTTTTTTTTTTTTTTAAATAGGTACATTATCTTTAAAATTTCACATTTGAAGTTTGATTCAGATTCAGTTAGTCAGTTTACACCCACCTACTGACTCGGGTCGACTTACCTCTAACTTGGGGTAAATTGAGTCAGAGGAACACTTTTTTTTATAAGGAGCCATATTTTTAGAGCCCTTCATCATAGATGTATTCTGATCCTTTAAAATTATAGTAAACATCCTGAAATTACTTGAAATACTTACGTTCGACTTTCATTTTCCCTTTTCTTGAGGACCATATAAGTAAAAATGGCTCATCTTACCCCACTCTCCCCTACGTGTTAAACCGCAGTAATCATACAAACAGCACAATCTCAGAGAATGATTCCATTTATTTACTTTTTTTAAACACGAGGGTTTGTCTGGTATAATATTTCTGAATTCCAAGATTATATTTCATAGTTTCTACAAAGAGAGTTTACACTCAGCAGTTCACACAAATGAAAAAGATTAGATGACTACACATATGATAGAAATTATAAAAATAAACAAGGTTGAGGTTAATAAGGTTCTGCAGATATCACATTTATTTTGTCCTGTAAGGTCCAATGAAGTGATTAATTCAATTTTAAATGTTGAATATGAATCCACACTGACTCCAGACGGACTTTGCAGTAAAAACCACAAGATCTCTAATCATCCTTATGGACCATTAGTGCTCAAACCCTGATGACTGAGTATATTTATTGAGAAAAAACTTGATGGAAGTAAAACACATTAAGACTTATTTAAATCAACTAGCCCTGAGAAATTAACAAAGTTCAAGTGAAATGAAAGTCAAACCATACACAATCCAAATAATCTTTAAAACTTAAAAAAAGTGTTTTTCTGTATATAACTTAAAACACTACTGTATTGAATACATTTGTTTAATTATTTAACGTGTTTTCCCTGAACCTGCTAAAATTTGAATTACATAGAATATTTACTCTACTGAAATCATAGTTTTCAAATGTAGGTTAACTGCAAAACAAAAAAAAGACAGCAGTGCAGTTTACATGAATTCAAAAGCCACCTTGAAACAAAAAGAAAAGCAAAGATTAGGGTTTTCTTACAATTAAATAAACACCTTACGGTCAAAATCTCTTTTGTCGGAGTATATGGGTGGCTCTTAAAAGAGCCTTTGGGTATGTGGGAGTCTCGGGGACTCTACTTGGAGCTGGTGTACTTGGTGACGGCCTTGGTGCCCTCAGACACGGCGTGTTTGGCCAGCTCACCGGGCAGCAGCAGACGCACGGCGGTCTGGATCTCTCTCGACGTGATGGTGGAGCGCTTGTTGTAGTGAGCGAGACGAGACGCCTCACCGGCGATGCGCTCGAAGATGTCGTTGACGAAAGAGTTCATGATGCCCATTGCCTTGGAGGAGATGCCGGTGTCAGGATGAACCTGCTTCAGCACTTTGTACACGTAGATGGCGTAGCTCTCCTTCCTGGACTTTCTGCGCTTCTTTCCTCCCTTACCGGCGGTCTTCGTGACGGCCTTCTTAGAGCCCTTCTTAGGCGCGGACTTGGCTGGTTCAGGCATGATGCTGAATGATCGCAGAACTGACGAATCAATATGACTCACGAGCGACACAGAGGCTTTTATTCTCTACCATATGCTAATTTACACAGAGAGACGGGATCACCTGATTGCCTGTTTTCATAGGCCACACCCATAAACTCGTGTTTCACTGGACAACTCGAAGCATTACGCGCAGAATGAGAGCCAATCACAGGCTGTTAAATGATAGCCCCGCCCACCGCCAACAGTTTGAGCGACACCCCTCCCCCCAGTTTCCTTTGTTTCATTTCCCGCTCTTTATTTTCGTTTAATCGGATTGTGAAAAGACAAATATTCTGCAGGATTGTGTTTGAAAACTCCATATAGATTGAGAGAATTTTGGAGGGAAGAATGATTAAAAAAGTCTCTTAAACAAAAGCCCATTTGCTGGTCATATTTAGATTTTGTCTTTATTTTGTAAACCACTTTAATTCAAAGCAAAGTCTACAGGAATAAATTATGTCATGTGACACAAATTAGACAATTACCCGCAGTTTCACTTGAACTAAAGAAACTTGTGCTGTTCTGTCTTAAAATATGTCAGTGTCATTGTTTTGTCTCAACAGGAATGTTTTTTTCTAAGACATTTATATAAGCTAATTAAAAGTCCTAATTTAAAATCTTAGTCTAAACCTTGTCTGTGAAACTAGACCTTAATCTCAGAGAAATGTGTTTGATACAAAAAACAAAACATTCTGGTTATAAATTTTAATCTTAAAAGAGAAATAGACTCAGTTCTAAATGCAATCAGACTCATAACATTAAAGTAACTATTAAAAAAAAAGACACTAATTTTTTTCAGATGACTTTCATATTTTCATGTTTTACTCAGAAGCGTTTCATTATATCTGAATAACACATGAATCAATATGATCTGATCAGCTCTTTGTGTGTAAGAGTGTGTGGCTCTTAAAAGAGCCGTTGGGTTTGTGTAGTTTCTCCTGGTTTCAGGTGTTTATCCTCCGAAGCCGTACAAGGTTCGTCCCTGTCGCTTCAGCGCGTACACAACATCCATGGCGGTGACGGTCTTTCTCTTGGCGTGCTCGGTGTAGGTGACGGCATCGCGGATCACGTTCTCCAGAAACACCTTCAACACACCGCGGGTCTCCTCGTAGATCAGCCCGGAGATGCGCTTGACGCCGCCGCGGCGAGCCAGACGACGAATGGCGGGTTTGGTGATTCCCTGGATGTTATCGCGCAGAACTTTACGGTGACGCTTCGCGCCTCCTTTCCCGAGCCCTTTCCCGCCTTTGCCTCTTCCAGACATGATCACTGAACTCTATCAGACGATGATGACGAATAAATGATAATTCAACCTTACAAGGAGGACTTTTACACTTGCTTACAGGACCTGACAGAAACCAGCGTCATGTCACATGGCGCAACACGCCCCTCCCCTCAAATATATCTAGAGCACGTGATTTATTCCCAACTCTAGCCGTTTAAGATCTTATAAGATTTATTTCCCAAAGATCATATAATTTACAGTTTTACTAGTTTACACTGAAAATGCTTTTCTACAAGCTCAACAAAGTAAACAAAGAGAGATGTTAAAGTAAAATGATTATATTGTGGCACATCTATGTTATATCTTTTTTATGCTTGTGTGTGTTTGAACATGAATGTTTTAAGTGTTTTTACCTCTTTAGTAAAAGAAATGTAGAAATCGTAAACAATTGAAAGCCAGACAGAATTATTTTAATGTTAAACTTCAGGGATAAAATGCAGGATTATGTTCGATACATTCACAACTTCACTGCCTGCGTACATCTTAATATTATTGTCCCTGATTACATTTAGAAAATATTCTCAAAATAATGTGCAGCATATATTATCCAGTATGTTTACTATACTAAAAATGTAGATATGAAATAATTGACCAGGCACTATCACTCTACATGTACTCACTCAAAAATATGACTCTATATTATACAGTTAAGGCATTACATTTATATTCATGAAGTGATAACAGGTTAAATAAAGAGGGGGAAAAAGACTAAAACGCTTTATAACCTGCATATATTGACCTCTGACACTTTGGTTTGACACAAACACCAAATCTTATGTAATAATTACTGATGCTGGAAATGGTCTCATTCAGAGCAGGTTTGGTGGCTCTTAAAAGAGCCGTTGGGATGCACTGAAGCGGGTTTAACTGCAATGTGTGGACTTAGTACCTACTACTTTTTCTCCTTTTTCCATTTAGCAAAACATTCATCCGTAAGATGCGAAAGAGAGCTTTGTGTGTGCGATCATCCGAAGGGCGTTCATGGAGAGCCGCGTCACAGCGCGCAAATACTCTCGTACAAATTCTCATTTTTTAAATTTTTATTTGATGGTTTCTCTAGATAAGACTCTTATTCCTCCTCTGGGATCATGTAGAGCTCTTTGAAGCTGCACTGAAACTGACATTTGGACCTTCAACCCGTTGAACCCCAGTGAAGTCCACTATATGGAGAAAAATCCTGGAATGTTTTCCTCAAAAACCTTCATTTCTTTTCCAATGAAGAAAGAAAGACATGAACATCTTGGATGACATGGAGGTGAGTAAATTATCAGGAAATTTAAATTTGAAAGTGAACTAATCCTTTAAAGTCCATGATGATTCTATCAGAGATGGCAGATAGAATTATTCATTCCAGTGTCTGTTTCGCTTTAAATCACAAACTCTGTCATTTTCTGTCATTGTAACTGAAGAGCGCGAGCCCTCCCGTTCGGCACGCGCTTGCACCGCGGTTCATCTCAATGATGATGCATCGGTTTGTTGAAAACAACGTGCAAAACAGACAGACGGATTCGGCTAATGTATGTTGCAGTCGATGGATGTGCATTCTGGTTTCCCAATTCGTTACAACTGCGATGATCAAAAGAACTTGGACAAAGGTCCAGGTAGGTCCGTGTATCTTTTGGTCATTCGTTTTTTGACTTAATAATGAAATCGGATAATGAAAAACGGCACCTTTTTCGTTTTTCATTTTTTTTTTCAAACAAAACGAAAAACAAGAATTCGGCTTGATTTTTCGTTTTTCGTTCAGGGGTAGAAAATGAATAAACAACTTGAATATTTGATCTCAACATGTGGGCGGGAATGAAACGCCCCTTTCCGCTGATTGGTCAACCAAACATTAAACTGTGCCGTCATCAGTTCTTCCGCAGTTCAGAGCAGCAGAATAATTGCCCTTCGCTGCGATGGATTCAACGCGTTTATTGCAACTATATAATCACTTTTAAATTTACATTTAATCTTAATCTCTATCTCTTGATCTCTATCTCTCAAACAGCCAGACTAACGAATGTCTTGAGACACAAATCGAGGCAGAGCCTGTAGAGGCTTTCTTCTGTGTGTCCATAAAAACGCGTGTTTAGCTCAGAAATATTATTATCTCAGATATAATAATTTACTTCGCACGTGCACTCACAACTACCTAATAGCCAACACCTTTTACACTCTGCCTGTTTTATTATTGCTGACCACCTATCAGAATCTGTGTGGCACTCAGGCGATAGCACAGAGATAGCGGCGCGCACTCAAGAATTGCATGCGCAAATGCGCCGGCGCGCGCTGCATTTAATTACTTTATTATAGCTTAAATAAAGCGCAAAAGAAACTACGAGCAATGACCGTCGTTGTTCTGTTGTAAGTTAAGTCATGAAATTACCAAACGTGCGATTAAAGCTGCCTCAAAACTGTCCATGCATTTATTTGTTGACATGGTTTTAAATTGTTATCCAATTTGTTGGCCTTAAAACGTCTTAAAAATGCACATATGTACACCAGGGAAATCTACATTTTCGGGGGAGCATGCCCCCATACCCCCCTAGGAAACTACATTTTCTGACCTCGGCAAATAGCTATGAAACCCTGCGTACGGCCCGGTTTATTCTATCTAATGAAATCTGAGGTAAATGTGCATTTCTACAAATGTGCGCATTTTTGGACTTAAAGTTTGTATGTAGTATACACTGTGATCAAAAATAAATGGGACCAAACGCGATTGAATGTAAAGGTTTGTGTCTCGTTATTCTATTAATAACTACCGATTGATTTTGCATTTCTATCAGAAATTAAGAATTATTGTCATTGTAGTGGTGCAAATATCTAAGCTATCTAATACTTCAAATCTCAAGGTTAAATCAGATTTTTTTTGGGTAAAAATGTTTCTGTAACAGCTGCCAAAAATAATATATAGCTTGTGGTTTTTAACAAATTAATTTTTTTTTGTTTTAGGCAATATGCTGAGATTACTTAATTAATATTAAGTATTGGCCAGCTAACGGATGGCAGACAGACCGGTTATTTTCTCTGCCAACTAAACCTCCATAGCAAATAAAGTCACAGAAGCGTTGTGCGACTGACTCGCAGTATGCACACAGAGTTGTTTCGTTCCTGAATGAATAAGAGTCTTTGAACAACCCATTAATATAGACGATGATTCAGTGACCAATTAATATAGACAGCCACTTGATTTTATTCCTGAATGAATCAGCGCTTTGAACGAATCGACAAATGAATAAATGACTCCTTCTTTAACACAATGACTTACCGCCACCTAGTGGCGATATTACTTTCATAATCCAAGTATTATTTCATCTTGTCATTTCTGAATAAAAATGTTGTTTAAAATATTAATCTCATTATATTATACTGTTGTAATTAATGTGTAAATCTATTTAATGTAAGTAGCTCTGAAAGCATCATGCAGTTGACTGATACTGATTTAATTGGTAACAGCCTAGTGTCATATTATTCTAATTTATTTGACTACATTTAAGAATTTAACATTATAGATAGCATAAATATTTAATAAGATTAGGAAAGAAATTATATATAAAGATACAAAAAATAAATAAATAAATAATACCCTGAAAATCATTTGTCCCATATGGGAAAGTTAATTTCTGACACTGGTAGATGGCATTAAATATGAAAACCTTTCATCTCCGGTTTATTGTACAAAGTCTTATTTCAGGGTTTTATTCATATACCTCAAACAAGTTCACCGTAAAATCGTTATGTTAAATTCATATTTCACTAAATTCAATCACTGAAACATTAGATAATGGCATTATGATATCCATCTGTTGACTGAATAAAAATCATAATAGAACTATAATAGATGTGCTGTGAACATTAACTACGATGGTGGTCAGCAATAATAAAACAGGCAGTGTGTCAAAGGTATTGGCTATTAGGTAGTTGTGAGTGCAGGTGCGAAGTAAATTATTATATCTGAGATAATAATATTTCTGAGCTAAAGAAAGCCTTGTCTATAGGCTCTGCCTCGATTTGTGTCTCAAGTCATTCGTCTTATCTGGCTGTTTGAGAGATAGAGATCAAGAGATAGAGATTAAGATTAAATGTAAATTTAAAAGTGATTATATAGTTGCAATAAACGCGTTGAATCCATCGCAGCGAAGGACTTTTATTCTGCTGCTCTGAACTGCGGAAGAGCTGATGACGGCACAGTTTAAAATTTGGTTGACCAATCAGCGGAAAGGGGCGTTTCATTCCCGCCCACATGTTGAGATCAAATATTCAAGTTGTTTATTCATTTTCTACCCCTGAACGAAAAACGAAAAATCAAGCCGAATTCTTGTTTTTCGTTTTGTTTGAAAAAAATGAAACACGAAAAAGGTGCCGTTTTTCATTTTCCGATTTCATTATTAAATCAAAAAACGAATGACCAAAAGATACCCTGATTTACCCGGACCAGGGGTGCGTTTCCCAAAGCGAACTATGGTCGTAAGTTCCGTCGTTACCAATAGAGTTCAATGGGACTTACGACCATAGTTCACCAACGATGCTTTCGGGAAACGCACCCCTGGTTTCGTTCGTTCATTTGTTTTTGGTTTCACATAGGAAAACGAAAAAAACGAGAAAACAACTCCTTTTTTTGTTTTTTCGTTTTTTAGAAAATTATGACTTATTACGAAATTATGACTTGATTTTTGGTTTTCCCGTTCTTGCACAGAAATCAGAAAAAACACTAAATATTCCGATTGGGTCCTGTGGGTGGTGCTAAATCTGATTGGTCATTGTTTTTCAAAATAAGAGTTTTCCCAACACTGAATTTTTTAGCTTGTAAAATTAATTTTAGATTAATTTTTAAAGTTTTAGATGTTTTTATAAAATTAAATTCTTATGAATAATATATTTTTATAATGTCTATTTGTTATTTAAGGCCCTTGGGCCATACTTATGCTACAAACATCATAGATGTATGATGTATGGAGTAGCACAAATTACACAAAAATTTAAATATGCTTTGAGGTTCCTAGAACAAGTAATATGCAACATGCCTTTAGTCAAAGTATAGCGGTAGGCTAATAGGCCTATTACCTCGTCATTATAATACAATATAATGCAGGATGTGCTCACTCGGTTGAGAGAAGATCAAAACCAAGAAAAAAAGAAAACTGTATTTTTAAATTCATTGTTATAGCTAACTATCCTCTTATGTCAGATTCTTAAATTTAGTCAACAAATTCAATCAGAATGCAAAGACACGGTGTATGGCTATTATGACCAAATAAAAGGAAGTCGGTATCAATAAAATCAATTTTTGGATTGACACAGGCTGTTTAGACATGGCATGTGGATTTACACAGCAAATTATAATTGCATAAATTATGTTAAGAGATTAATGTTTTTAATGTTAAAAATTTAATGTAGAAATATGAAATGATTGAAAAAAAAAAAAAAAAATGAAACGTCTACTTTTTTAACTATGAAACTAAAACCGCCAGTAGGTGGCGGTAAGCCTCTAACTTAATGAGAGAGTTGAATCCTTTATTCAAACTAGTCGTTCAAAAATCCTAACTCATTTAACCTAGCAAACGACTCTGGGTAGCCTACTTGAATCTATAAAAGTTACTGAGTAACTTTATTGAACTGTTGTATAAATGTCACATTTGCGATTGTGCAGATATTCCTAAAAACAGCACTCTTGCTGGTGCGATAACTCGCATATCATAGGCTCGTGTTATAGCTAAATAAATAAAACAGAACTCGTTAGGCCTAATTTTTTTTTTTGTTGTTGTTGTATGCCTATTCCTATTGTGATGGCAGTGGAGAGAGCGCTGAAAACTCTCGAGAGCACATAATTTAGTGAACAAATTTATAGAAAATGATCATTCTCTGTAAAGCAATGTGACGTAGCCTACAAATTAACCATCAACCATATTATTGATTTTTATTAAAATGAGAGAGATCGTATTAGGACTTCAAAATAATTTTTTTCTAATCCTTTATGGTTGCAACTATTTATTTTTAACACAGTGTCATTGTTTTTCTTCTTCTTCTTATCCTTATTATTGTTATTATTCTTATTAATAATATTAATATCATGTCTTTTATTCAAATGGGGAGGCCCCGGTGAATTGATGTTCTCTGAACATTATCGCAAAAAAAGTTTTCGCATTAGGTGTTTTTTAGGCAATTCGAAAAAGGAATATTTCGCAAAACTGCAATGGAAAGTTTTTGCGCATTTACAGTCACCTGACTTAGAAGACGCGGTGTGTTTGGGGTCCGTATACGAATATAATAATAATAATTATCATCATCATTATAATAATAATAATAGTTATCATCATCAACATTTATTGGGCTACATATTAGAAGACGCTTTTATCCAAAAAAGAAACAAAGCAATTCGTCAAATGTCATTCATAATACAAGTTAGAAAATAATAATACAGGGCTAAGATTATCACAAATAAACACACGATTTTGACGCATATCCAAGGGTTTGTGTGGAGTGTGGAGTGCGCACTGCATGGCAGGGAGGCGCGGACGCGAACACTTGCATTTTCCTATCAACAGTGGAAAAAACTTAAAATACTCTATCATTTCTGGTCATAAAGAAAATAATAATACATTATTTGCAACTACTTTTATTTGTGTAAACTCAACAAGAAAACGTTGTGCTTTTATAAAATAAAATAACAATCAGGCGCGGTTTCATGATCTCCGTGAACTGAAGCGCGAGAACTGAAACAAAATGGCCTATGTAGGCTAAAGCTTGAAATGTCCACTTTAAAACGAACAAATTCGAATCGAGATCTAATACCTTCTGATTATGTAATCTGTATTTTTCTCTAAAGGCGCATCCGCTTAACAGCGGAGATGGAGATATGTTTTTAGCCGACCCTGATTTAGAAAACAATAGTTTATTAATAAACAATTAAATTAAAATGCCTCGTTATTTTTTCAGACACATTTATTATCATTAGCCTATAACTATAAATCCCCTTTCTGTAGGCTGTGGTTCCAGAGACATATAGCCTATGGCTCTTCTCATTCAGCACTGCGGGAAAAATATAATTTCCAGGTTATAATTTGGCCTTAGAACACCAATAAAATCTTATTTTTTTTCCATAATAATTTGTGAATAATGAAATTAAATTAATATTAAATGTTAAATAATTAATTAATTATATTATATTAATTAATAATTAATTTAATAATATTAAATAATTATTAAATGTTTAATAAAGGGGCAAAAAGTCATAAAAATCTGAAAAATCGTCGACAGGCTATTTATTTTTTTGCGCAGCATTCGGTGTAGCCTAGTTCAATTTAAAATGGTGTTCAACTTTTAAAAATAGGCTTACAGCAACCGTGAATTTGTTGACTAAATTTAAGAATCTGACATAAGAGGATAGATAGCTATAACAATGAATTTAAAAATAAAGTTTTCTCTTTCTCTTGGTTTTGATCTTCTCTCAACCGAGTGAGCACATCCTGCATTATATTGTATTATAATGACGATGTAATAGGCCTATTAGCCTACCGCTATACTTTGACTAAAGGCATGTTGAATATTACTTGTTCTAGGAACCTCAAAGCATATTTAAATTTTTGTGTAATTTGTGCTTCTCCATACATCATACATCTATGATGTTTGTAGCATAAGTAGGGCCCAAACATAAACTCAAGCCCCCAGCCCCCTAAGTCCTGCCCCCTAAATCCGATATGTGCATACAGGCCTTAAATAACAAATAGACATTATAAAAAATATATTATTCATAAGAATTTAAGTTAATAAAAACATCTAAAACAAAGAATAAATGTATTACTTAAATTTGTATGACAACTGTCAATGCGTGAACATGTTTACATTTAGACTATTTCAATAGATTTTTTCAGTCAGTGAAGCCAAATAATTGGGTGACAAATAGCATGCATATAGACTTAATTTTACAGGCTAAAAATACAGTGTTGGGAAAACTCTTATTTTGAAAAACAATGACCAATCAGATTTAGCACCACCCACAGGACCCAATCGGAATATAAAGTGGTTCTTCTGATTTCTGTGCAAGAACGGGAAAACCAAAAATCAAGTCATAATTTCGTTTTTTCGTTTTTCTAAAAAAACGAAAAAAGGAGTTGTTTTCTCGTTTTTTTTCGTTTTCCTATGTGAAACCAAAAACAAATGAACGAACGATACCTGGACCGACAAAACAGTGTAAACAAATGTTTAATGATGTACTGAAAGGGTCCGTGTACTTTTGCGTCCATTCCTTTTTCGTTTTTTAACCACGTCAAGAAAAACAAAAAACGAACGGTTGTTGTATTTTTAAATGCTATGGTGAATACCAAAATTTAAATTAAAACCGAATACACAAATTTCATGTGCACAAAATAAATATTGACTTATTTTCAGATTTTTGTTTATTACGTTTTGCATCTTTATAAACCAAAATTAAAAAAGGACAGATTAAAGTCGAAGAAATGTCAATTTACAAGTTTTCTTTTGTAAAATTGTTGTTTCCCCCACACTTTCGAGAGCCATGTCTCTGAAACATGATAATACATGACTTAGGGTGACCACCTGGCTATTGATCTGTAGGACAGTAGATGTGATTTTGCGAGACACATGAGACAGATACATTTACAACTATTACGCTATGTAAATATTGATTTACATTTGTTGGCAAACTTGGCATATGCGCCGATTAATGTTTCTGCCGGTAGGTGCTTATAATGTTGCGCCTATGGCAACATTAAATCCTGGAGAGAAGATAGATTCACGGCTGCATGCAGGAGGACAAAGTTTGAGCGCGCAGATGTAATATCTGAGCTATAGCGCGCGCGCGTCCAGTTTTGTGCAAGTGAATCCGCCTGTGAGCGGAGAGATTCCTGCTCGCGTATTTAATGCGCTCTCGTGATACAATAATGCGTTCTCCATATTTTTCATTATAATAACGCCATAAAACCCGCATTAAATGAACTATTAACGTGTGAAGAAAGTCGTGTCTGAATTTCGCAATTTTGTATTGGTTAAAACAAATGGAGAATATCTCGTTTTTCTGTAGGTGCTCAACCATTTCCGTGTGTGGCGCTTGATCGCCGCCGTGCGTTGGAAATATTTAACATCAGGATGGATGATTACATGCTTTAATCGATTTGGGCAGCTTTAAGCAGGTCTTGGGGTTCTTATCCAGTATGTAAGATGAAATCCTTGCTAGTGTAGTTGTGTTTACAGACTTTGATGAGGCCTGCTCTTTGCGCTGTCCATTCAGTTGTCATCAGAGGGAAAACCTCTCTCTATGATTGCGTTGGTTATTTTCACAGCTAGAATATGACGGCTGCGCAAATAGATTTTTAAATGTTCCTAGTTTTTATTATATTTCTTACTGTGGTATTGTAATTTCAGGGATGAAAAAAAAAAAAAAATACAGACATAAATGAAATGCGGGACACTACTTAAGTCTTGCGGGAAGCGGGACAAAGCTCCCAAATTCGGGACTGTCCCGCAAAATGCGAGACGGGTGGTCACCCTATCTTGACTTGATTTCCACCCCGTTCTCACTCACGAGGGGTCCGATACTGCCGCATGTTCAAGAGATACTGGCAGCAAACGCGTCCAGCGAAGCGGGACATTCTAAGTGCTTAACGTGAAAAATATTAATGTGGCTTAATGGTGATATTGGAGGAGCAAATTCACTACACCTTATAAGCAGCCCACTATGAACACAATTAATAACACGTTAAGCATTTTCCTAGAAAATAAAACACAGTTATGAAGAAAACGCTTATGCATTAAGACACTGATATTAAATTACCAATAAAGATGTGCAGACAAGCAGGTCAGGCCGAAGGCAACGTGCTTTCAACGTTCAGCGTTTTCCACTTGTAGAAAACAGTTATAAACGCATAACTCTATATTGTCCTTCCATTTTGTTTACGTTGCAGTTATAGCAGATGCTAGTGATGACAAGAAAATGTGTGAGAAAATGTAGTTTCTTCCTGGTTGTTGTTTTAGTAGGATTAAGCCACGTAAAGCGTAATGTCCAGCGACACAACCGTAACGCATTGCTTTCAATAAGAAATGAGAAATATTTATTCGGGTATAATTTTGTCATCATAACAAATATTTTCAATTTGAACATCATAGCATAGCTATAAAGTGACTCCTAATCCCAAACAATTTCTCAATATAAAACTATGTAAAACCCCTAACAGAGCCAGACAAAAAAGTCAGTAATTTAGATCGTTTTGGCCTTTATTCGCATAAAACAGAGTAAAAAGCAAAATGACGGGATTGAGACCACAAGCGGGAACTCGACCATGTTAGAGCGCTAAACAAGAGGCTATAAGGTTTAGAAATTTAATGTTTAGGTTAAAATATAAATGTACAAATAATAATAGTAATTTAATGAATGAAAATCAATCAATGTAATTTAGGCTAGCTCTTGAAGTGAGTCATTCTATTGACGCCAGAGGAAAAGGCACTAGAGGGCGCTTTAGCGTCTGTGTGTATGACGCAAAACATTGGAAATTAAATTTAGCATTTTTACATATTAAATAACAACTTGTATATCATTAATGTTATTTTTAATAAAATATTAATCTTACATAAAGAAAGTTGGCTTGTATCTGCTAATTATATTCATCAATGTTAAAATAAAAAACAAAGAAACCGCATTTTCCATATTTCATTTCTGGTTTAAAAAAGGAAAAACGAATGGACGCAAAAGTACACGGACCTGAAAGCTCTATGACACTCATTTACACCGTCATCACCTGGTGTTGATAGCGCGCGAGCGCAGGTGAGACCTGAACATCTCACATTGCTATCTTTGTTTAAACTAAACTCATTTAAACCTCGCCAATTTAAACATTCATCCGTAAGACGCGAAAGAGAGCTTTGTGTGTGCGATCATCCGAAGCGCGTTCATGGAGAGCCGCGTCACAGCGCGCAAATACTCTCATACAAATTGTCTTTCACGTCTTGAACCTAAATGGACAAATTCACACAAAAATTGTGTCAACATCTTAGCGAGTATCCTAACAAACAGGTTATGTCTTAAAGAGAGAAACGAGACAGACAGCGCATGTGTGTCAGTATCAGTGTTCTGGATCTATTATGTCTTAAAGGGACAGCAGTCTAATATTCCTGCTTTGTGTGTTTAAAGTTAATCAGAAGACGAATAAATCACTCTTGACTGAATAGCTTTTGTATCTTAATGTTTCATCTTTATTTAATTATTCGCATAGGCGTAATTTGAGGGTGGGACATGTCCCCACCACTTTTTAAAACATCTCGCAGCACGGATATCTAATACAAAAGAAACACCTCTAGTTGATTATCAATTTGTTTTAAATAATAGGCGATCTGGCGCTGGGATGTGTTGTTTTTGAAATCATGTTGAGTGCTCGTTGTCGCTGTTATCAGAGGCGCGACAGTGTTCTCTCGGCGCTCGTGCACACTGCGATCCACGCGGACGAGCGCTTCAGTCTATCGCTTAACTGTTGCAGAGACTCTCTATTCATTACATTGAAATCACAAAACAAAATACACATAAACGTGTCCCTGCTCTTGATATACAATCACTGATGAACATCTTTGGTTTTAATGAGAAAAAATAATAAATAAATTATAAATGGATGGATTAGAACCCAGAACCTCTTGCACGCTAAATGAAAATGCTGCCACTAGTCCATCTGGACAATATCAAAGGCAGATCCTCGTATTTATTAATCAATGTACATACTCTCGAGACTAACAACATATTGTATTATAGCTGATGTAAGGAAGAAACTAACATATTAATTTTAATATGATATTATTATTATTGTAATAATACAATTACAATACACCCCCCACACATACACATTCCTGTCCCACCCACTTTTTAAAACAAAGTAAATCCACTGATTATTCATATTAGTTTTTATGTAGTTTCTGTATTTGAAAACTATTATTAGATAGTTGAAAAACTTGTAAAGCATTGTTGATTTTTTTATGGTTGCTTTGGTGTACATAAATGTATGAGCTATATTAAATCATATAATTTGGTGTCCTTTTTTGGAAAGACATTTAAATTTACCTTGAAAAATAGAGTTTTGTGAAAATCACACTTCAATCTGATGGTTTACTTTGCTGGATATAGGCAATGATGGCAAAATGGACGTGTTAAACAAGATAAATGGTGTATGCTCAAATTTCACGATAAGTGTGCGATTAAAAAAAATTAATCTAATGACAGCACTAGTAAATATCATCTAAATACTCTACATGGCAGGAAAAAACTTACAATTTTTTTTAATGCAAGTTTTCATCTGTTTCTGTCTTGTGCTCCTGTAATTCAATCATCCTCTCGTTTTTTTTCTCGATTTAGCTCTGTTTTGTTCTTTATTCAACAAATACCAGGACTGTTCAAATGAATATTTGTGTATTTGATTCTTTGGAACAACTACAATATAGTCTATGCTGTTACTCCAACGGTAAGACTTAAAGCTTGTCTGGCTATCACCAGACCAAGCTCAATTTAAAATTGAACATTGGTCTGGGTAGTCTGATATGTATTTTCTACAGCACACGAGGCGGGATCAACGAGCATTATTCACGCAATTGGACAGTCCTTCAACCAATCAGATCAACGATCCGGGTGACATACTTTGCAGAGCAACGTGAAAACTCCAGTTTGTATTGGTTTGTAGCATTGATCAGCGGTTTGCAGAAGCAGCAATGGCATCGAGCGATTTTTGCAGGCTGTGCAAAAAAACATGAAAGTGAGTGGTATTTACACCCACTCAAGCGATTTCTTTGCTAAACTAAATAAGTCATTCAGCATCGTCGAGAGGTTAAAAGCTGCTTGCCGTCACTTCTCTATCGTCATCGTGTTATACCCGCCAATAGCGAGCAAGATGGATAAGCCAGTCTGTGATTGGTTCCCGCAAAAGTGTAACAGAGGCAGCAGAAATGAATGTAGGGGTTTCCAGACTGAAGCCATGGTCACACTAGACTTTGAACATGCGAAATTTATTCGGATGCTGTAACGGTCACGGTCTACAACGTCTTTTTTATAAACATGAATTCAACATAACTTAAAGCAATCAAAGTGTAAAAATATAGAACCTACTCGACTTTACTGCAAAAAATATAATTCTTTTAATTCAGCCAAGAGGTCATGCCGTGACGAATCGATCTTCTACTGGTCGCACGTCTTCACGTGATGCGAATTCGCAGGTAGACTTCACCAAACTTGAACTTTGGAACGCAGCGAAATGCGAAATTTTTCGCACGAACTTGCGTTTCCAGTCTGACGCATTCGCATGCGTTTGAATGTAAGTCAATGGAACGAAAAGTGCAGTGTCAAGTCGCTGGCAGATCAGGCTGGGTTTACCCAGTCTAACTTAGAGCAATTGTAAAGTTAAACAATATATCCAGTGTAAGTTTTATCCAAAATAACAAATTAAGATTAAAATTCTGTTTAGCATTTGTTAATGCCTTGAAACTAATTAAATTTCACATTGATTCAAGGCACTTCGAGTTAATATTATACTATAAAGACAGACATGTACACAAGCCATAAGCCACTAATTTATAATAGGTTGTAAAAAACAGCGACTGAAGTTTAAAATAAACCTCTTCAACTAAAGTTAAAATCTCTTTTGTGGGAGTATATGGGTGGCTCTTAAAAGAGCCTTTGGGTGTGTGGGAGTCTCGGGGACTCTACTTGGAGCTGGTGTACTTGGTGACGGCCTTGGTGCCCTCAGACACGGCGTGTTTGGCCAGCTCACCGGGCAGCAGTAGACGCACGGCGGTCTGGATCTCTCTCGACGTGATGGTGGAGCGCTTGTTGTAGTGAGCGAGACGAGACGCCTCACCGGCGATGCGCTCGAAGATGTCGTTGACGAAAGAGTTCATGATGCCCATCGCCTTGGAGGAGATGCCGGTGTCAGGATGAACCTGCTTCAGCACTTTGTACACGTAGATGGCGTAGCTCTCCTTCCTGGACTTTCTGCGCTTCTTTCCTCCCTTACCGGCGGTCTTCGTGACGGCCTTCTTGGAGCCCTTCTTAGGCGCAGACTTGGCTGGTTCAGGCATGATGCTGAATGATCGCAGAACTGACGAATCAATGTGACTCACGAGCGACACAGAGGCTTTTATTCTCTACCATATGCTAATTTACACAGAGAGACGGGATCACCTGATTGCCTGTTTTCATAGGCCACACCCATAAACTCGTGTTTCACTGGACAACTCAAAGCATCACGCGCTGAATGAGAGCCAATCACAGGCTGTTAAATGATAGCCCCGCCCACCACCAACAGTTTGAGCGACACCCCTCCCCCCAGTTTCCTTTGTTTCATTTCCCGCTCTTTATTAATCACAGTTAGAGAAAATAAGAGGTTCAAGAGAAATATTGTGTAAAATCATGTAATTGTAATCAATGTAAAACCTCTTATAGACCCATTGAGGGACTTCGAGAGGAGAGACACAAAATACACTCTTCATTGTTTACCTGTTGTTGAACTTTAAACTACAGAAATAGTAAATAAACGTCCATTTTTGTATAAAATAAAATTTTCTTTTCTGTTTTCTGCATGTACACTTCTAACTTATGGTCCTTTCTGATCTAATCGTATTTTTGTGAAACGCCTTATTTAACGGCCATTAAATTACTGAACATTGTGTAATAAAGATCTCCGTGCGCCATTTAAACTATTATATTTTTTCTATCATGTTGGTTAAAGATAATGAGAAGATGCCGCTGACAGTCTCTCGACACATTATTGTGAAACTGAATTTATGAGTTCATTGATTAATTTAATTCTCTAACCAGAAAATAACTGCAGTTGCATCACTTAGTCATGACTCGGTGTGTGTCTCTTAAAAGAGCCGTTGGGTTTGTGTAGTTTCTCCTGATTTCAGGTGTTTATCCTAAGGTTCTTACAGGACCTGACAGAAACCAGCACCGCGTCACATGACCCTAAACTTCAGCGCTAAAATGCAGAATTAAGTTTGATACTTACTTTACTGCCTGCATACATTTTACATGTATATATAGTCTCTGAAGACATTAAGAAAATAATGTGCAGCACATGCTATCCAGTAGGTTTCCTATACTAAAAATTTAGATATGAAATAACTTCGGTTTTATAACTCATGTTCACCTATACAGCATAGTTTTACATTATACAGTAAAGTCATCTCTAATTTAATTCTTGAAGTGATAACATGAGCTTAAATTACAAAGAGGGAAAAAAAAGCCTCAAACACTTTATAACCGACATATATTTATCTCTGACACTTTGGTTTGATGACACTATAACACCAAAACTTATAACAATTATTGTCACTGGAAATGGTCTCGTTCAGAGCAGGTTTGTGGCTCTTAAAAGAGCCGTTGGGGTGATGCGCTGATGCGGGTTAAGCGCGCTCTCCGCGGATGCGGCGGGCCAGCTGAATGTCTTTGGGCATGATGGTGACTCTCTTGGCGTGGATGGCGCACAGGTTGGTGTCCTCGAACAGACCCACCAAATAAGCCTCGCTGGCCTCCTGCAGGGCCATGACAGCGGAGCTCTGGAAGCGCAGATCCGTCTTGAAGTCCTGAGCGATTTCTCGCACCAGCCGCTGGAAAGGCAGTTTGCGGATCAGCAGCTCGGTGGACTTCTGATAACGGCGGATCTCTCGGAGAGCCACGGTCCCGGGCCTGTAGCGATGGGGCTTCTTGACGCCGCCGGTGGCTGGCGCGCTCTTCCGCGCTGCTTTAGTAGCGAGCTGCTTCCTCGGGGCTTTACCACCGGTGGATTTACGAGCGGTCTGCTTGGTTCTTGCCATTACTCAACTCTCCTTCTCTCTGTCCTGCTTGTGCTGGAAATGCGGCTTGATGTTTCACTCCTGCTTTTAAAGTGTCGCGCGGCCACGAGCTCGTAGTGTCGCGAGGGGGCGCGGAGGCCTGTGATTGGCCAGTGTGTGACGTGTGCTCATGACCGCTAGCCAATGACTGCGCGTTTCCTCTTTTCAAACACGCGGAGGCAGTGTTGCCAACTTAGCGACTTTGTCGCTAGATTTAGCGACTTTTCAGACCCCTTTAGCGACAATTTTTCAAAAAAGCGCCTAGCGACATTTAGCGACTTTTTGGGCAGGCTTTAGCTACTTTCCTTTGAAAATAGTTGGCAACAGTGCGCGGAGGGTTTCCCGCTTTGTTCAGACAGTGTCACACACCCACAGACTTTACACTCACACTGCTGTGTTTATTTGTGCTGAAATACTTCAGTGATTGTGCAGATCTCGGATCAGAACTAAATCATTTTGCCATCTGTATAAAAGCAACCAAAGAACGACCTCTATCAAACAAGTTTTTATCATGTTCATAAACAGCTAATATTGTATTTGTAAATATCCATACAGAGCAATCTAACATTTAATTTGTTTGATGGGTCATTTCCTGATTATTCACCCACTGCATGTTATTAAAAGTGTCATCTTTATCAGATAAAGTGTGTGGCTTTTAAAAGAGCCTTTGAATTAGTGTTTAATATGTTTACTTGGATTTGGCGGGCTTTTGGTCAGCAGAACGGTAAACAACTATATTTTCATTTAAGGGATAACGTTACGTCTCTTGCCTCAACTCTACATCTGATGATCTCTATCATTTAAGAGAATCATGCCTTCATAACAAACATGCACATCTTGCAACTGCTATTGAATTTGTAATCGATGCGGAACAAACATTTTTGTTTTATAGAGACATTCATCTCATCCACTGCAATTATGGATTGTCTAAGTATCAAAGGGAAGCGCTCTCTATCAGATAATATGTGTGGCTCTTAAAAGAGCCTTTGGGTTTAGTGAGACTGGAGCTGGTTTATTTGGATTTGGCGGGCTTCTCGGTCTTCTTGGGCAGCAGCACGGCCTGGATGTTGGGCAGCACGCCGCCCTGAGCGATGGTCACTCCACCCAGAAGTTTGTTCAGCTCCTCGTCATTGCGCACCGCCAGCTGCAGATGACGGGGAATGATGCGGGTCTTCTTGTTGTCCCGAGCGGCGTTTCCAGCCAACTCCAGGATCTCAGCGGTCAGATACTCGAGCACAGCCGCCAGATAAACAGGAGCACCGGCACCGACGCGCTCTGCGTAGTTGCCTTTGCGGAGAAGCCTGTGAACACGACCGACGGGGAACTGCAGTCCTGCCCTGGAGGAGCGAGTCTTGGCTTTCGCTCTCGCTTTGCCGCCGGTTTTGCCTCTGCCGCTCATTCTGGAGTTCAGTTACTGCAACTTTATCAATGAAAGAGAATAAAAACTCAATCCTGCACACACTGTCTTTATAGGAGAGTGCCAGTCGCTCATTGGTTTAGAGTCTGTTCAGATTTCATCCAATCACTGAACTTACCTCTAAAGCCCAACCCCCTTTCTGGCGGAAATAATTACGTATTTGACTTTTAAAGACGAAACTAGTGAAATATTTCTGATAGAAAATTAATATAAAAGCATAACAGATTTTAAGATAATTAGATTCCTAAATATTCATTGAACAATGTGGTTTTTCTGTGTGCAGTTAAAATGAACTAAAATGGTGAAAATTTAAACAAGTTTTTCAAATAATTCACATCAATATTAATATGCTACTGGGGTTTGACACACACTAACATGAAATATGGATATTATACGCTGTTTCTGCCAAAAGTGCTTCACTTTCACACTATATTTTGTGCACATTGACCTTCTGAAACTACAGAATTATGTTCATATTGTAATACTGGAGTTTTATCACTTCATATTGTTGTTTGTAATAATTTCTTCTATGTATAATAATGGTGCACTGAAATTTAGTGATATAGTGAAAACTACATATAAATATTTTATATTATTAAGAACAGTTTTCAAAAATGTCATCTTAACTATTTCCTTTGAACATTTACAAGAAATGATTAAATACAGGAGTTTTGCTCTTTACTCAGAGTTAGTGGGTGGCTCTTAAAAGAGCCGTTGAGGAACAAACTAGATTTTTACTTCTTTTTGGGAGCTGCCTTTTTAGGCTTGGCGGCTTTAGGCTTTGCCGCCTTAGGTTTAGCCGCCTTGGGCTTTTTGGGGCTCTTGGCTGCTTTCTTAGCGGCTGCTGGCTTCTTCGCCTTCTTGGGGCTCTTCGTGGCCTTCTTAGCGGCTGTGGCGGCGGGTTTCTTGGCCTTCTTGGGCGATTTCTTCGCGGCGGGCTTCTTTGCCGCGGCGCTCTTGGGCTTCTTGGCCGCAGCGGGTTTCTTGGCCGCGGGCTTCTTGGCTTTAGGAGCCGCTTTCTTGGCCGGCTTCTTCTTGGTCTCGGCTTGCTGCTTGTTGAGCTTGAATGAGCCCGAGGCGCCGGTCCCTTTGACCTGCACCAGGGTGCCTTTAGTCACCAGGCTCTTGATGGCGATCTTGACGCGGGAGTTGTTCTTCTCCACGTCGTAGCCGCTGGCAGCGAGAGCTTTCTTCAGGGCGGCGAGGGACACGCCGCTCCTCTCCTTGGACGCGCTCACAGTTTTGACGATGAGCTCACCGACGCCTGGACCTGCTTTCTTGGCTTTCGCAGCGGACTTCTTCTTGGGCGCTTTGGCCGGGGCGGCAGCAGCCGGGGCTGGGGCGGTTTCTGCCATCTCTCTCTGATCGGATCGAGTCTCTCAAACGCTGTCTGCTTTCAGCAATGAATAGCGCTCGCGCGGCGCTGCGCTCTTAAACAACACATGAGAACCTCGTAGACTCAACCTGCCCCGCTCTGTGTCTGTGCGCGTCCACGAGCCGCTCGCGCGTGTGTTTTCTTCTCTCACATTTGGGGCGAAACTGGAGCAGTAAAATAGTTTGTCACAGTCGAAACAAAGCGAGCAGCAAGCAGAGGTTCTGAGCTTTCATTAGAGACTAAAATACGGCGAGAGGAAATGTTTGTTTTGCCTCCGTCAGATCAAATCCGAGGCGAGCATCAGTCACGGGGAAAAGCCGCGTGTGAATCTGCTGGATATTTGAAGTGATAAAGTTGCTGAAAGCCTGAACGCTCCTCTGTGTGTTCAGCAAACAGTCTGAAAGAGACTTGAATGAAATCAGCATCAGTGAGGGGCGAGAGGAGGCTTTCATACAGCTGCTGTTTTGGGCGCTTGAAGCACATGAACATCATCCGGAGTCTGTCTGTGACTCTCATCACCCTCATCTTCACCAGCATCTGTACTTATAATAATAATCATCATAATAATAATACACTGATTCTTGAGATAAGGTCCAAAACATGTTTTAGATGTTAGTTTTTATGATTTAATAATATATTATTATCTGATTTATTTGTAGACAAAGGTCTCAGCTAATGAACTATGTAAAGAACTACCGCCCTGCAGATTTCAGCTCCAACCCGAATCAAACACCTGATAATCATGGGGTTTAAGGCTGCTTGATAGACAGGTGTGTTGGAGCAGGTTTGGACACCCCTGATGTAAAGCAATAGGTTTTTATAAAAAATGTTTCTCTCTCTAAAAATGTACATTTATTCACTTCATAACTTAACACATTACCAAATAAAGCATGCTATTTCAATTTGATTCATCCAAAAACTGTGTAAAGTTTTCAATTATGTAATAATGGTGTTCAGTAAAGTAGATAAGTGATAAAATACATTCTCTACATTTATTTATTGTTCTTTACACTTTTCTTTTTTCTTTACACTATGAACAATCCAGTTAGTAAATTCCTTCATTCTATACCCTGCTTTTTAATATTAAACATAAACAATGTTCTTAGGTAAATCAGACATAGTATCATGTAGTTCAGTTGATGTTTTAATAATTGAACTCAATATGTTGAAAAAAAATAAATAAATCAAAATGAACAGAAACCTTCAAGGTCTGACTGAGAAACTGATTGACAAGACAATAAATTAACTAATTTTTAAACTTATATTTAAGTTAATTAAATAATAAATTTGTGTGTGTGTGTGTGTGTGCTGTGTATAATTTTATATATATATATATATATATATATATATATATATATATATATATATATATATATATATATATATATATATATATATATATATATACACTACCGTTCAAAAGTTTGGGATCGGTAAGATTTTAAAAGAAGTTTTGTCTGCTCACCAAGGCTACATTTATTTAATTAAAAATACAGTAAAAACAGTAATATTGTAAAATATTATTACAATTTAAATTAACAGTTTTCTATTGGAATATAATATAAAATGTAATTTATTTCTGTGATGCAAAGCTGAATTTTCAGCATCGTTACTCCAGTCTTCAGTGTCACATGATCCTTCAGAAATCATTCTAATATGCTGATCTGCTGCTCAATAAACATTTATGATTATTTTCAATGTTGAAAACAGTTGTGTACTTTTTTTTTCAGGATTCCTTGATGAATAGAAAGTTCAAAAGAACAGCATTTATCTGAAATACAAAGCTTCTGTAGCATTATACACTACCGTTCAAAAGTTTGGGGTCAGTAAGAATTTTTATTTTATTTTTTTGAGAAGAATTTAAAGAATTTTTTTTTTTTTTTTTCAGCAAGGATGCATTAAATCGATCAAAAGTGACAGTAAAGACATTTATAATGTTACAAAAGATTAGATTTCAGATAAACACTGTTCTTTTGAACTTTCTATTCATCAAAGAATCCTGAAAAAAAATATTGTACACAAATATTTTGTACATCTGTGCACAATAAATGTTTCTTGAGCAGCAGATCAGCATATTAGAATGATTTCTGAAGGATCATGTGACACTGAAGACTGGAGTAATGATGCTGAAAATTCAGATTTGCCAACACAAGAATAAATTACATTTTAAAATATTTTCAAATAGAAAACAGTTATTTTAAATTGTAATAATATTTCACATTATTACTGATTTTACTGTATTTTTAATTAAATAAATGCAGCCTTGGTGAGCAGATGAAACTTTTTTTAAAGACATTAAAAATCTTACAGATCCCAAACTTTTGAACAGTAGTGTATATATATATATATATATAGAGCCCCCCATCACAGGTGATTCTTGAGATTCGCCTTCAAAGGGGTGGCATTTCAATACACGGTCCTTCCGTTCAGGCTATCTCTGGCTCATGCTGGCCCAGTCAGAGGCAGAGATAACATCTCACAGATCCTCAATCATCATCCTCAACCACTTGGAGTGCTTGGGGCTCAGGGTCAATTTCCCAAAGAGCTCGTTATCTCCCAGCCAATGTGTCTCGTTCCTGGGGATAATTTTAGACTCGACCCGCATGAGGGCCATGGTCACTCCAGAGCGATCACTGGCCATTCAGCAGCTCGCGAAAACCTTTACGCCCCAGGCTTCTCTGCCACTCAGAGCGTTGCATTTCAGAAGATGCTAGGTCTAATGATCTCTGGCTCTGCAGCTGGGCTTGCTTCATATGACATCATATATGATATCACATCAGGTCCTCCCGCATCATTAAATGTTTTGTTAAGTGGCATGTCAATAATTATAATTGTATTTTTGTTTTGTTTGTAATAAAAATGCCTGGAGTTTGCAGTGGAGACATTAATTTCATCATTCAAAAGACAGAGTTCCCTTTCGAAAGTCCCTGTTCTCAGGGAACCATGGTTACATACGAAACCTGAGATGTTTTGATTTGTTACACTACAAATTTGCATCACAATAGGTGTTTTTCAAAATGTTACATTTCCCGCCTGATGGAAAGGAACCTGTTGAGATTAAATGTTTGGCAGTTGATTCCTTTAAATAACATCCTCTTACAAGGCTACACGTTTGACATTGAATCTGTCTATTACAGACAATACATTGTTCTGTTGCGGTGGTTCTCAGCTGTGGTCACTCAGTGCGCTGAGATTATCCATATTTTGATTTCATCTCCACTAGCGCATGCAATAATGACAACTTAAAGTATAATGTCTCTAGCATCATGCCTTGAATATTATTAAAACATGCCAGTGCATTGATTCAGCTGCATACTGAGTCCGTCATTCACTTCAAGTATCCAGTCAGCAATGCTTGATCAACTGGACCACAGTTCAGAATCTTTTTTTTTTTTTTTTTTTGTCATAACGTCTCCCCTTTACTCTCTCTGTCTCTCTCCCCTACTGTGGGAAGCTGCTGGACATGAAGTCCATGAAAGTGTCCCGGACCAGAGCCAAGGAAGGTGCATGAAACATGTCCCACAATCAGGCAAAAATCTTTGACAACTGTGCCCTGCTGATAATAAACTTTTTGTCTTTTTTAAAAGATGTACTGTTTCACATTCTTATATTTTGGATGGAAAAGAGTGGTTTTGCCTCAGTAAACATAGTTTTACTGTAGTTAAAGCACAGTAACACAACACTTGCCATGCGTTAAATAACCCTAACCCTTCAGAGGTTCAACCCTTCACAGGTAATGTTGAACATATTTAGTTATGACTGATTTGCTTTAATGAATGTCCTTATTTTATGCATTATTAATTTTCCTTACAGTTTTTCTCGATTGCTTAAACACATTTCTTGAAACTATGCCTCATATTCTCAAAACAGTAAACACAAATCCTCACCCAATTCCTCAAACATCCTATTTTCAGGTCAAAATGAAGCTCTACTCAAAACCATTCACTCTTGCTGAAAAACCACACTTTGCCCTCAGACATCACACACAAGCCTTCTCCTCCTCTTCCTTCTCCTCCTCCTCCTCTTCCTCCTCCTCCTCCTCCTCCTCCTCCTCCTCCTCCTCCTCGACCTATTCCTTCATTTCTGTGTGGATCCATTGTTCCAAAACTCAATGATCTGATTCGGGCCCTTTTATCTACTGCAGGATCAGATTGATGTGTGTTCAATTTTTACTCTTAGTGTTTTAACCCTTGTTTGAACATGTCTGCAGTTACATTTTGCACAACATTTGATGTTTCTTAAACTTTGTTCCACATACCCCATGTCCCCATCAGTAACAACTAAGCGGCAACCTCCCCCAGTCTCTCGTGAAGCCAATACGGAAGTGACTTAAACTGCGATTCATCGACTGGCCGCTAGGGACAGGCTACAAAAGAGAGCAGAATCTCATTGAGTCTCATGTTAAATTGGCCAAGTTTATAGCAGAAAAAAACATGTTTACACTCTGGTTCAAATTGTGGTTTTGGTCTATACTGCTATTTTTGCCCTTCATGACAACTCTGAGGGGGGTGAATTTTTTATAACTCATCCGTTTAAATTATATTAAGCATTAAAGTTCTGCATAATTAAGGTGGTCACTTGAGTGACAGGTAGATTGCGCTGCTGTCTGAGCCGTCATGTTACCTCAGCTGCCGCTGAATTTGGCATCTCAGCCGTATTTGTGCTTTTTTCTCGATTATTTTATACAATTATAAAATATGGCTTGCTGCATTATATTTGAGACTGATGTGTGTCTGTGTAGATGTGCTCGCATGCTGAAGATAAACAACACACGTTGTTGGATCGTTTCATTGGCTGAAAGTTTTGGTTGTGAGATTTACTACAATGAAAATGGCGAGAGGATATCACAATCCGACAGCACTGCTTGGATATTATAATTAAAACTGCTGCACTATTTTGAAGAAATATACTTTGGACACGGGCTCATTTGTTTGTTAGATACAATCGTATACAGTTTTACAACATAAACGCTGCTCAGATTGCATTATTTCTTGAAGAACGATGACAGAGAGCAGATCATTCAGAAGAAATGTGATGCAAACGATGGACAAAATATAAATCTTTCATGGACAAAAAGTACTGTTTTTTTGTTTTGCAATGGACACTCATATTTTGCCACAGATTGGATTCTTCTCGCGATCTCTATTTCATTATAAAGGTATGAAGTCCCATTTGATTTTCCATGTTGTTATTTGCACACCCAACACTACTGGTGTTGGAGCATCTATATCTTAAAAAAACACAGTAGATTGACAGTAAACCTTTAGAACTTTCTGATGATAAAACTTATCTTCATTAATAGATAGATAGATAGATAGATAGATAGATAGATAGATAGATAGATAGATCCATTGACTGCTAACATGGTCATGTTGAGCTAGGCGGGCGTGGTTTCAGCAACCAGTCACATCAGCTCAAACCACCTCCCCGCCTCTTTGCCCATTTTCAGTTATCCGGGAGTGACGTGCGGTGACGCGCTGCTAAGAAGGCAGCGGCCTCATTTTCGCTTCAAAACTGCTGTTCAGAACTCTATGGGTGACGCCACGGACGCTACATCCATATTTTTTACTGTCTATGGTAACAACACCCAACAAAGTGTCATGTTGAAGTAATAATAATTGAAACAATTTATAAAATCAGCAAAATCAAATGACGTTGGAATTATAACATACTTAATTAAAACTGTCTTAATGTATATTAAAGAACAATAGTAATTAAACGTGGGGTCAATAGACATTTTATTGTTTTACAGCTAAAATGGAAGAGCAACAATGCAAAGAAAATCAGTGACAGGCACAGCATGCCAGTCAACCCAGTCCTGTTGGGGATGAGGAATGAATTTGGTCATCATGTGCCTGAACAGAAAAGACAGAAAAATGAAAAGTTTCCATTGCTATGTCTGTATTCAAGCAATGTACAGTAGTCAACATTTGAAGTGGATCAAAAAAAGTTCATCAAAGTTGTCCAAAGAACTAAGTTTGATCCACTTCAAATGTTGACTACTATATTATGTTTTATTAACGTAGTTCAGGAGGAACAAGTCAAATAAGCTACCCAATCATTACGTCATCTTAATGATTACGTCATCTCAACCAGCTGTCAACAATCTGTAATCAACGTATATCTACCCAATCGGCATGAGTTCAGGCCTGTATATAATCACAGTCAAAATTCACCCAAGGATCCTCGACAGTTTCCAGAATCCCTCCACCACCCCGTCTCCTCACACTCTCTGGGTTACTTCATATAATGGCGTGCTGGGACAGCCAAATACATTTACCAATTTATTTACCTGACTTATTTGTAAGTGTGAACTCGTGAACTAGGAAGTCAAACCGGACGTTCAAATGACAATGGATACAGCTGTGTAGAATAAAGGTAAAATATATGAAAAATAAAGAATTCTTTTTTTAAAAATGAAGCATTAAGACATGTTAAACTGCACCCAATAAACAAGCCTAGAAAAAACAAACAAAAAACAAACAAACAAAAAAAAAAAAACTGTGAACCACCCCTTTAAATGCAACTTTAAAACTTTGTAGAAAACCGTTCCTGCATTGTTGCATTCATGGATTCTTTTGCAACAGCACTGAAAGAGATCTTTGTTCACATGTGCCTTGGCATATATTATGTTTAGGCTTTCAGCTACCACTCATACTGCTTGAGTCCATTTAAATCATTGTGTCTTTTATTGACAGCGGATAGGAGGAAAGAATATCTGAACACACTGAAGCAGATCAGAAACGTCTGTTAGCTAATTTCCCTCAAAACATATAGTATATACAGTACAGTTGAAAACACCCCAAACACCTGCTATGTGCCAATTCACTTCAACTCAATTATCTTTTCTACTGTACTTGTCAAAATATTTCTTCATTCAGTAATGCTTAAGTTATATAATTCATTTCTGCATAATATTTCAATCATGTCACAAACAACTTCCTAAATCTCAGCATTCTTCTTCATGAAGTATGTACAGTATCATAAGAATGTTCTGTCTTCGATCAGGCTCACTGATTTATCGATCAACATGTCTTTGTTTTCAGCAAACTTGTAGCCGAACAGAGTCATGGTGGGGCCGCATGCTTTCTGCACCAGCTGAACCAGTTTGAAGGGAATGCTGAACCTCCATTTCTCCACCTGTTCAGAGGAATTTCTCTGGGTGGAAAAAACTTCACTGACTTTCTTAGATGCCTGAGTGTTTTTTAGGATCCACTCTTCCACCGTTGTGGTGAAGGGAATGCCTATAAAGCTGTACATCTCTGCAGCTTTGCGCATGGGGAATCGTGCGATGTCCTCATAACGCACTAGCATGTAGCGTCCGCGAAGCCATGGTGGCTGCTCGAGTCCGATCTCAGCAGACATGCGGATGTTGTCGCAGTTTTCTTTGAGTTTTCTCACTTCAACCTCATCCACTGGAAGGTCTTCGTCCACGGCCCACTTCTTCCAGATCTTGTACTCTCTGGAGAAGGCAACCATTCGTGAGGCGAGAACGGCGCGAGGGTCCCTGACCAGCTGGATGAACTTCATGTCGAGTCTAGGATCTTCGGCCAGCGACCGTAGCGTCTCTAGCTGCTGGACACGGACGGACTTAATCGCATGATGTTTCTTCTGCATGCAGGACTGAGAGGCCAGCGTCAGGTTGAGCGGCCCGCAGCGCCGCTCTATGCACTGGAATTGCTCAAACGCTTTTCTAACAAGCGGCGTGCAGACGGATTCTTCACACAGCGACTGGCTAGAATAACGGCGGAAGAGCGCAGCTGGTCACATGATCCTTCGGCGGGGGTTTGATAAAGCTCTCCAGCAAGGAAAAGTCACAGAGGAACAGCTGATGCAGAACGTCTCGATACACTGGTTCAGCGACTGTGGCGTTCGTCCCGTCCATCTTGACTGATAACATTAGCGCCACATGCCGCAGCGGCTCAAACAGGTAAAACATATTGGATCCCTGCTGGTTAAAAAATTCACCAACGAAAGAAGAGCCTGAGCGAGTCGTAGCCAGCAGAAGGACGTGTTTCCGTCCTCCAGCTGCAGATGCAGGCGAGACACTCTGCTGGATGGACCTTGGCAAGTTTACCAGCTTTTCAGACACCCTGAAGATGACATCAGAAATTGTTCACAGTTACAGGTACGATAGTTGCCATTAGTGCTAAATGGTCAGTTCACCAGAAAATTATCATGGTAACACTTTACAATACTGTTGCACTAATATGCATTAATTCATGCTTAACTAATGCACAGATAATCATGCGTTAATGTATGACTCATGAAGAACTAAATCATTAATTAATAATTACTGCATCAGCAACTAATAAAGAGTCTATATGATTAATATATTAAGTAATATATGAATTGTTATTAATTAAATGTGTCATAATGTATTAATTCCTTAATAACATATTTTATTAACTAAAAGTGCAAATTAATGTGTTAATTACCACAATGGGTTGAAGCCATGTACTTCAACTTTCAGTTGTCTGCTTTAATTAATCAGTAGCTAATGATTTGAAAATGCATCATTATGTTATGACTTTACTCGTTGAGGCACATGACTATTAACTAATTGTTAAGTAATATGTAATTAAAGAGTTTTGACAGTTGCACATGCAGTGAGGGTAATGACAGAGAATGTGTTTGAAGGATGCACACACATATCAGCACACCAGAATCTGAACTACTGACCACTGTTACACTGTGTTTAAACTGGACATGACCATTATCGAATAATGTGACAAACCATTGCAAGTCCATTTGTCCTTCATAACAGAAGCAGCATTTTGTTGTGTCATGTAGCGTCGCCCCGCGTCTAGTGTAGCATCACTATTACTGATTATAATAGGTTCTATTCTCTTTGTCCGGTCTTGACACAGTGTTACGAAATAGCAGTGCCCGGCCACATGTTCTCAGTGTTCCACCTTTGAATCCTTGACCTCAAGCTTAACCTGACATATTCCTGTGCCATGAACAACAAGACTCTGGATGCAGCAGTTCATCTGATACAGTGGAGTCCCGGTTGTAGATGGTTGGAAATTTAAATTCCCTGGCTTAGTGTAGATGTCAAAACCATAATGACATATTACTTTACAATTAGTTAATAGTCATGTGCATCAACAAGTAAAGTTATAACATAATGATACATTTGAAAATCATTAGCTAATGATTAATTATAGCAAACACCTGGAAGTTGAAGTACATGGCTTCAACCCATTGTGGTAATTAACCAGAGCACGCTTCAGCGCGCTTTACTCCAACGATTGCAAAGGGAGCTTTCTTTGATTGTTTTCTTTATGTAATTTAATCACCGTTAAATAACAGATTATTTTCATCCTACTAAGAGAAACAATGCAAGTTGACGTTTAGTCTGTTGAGTCCAGGCACTGCACAATATTTTGTAATCCTCAACGGCATGTTTATTGCTTGGTAGCTTGATCTGGTTTAGTACCACGCAGGCCTATGTTACTTAGGCTACCTATTCTATTGCATGTCATGCACGAATCGGTGGGTGGGCTAAACAGGCAGTGATGAAGTAGGCGTTGATCTTCTTCTGCGGAGGCGGTGCTTGCTGCCCTTTGACGTCATAGATCCCACTTTGAAAATCCTGTCGTTTGCTGGGTCTGGTGTCAATAAAAGGTTGTCGGTGTGGCCGAGGCTACGTCTGTACGCATTTCCCCCGTTCGCTCTGCTCCCGGGAGTTCTGGAGAAAGTACGCCAGGAAGGGGTCAGTCTAATATTGGTAGCCCCGTACTGGCCAACCAGGATATGGTTTTCAGACCTAATTTCACTCTTAGACGGCTCCCCAATGGAGCTTCCTCTCAGGCAGGACCTCCTGTCTCAAGCGGGCGGCACAATAATTCATCCACGCCCAGAATTATGGAAGCTGTGGGCCTGGTCTCTGAGGGGCTAGGATCATAGATGCTGGTCTCCCAACTGAGGTTGT
This sequence comes from Megalobrama amblycephala, assembly GCF_018812025.1. Lineage (NCBI taxonomy): Eukaryota > Metazoa > Chordata > Actinopteri > Cypriniformes > Xenocyprididae > Megalobrama > Megalobrama amblycephala. The sequence goes on from NC_063046.1 coordinate 62,084,502, forward strand.
GGAGACCATTCATCATCCAAGTGGATGCTGCACACTGGTGGTGGATGAGGAGAGACCCCTGATATGATTGGAAAGTGCTTTGTGTGTACAGTAGTACATATGAAAGCGCTATATAAATGCCTCATTCATTCATTCATTCATTCATTCTTCACTCCAGAGCTCCCTCCATGAGGAAGCTGTATGCATATAAATGGAAATTGTTCTCTACTTGGTGTAGACAATGTAATACAGACCCTGTCCATTCTTCTATCAGCCTTGTGCTACAATTTCTCCAAGAAAGATTCTCGGATGGTTTATCTCCTTCAAACTTGAAGGTCTACGTTGTGGCTATTTCAGCCTATCATGCTCCTCTGGGGGTTCCTCGGTGGGTCGAGACCCCTCGTTATACTCTTCCTCTGTGGTACCCTGAGGTTGAGGCCTTCAGTGCGTACAAGAACTCTGGCCTGGGACTTGGCCGTGGTACTGGAAGGGTTAGCTGAGGCTCCCTTCAAACCACTAGAGGAAGTTTCAGAGAAATTCCTCACCCTAAAGACTATATTCTTGTTTGCTATTTCATCTCTTAAAAGGATAGGAGATCTTCAAGCACTTTCAGTTGCTCCCTCGTGTCTGGAATTCACACCTGGAATGGTCAAGGCGTTCCTACACACTAGACCAGGCTACGTGCCTAAGGTTCCCAACAACATCCCAGGCCCTATTGTACTTCAGGCCTTCTATCTTCCTCCATTTACAACTTTGGATCAGGAGAAACTCAATCTCCTCTGCCCAGTGAGGACTTTGGATGCATATGTCCACAGAGCTGCCCTGTGGCATAAAACAGATCAGTTATTTGTATGTTACGGGTCTCCTAAGAAAGGAGGCCCAGCGTCCAAGCAGAGGATGAGCAAGTGGTTGGTTGAGGCTATCTCACTTGCATATGAAGTGGCCGGTCAGCCATTTCCACTAGCTGTCCGCGCCCATTTTACCAGGGGTATGGTGGCCTCAAAGGCCTTGATGGCAGGAGTTTCCATCAATGATATATGTGATGCAGCTGGATGGTCATCCCAGCACACATTCATTAGGTTTTATAACCTGGACGTATGCTCCACTCCGGGGTCGTCGGTTCTGTCTACAAGATAACAGACAGGTACTTGGTTCTACGGCGTTGTTGGGACAGCGTTCCCATAACGTCATATGACGTAGCGTCGAACAGTTCCCATGAAAGGGAACGTCTCGGATTACTTGTGTAACCCTGGTTCCCTGAATAGGGAACGAGACGCTACGTCGCATTGCCGTATCCCCGGCATACCTGTGAGCGTCTTGCTTCAGCCATAATCCAGCAGTTAGCGTTTTTTGTTCTGGGTATGCTTTTCCTGGTCCGTGACTTCACCCGCCTCTGACGTCGCGTCTTATCATTGGTTAGATACAAGAGTGCTTCACGACGCAATCATGAAGAGGGTTCCCATAACGTCATATGATGTAGCGTCTCGTTCCCTGTTTAGGGAACCAGGGTTACACAAGTAACCCGCGACGTTTTCAGCTCTGAAACTTACAGGATATTCTTATAGTATGATGACCTCTTGTATGTCAAAAGCTCAAGGAAAATTTGATTTCTCAGTTCATCACCCCTTTAATATCTTATCTTTTCTCAAAGAAGCAATTTCTCCAGCAATAGAAACTGAAAAATGAATGACAACATTTGATTTTAAAGTGTTCTCTGACTGTTATTCACACGTACATTAAAATAAATAGAAGAGGAGCGTGAGAGAAGTACCTACTTTGAAATAATGTTGTTTTCCTTTTCAACGATGACCAGAGCCACAATAAAGATGACAGAAATGCTATATTTAATGTTCATTTTTGTGTGTGATTGTGTTCAGCAGGTGTTTCACTCTCAGATCATTTCTTCATCTTTTCCCCCCGATTTGACTGTAAAATAAAACACAAAGCTCATGAGTTACTGTAGGTAATTAATTTAAAGGGGACATCGGATGCCAATTTTCCACAAGTTTGTATGATTCTCATGAAAAGTCTATAACATACTTTGATTAAAATTTCTGAATGGTTGTGTAAAAAACACCCTTTTTACCTTGTCAAAAACAGCTCTGTTCACAGCGAGCCGTTTCGGTGCATGTCCCTTTAAATGATAATGATGTACTGTTCACCCCACCCCTATCTTCTGTAAACACTATTTGATAGTGAACTCACATTCTTATTTATCCATATATAAATGCTCAAAAACAAATAAAATACATTTGAAAATTACTTGTTAGTCATTAACTAACACCTTTATAAACCTTATTGTAGTGTTACCATGTTATCTTTAAAATGTAAACAGTTTGTAATTAATGAAAAATTTTGCATGCTCGAAGTTTAGTGTGACTGCAACTTAGCTGTTTAAAAAAAATCGTCCGTATTACTGTAAACTGCTGAAGGAGAGGTAGAGAATGGATGTTGGGATGAAAGGATGTAACTGAAAGGGGTTTCTGAGCCAAAGTGAGAACATAGAGAAGAAAAGAATGATGAAATTATTAAAGAAAGACTGGAAGTAGGGAGTGGTGGTGGAAATACAGCTTGGATGTGATGGATCCAAAATGGTTTATATTCATTTATGCATGTTCATTTATTCATATTCTATGTACTCACTTATCATTAATCATTTTTAATCTTTTTATCATCATTTATTGGTTATGAATTTTAATGTTACTTATGATTTCAAGTATTCATATCATCTTACTCGGGTTACTCACATATAATCACTTATATTCAAGAATAACCATATATTTACTTCATATTATGCTCTTTTGTTGTTTTGATCTCTATTGTGTTATTTTACCTGTTGAACTGTAAGACTTTGATGTTCCAAGTGAACTTTAAGTTTCTGGGTAAAAGAGGGTTTGTTATCTTTGTGGTTGAGTTGGGTTCCTGCCAAAATTTTACCAAAGCGTAAAAGTTCTAGAATGGATCACATGATGTACTTTTTCTGCAATAATATTTTGTATCTTTGTATTCAAATGAAAGGGAATTTTTCGTCAAATGTTAACTTGTTATTGTATTGTTCCGAAGAAGGTGTTACCCCACCCATTTAGATACTATTTTGGGGTGTTTATGCCCTGTTTGATAATGTCAATTGTCACGAGATCACAAAATTATCCAATGACTGTCAGAATAGCAGGAAATCATCAAATGTCATGAATTTCTTTAAAAACTCCGAGCCATGGAAAGGTTCATTTTGACCTTTCTTACTCATCCAAAACAAGACCCCCGAATGTGATGTAAGTTTTTCCCATCTTGGGGTATAAAACTTGGCTCATTCTCTCGATTGGTACCTCTTTCCTGCTATCTTGATTGCATCTTGCTGTCTCGTTGGCGCCATTTCTAATGATTTTCTTGCAAATTACTATACTCAGATTTCAGGATGTTCTGATCATAAATGTTCGATTTCAGATTTTAACTTTTATCTTTTGGTTTTATTAAACATTTTCATTATTGATTGGAATTTGCGTGTGAGGTTAATTTTAATTGGACATGAATAAATAATTTTCTACAACGTCATCACGGCCTGGACTTCATTTTCTCAAGAATTTGCATCAGATGCCACTAGGGGGAGCTGGAGCAGCCTGAAGTGAAGCTGTTGTGGAGGAGAATGTCTCATGACATCACGGGTGGTGGAGAGTGGCAAGCTTGCAGTTGTCGGAAGCGCTGGCGGCTTTTTTTGACTTAAGTTTGGGTGGATTCTGCATATATTTGGAATAATCTTGTTATCTGAATGATTGAAGTGGATAACTTTGCTTTTAAAGTGCATTGAAGTTGAGCCACGGTCCCGTTCCTGATGTTGTCCTCGGATCCGCTAGACACGCTGCGTCCTCGGGAGTGCCAAGAGAATTCAGGCTACGTCCACACGAAGCCGGAGCTTACCCTAAACCGATATTTTTTTTTCCTCGTCTCAAAAAATATCTGCGTCCACACGAAACCACTGAAACGACTCAAAACGATGTAGTATACATGCCAGACCATTACGTGGCGCTGTAATTCTGCCGCAGAAATGCACTTAAAGCAGCGAAGAAGACTTGGAGCATGCGCATAAACCTTGCGCGCTGAATACAAACTTTAGCAAAGCTTAGAAATAACACTTTATTTTGTTTCAGTAGCTTCTGCAGCATGAATGCAAGCATGTAGAGTCTGCTATTGCTGTTGTTGGTGCTGTTTTGTGGTGTTAGCGTGTCTGACTAGGGGTCGACACGTGGGGTGATGACATCATCGTTTCAGAAAATATACGGATTGCCCCGTCCACACGACAACGCCAAGCCGGCGTTTTCAAATTTTTCCACTCTGGGACCCGGTTTCAAAAAATACCGGTTTCACCTTTCGAAAACGCCGGATCCGTGTGGACGAAACGCCTATCCGATAAAAAATTTGTGCGGTTTCACTGAAACGCGTCTCCGTGTGGACGGGGCCTCAGTGGCTGGCGAGGAGAATGAGGAAGCCGGTTTCTGCCAGTGGTGTAGTCTAGTTTTTTGTAGTGAGTATACAGTTATTTTTTCCCTTCCAGCCTCATTCAGTGACACCCCATAAGCACCACCACACTCACTAATGTATATAGTGTGTATCTGATCTAGGCTACATGTAATTGAGAGTCATTTGATGGAAAAAAACAAAACAGTACAATCCAGATGTTACGTAATGTGGTATAGAAACTCTCACGATGAGGAAGAATACTGGAAGGCAGAATTTAATCACAAAACACTCAGGAACCATGCAGGAACAACACAGAAGAAAACCACAGATACTGTAAATGAGAACTGACAGAGACTGAGGGAGAACACAGGGTATATATACACATGGCAAACAAAGATGAGTAAATAACAAGACACACCTGACACGGAGGACTCTAATCAAACTGTTCAATCAAACAGGCAGGGAACAGAGGGTGACTAAACTAATCAACAAACTAGAAGATTAACAAAGAAACTCTAAGATCTGAAAAGAGAAACAGATGACAAAACAAACTCAAAACATGAACAAATAAACCAAACATGTGACAGTACCCTCCCCCTCCCAGAAGACGTGTCCTCATCTGAGAGGTGGGAAGGTGGGTGCCCTGTAGACTGACAAGGGGCATCTTGTGTAGAACAGGAAGCCTCCAGGGTGGTACTGGTGGTACAGGGATCCAGGGTGGAGCTGGCACCTCAGAGAGCCCCCAGGGCGGCGCTGGTTCAGGAGGCCAGGGTGGATCCGACAGTTCAGGAAGCCATGGCGGAGTCATCTCAGAACTGAACTTGATAACTGGAGTCATCTCTGGGCTCCAGGACATCACTCCATACTCCACCAGAATACCCAGAGGTACAAGTGTTGCAGCCAGTTCCGCTGAAGGTTCAGACGTGACGGCCATCTTGACTGAGGGCTCAGATGTTGTAGCCATTTAGGCTGAAGGTTCAGGCGTGGCAGCCATCTTTGCTGAAGGTTCAGGTGCTGCGGCCATTTTGGCTGAGGGCTCAGACTCGGCGGCCCTCAGCCAAGTCTGAAGCTGTGTCTGAAACCGCTCCCTATCCACTATATAGTCCACTATATCGGGTGTCGGCCATTTTGTAGTGGTGTCTGAATTCTGAGTGAACGACTTCATTCCCTACATTCGTTCACTACTTTATACCCACAATTCTCTCTGATTTCGAGTGTACATTCCATGTACACTTGCTGAAGCACTATTTCCCAAAATCCAATTTTTCTAACCTTTTTTTTTTTTTTTCTTTTTAATCACTACTTGAATAAAACCTACTAAAATGTAGGGGGACATTATTATATAGATGAATTAAAAAAAATGAAATTATATTAATAAAAAATATTATTTTTATTATTAAAATATTATGTAGGCATTAAATCAATTTAATGTGTTTTACTAACAGCAATGTGTTTTAATAATTTGTGGCACTGTTAACTCATTAAACTTTAAAAGATGATAATTTAGTGGATGATTTAAAAAAATTCGTTAATCATAGGTAGCGTATTCAAATCATAACGGTCGCCTGAGGGCGCTCAAAGACCACGTCATCTGTGAGCGTGAGAGTTTCTAACAACTTTATTAAAAAGGATAAATACATGAAATTGTGTACACTTGTTAATGTCTTTATTTTTGTTTGCAGTATTTTATAGTATTAAATGATTATGAACACATTAAGCATGCCAAAAAATAACAAACTGCCGTGCAAACTGCCATCGTTAATCTTGCAGAGACGGCGAGCTTGAGCGGGGAGTTCTTTGGCGTGAGTGAGCAGGAGTAAGTATTCTGATTAATTATTTTGTACAGTATTTTAAAATGTAACGCCAGTACGCCATATTAAGTTAATGCATACTATTGCCTGCGAGCTTCTCCTCCTGTCTGTACGGTAATTTCTCTACTGTGCGACAGAGAGTCGAGTGGTTATGACGCAATCGTTAGCCTATTTTTACAAAAACTGTTTCTACGGGGCCATAATGTAACATAGAAGGTAATGGAGCCCTTTATACATTGTCGTGTATCTTTAGAAATAAATAATGGACAAATGGAGTCTTTAAACGCCTCAGATGTAAAGTTATTCGCTGTCAAAGTGACGCCAAAATGAATGGGAGTCAATGGGGATGCTAACGCAAGTGAAGTTCTGCTACAAGATGGCGGCACGCGGCCGACTTCAACTTCCGGTCGACTTCCTTGGGCACTGTGAGAATCTTGAATGGCGGCCATCTTGGGACGAAACTCTGGAATGGTTGCCTGCGGGTTAGCGTGAGATGTGGCCTGCATTTTCACTTGGCTGAGAATTGGGATGGTCTTAGGAGCTGTAGACAGAGGAAGGGAGGCGGACTTCAGTGCTGTTGGAAACCCAGTTTTGGATATGCAGGAACGCAGGAGAGCAGGAATGGACGGATCCATTGGAGCGGTATGTGGAGGGCACTGGTGTGGGGTGAGCTGGCGAGGCCAAGTGTGTTTCAGAGGGGGCAAGATGAGCAAGACGCTAATTTTCTTTACACAGCAAAATCTCCAGAGTTAAATCAACTCTGCTCAGAGTACATATGAAGAGTTCAGATGCAAAACCCTCTAAATCCATCAGACTTCTTTTCTTTAAAATGAGCATTTTTTACCAGGCTTTTACGATCAAGTTCAGGAGTTTAATTTTAAAGGTAATGATAAGGTTATTATCTAGTGAATAAAATAACTTTTTTTCAAAAATGTCACTCTAGAAAATTGATTGGTTTTTAACGAGTTAGATTTTCTTTTGCGTCAAAACCAGCTAAATCCACTTGTGCTTTTTTTGCAAAAACCTCTAAATCCACCTATTTGGGACAAGACATGGTAAATAGTTGAAAAATCACTAAAGATGCAACTAAAAACCCTGAAAAAGATGAGAGAACTTATCACTTAACAACTAAACAGTAAACAAACCTCTTTACACAGGGATCTAACACGTCTCTTCTATTCAGCCTCCAGTTTTTGCCTCCTCCGTTTATATGGCACAGCTTCCATATGAGACAGAAGAATAGCATCTTGTTTGACTTTGTCTTTGTTGAAATAGAGCTGTTGTTTGATGTATAATAAATCCGATTCCTTCAAAGTAACGGCACTGCACGAAGAACTGTTATGAGTGCATGATACAATTGCGACCAAGCCATTTCCACTGTAGGCTATTTTGCCTTATGACAGGCAGAGTTTTGAGGTAAATAACGTTTTCTTCTGCCATTCAATATTAGTAGGACAGGCTGATCCATTTCATCGTACTCCATCTTTTATTTTAAAAATCTCAATCTGAATCTGACTCTGAAAAAATCTCCTCAGCGCGTCGCTATATTGAAACTGCTCGGAATCATATGATTCGATTCGCGCCTTCTGATTGGTTCTCGGAATATAGCGGCTTTTGCTGCCAAAGGGAAGTGGCGTCTAGAGGCTTTTGCCAACAAACCGACATTTCTGAATGGGCTGACGCTGCGATTTAGAGGATTTGAAGCACGTGATTTGTTGAACGTGTACTACGTGCCGTAAGCATTCGTTCAATGTCATTATCTCATTTTTGACAGAGGTGGCGTTTAGCGGCTTTTGCATCTGAACTTTTCATATGGTCCCTCTCTAAATATTGTTAAAATAACACTAAAGCAGAGTTAAAGTTAATGAGATAAGTAGCTATTAATTGAGTGATGATTGTGCATTAGTGATGAACACCTGCTGTTAACAATCACTGAAGAAAAGAGAAACACAAGAACTACAACTGACTTCAGTCACAGCCATATCAATTGCTTAATTATCTCATTAACTTTAACTCTGCTTCAGTGTTACTTTAACACTATTTAGAGAGGGACCATATGAGCAGAGTTGATTTAACTCTGGGGATTTTACTGTGTAACTTCTTCTACTTCAAAATTTGAACCATTTAAATAGAGAACAAGATTTATCGACTCGACTAAAGAGAAATAACAAACTGGCTCGCTGTAACGAATAGTATCCTCATCCAGTCCCATCAAAAAACACACACTGAGGGAGGCGTCAGGCCAGCTCACCTGATGGGAAAGCTTGAGAAAATCCTCTACATACCTCTCCATAGACGGTCTTCAGCCAAGATCATCCTTTTTTTTTTTCTTTTAGGTCTGTTCTTCTGTTAAGTAAAGTGGTATAGAAACTAGTAATGTGTTGTTTGCGAACAAGCCGGCTCTAAGAGCCGAATCTTTGTAGCAAACAAGAAGAGCCGACAGGAGTTGGCTCTAGAGCCGAATCTTGTAATCTGCATGCAGAGGCGGGACTTTATTTGAATAGGCACACCATGCAGCCAATCACATGGGAGGACAGACTAGGATCATATCATTATGTGAAAAGAGGAAGGGGGACACACGCTCCGAAGATAGCGAGTGTAGTGGTACAGGCCAGGTACACAGAGTGACAGAGAGAGGTGTGGGAGCCGGATTTAAATGCAAGCGCATCGGAAGAAAGTGAGGAACTGAGTGAAAACCGAAAAAGAAGCAGCATCTGCCTGCATTTATTTGCCTTATATGTCTTTATTTATTTGATATGTTTGCTGTGGTTCTGTGTTCAATTGATCAATTTAAGTTTTATTAAAATGTTAAATAATAATAACTGTGTATTTTTTTGTAATGAACAAATGCCTAAAAAATTGAATAACTATTTTATATCATAAATAAAATTGAATGGATGTAATTGAAATATTGGATGGAATTAACAAAACAAACTGCTATATTTACTAAATGTGAATTTAATGTAATATTGAACTATCAATTATCAAAATGTTGCATTTACTTGTTTACACTGTATTTACTCCAGGAGTACTTTACAATGGATATAATAAAACCAAAGTTAAAGAAAGCAACTGTACCATAGGCGTAATTTGCGGGTGGGACGGGTGGGACATGTCCCCACCACTTTTTGAATCATCTCGCGGCATCTCGCGGATATCTAATACAAAAGAAACACCTCTAGTTGATTATCAATTAGAGTTAATAATAGGCGATCTGGCGCTGGGATGTGTTGTTTTTTAAATCTTGTTGAGTGCTCATTGTCGCTGTCATCAGAGGCGCAACAGTGTTCTCTTGGCGCTCGTGCACACTGCTTAACTGTTGCAGAGACTCTCTATTCGTTACGTCGAATCACAAAACAAAATACACATAAACGTGTCCCTGCTCTTGATATACAATCACTCACGAACATCTTTGGTTTTAATGAAAAAAAAAAATCATACATGGTTGGATTCGAACCCAGAATCTCTTGCACGCTAAACGAAAATTTTGCCTCCAGTCCATCAGGACAATCTATTGTGAGCAGCGGATCCATGTGTTTATTAACTAATATACATATTCTCGAGACATATTGTATTATAGCAGATGTAAGGAAGAAACTATCATATTAATTTTAATATCATATTATTATTATTGTAATAATACAATTGTAATAATACAATTGCAATACACCCAATCCCCCCAACCCACCCCCCCCCCCCAACACACACACACACACACACACATTCCTGTCCCACCCACTTTTTAAAACAAAGTTACGCCACTGAACTGTACACTACACACATTTTAATTAAACATTTATTTGCCAAGTAAACAGAAAAAGCCTAAAATCAACCTATTAAACATTTCATTCATTTTAATATTCAAGTAGATTGCATGTAAAATAAGAGCATGTAAAATAGCCTTAATGACTAATCCTTACTTTGGTTCCTGGTGCATACCAGCCATATGCAGTCACACTCAATGTTAAAGCATAAAAAAATAAATAAATGCAATTTTAACTGCAACACTTACATGAACATTAAAGGGTTTAGTTCACCCAAGTATGAAAATGTTGTCATAATACTCTCACCCTCAAGTTGTTCTAAACCTGTGCGAGTTTCTTTCTTTTATTGAATACAAAAGAAGATATTTGGAAGAATGTTGGTAACCAGACAGTTGATGGACCCCGTTGACTTCCGTGGTATGAAAATAACAATAATAATAATAATACTATGAAAAGTCAATGGGTGTCACACAACAGAAGGATGCAGACAGGTAAGTTGTATAAAACATGTTTTTTTTAGGCTTTGTGTGTCTTTCCCATTGCCTGACTCACAATGACTTTTGATGCAGAGCTATGCATAGTTTCGGGTCATAAAAAGTCTCATCAGATGGTGTCCATGCTAACCGAGTCCATTGGGGTCTATTGGTGGATGGTTCTGCAGACCCCAGAGTGAGTTTTAAAGATTACTTGTTAAATATGACAAATAATTGTGTCTGATTTGTCTCAGTCGTTACAATATATATATATACTTTGTTAGATTTGCAATGTTAATAACTGTAGAAACGCATCATCACAGTCTGTTAAAAGTCAAATTATATATATATATATATATTTGTGTATGAGTGAATTGTCTTACCATCAGCTGTTGTTCAATAGCAGTTACAGCAGTGCAGTCTTTTACTGAGTGAAATATCACACCCTTTTATGTCATGAACCTGTTACACCTGAAGTGCTTGTTGTCTTTTGAGAAGTCAATTACTTACAAAGAGAGTGAAGTTTATATTTGATCTTTATATCATTTGACAAATCTATTGGTGCATTATGGATGACAGTATGATACTGATGATACTACCAGAAATGTTACTAGCTAAGAACAACATGCTAGCAGAAGATGAACATTGAGAAAGAACTTTAATAGATGTATCAAATCTATTTAAAAAAAAACGAAGCATTTTCATGTCAAGTTTAAATTGACACAAAAGGATGGATTTGTTGTGCTTTACTGTATTATATAAGCCTTCTAAAATGATGAAAAAAGAGAAAAGTTTATGACTGACACTTAATTTGGCTCTTGGAGTTGCTTTCCTTCCAATGAAATGATGTCACTTCTAGCAAGTCATGTGATTTGGGGAATATGCTGAAGGGCGAGTTGCAGCAGTGTAACAGGGTGGAGTTTGAGACACAAACTGATTTAGTTGTTTTACACATTACAAAAATATGCATCACAATAAATGTATTATATGTCAAAGAGAATAAGTAGCGATGCACCGATACCATTTTTTAAGGACCGAGTATGAGTACCAACCCTTTTTTCCCCCTAGTACTCGCCAATATCTATGCCGATGCCGATGCCTATATAAATTTATTAATTTCTTTTGTTTTGTTTGATGTGGCAGTTTTCCAAGCACAACACAGTGAGGCAAATGAATATAGGACAGCTTCTTTATTATTACTCCATACAAAAAGTAATAATTTTTATGTGCTTGTCACAAATTTATAGAACAAATTTCACCAATAACCTGCAAAGGGCATAATTACCAAAGTCATAATAAAAAAAAAAAAAAAAAAAATAATAAATAAAAAAATAAAAATAAAACATCATGTCTTTTTTAAACTGCCTTTCAAAAACTAAGCAAATATTACAGAGCAAATGTTTATACCACAACACTGTAAATAACCTGAAGATTTCTCTGGACCAATGGGCAATAAATGATATGAGAAATTTTATTTCAGATATGTATATTATATAGAGGTGCCGATACTAAATTTCTCTGCCGATGCCGAGCCAGTTTGGTTCGGCCGATGCCGATAGTTTGGTTATTCTTAAGGGAAAAAAAATCTCTCCCAAATAATGTTGCAAACTATGCAGGGAACCCTCTCATTTGGTACATTACAATATTAGAGTTACAATTAACAGCAGAGGTATTATATTCAGCTGCTGTTTGTTTTCAGATATAATAATTATACTCATAAAAACTGAAATGTTTGTATAAAACTTAGTTTCACAAAAGGTGGTTTTCATAAGCAGTTGTTGTCTTCATGGCAAATTTACACAAACATAATTAACAGTAAATAAGCTCCTCTCTAGTGTTTTATACAGTACAGTCCAAAAGTTTGGAACCACTAAGATTTTTAATGTTTTTAAAAGAAGTTTCGTCTGCTCACCAAGGCTACATTTATTTAATTAAAAATACAGTAAAAAAACAGTAATATTGTGAAATATTATTACAATTTAAAATAACTGTGTACTATTTGAATATATTTCACAAAGTAATTTATTCCCGTGATGCAAAGCTGAATTTTCAGCATCATTACTCCAGTCTTCAGTGTCACATGATCCTTCAGAAATCATTCTGATATGATGATCTGCTGCTCAAGAAACATTTAATGTGTACTATTGTACAAAATATTTGTGTACAATATTTTTTTTCAGGATTCTTTGATGAATAGAAAGTTCAAAAGAACAGTGTTTATCTGAAATCTAATCTTTTGTAACATTATACATGTCTTTACTGCCAAAATTCTTACTGACCCCAAACTTTTGAACGGTAGTGTATAATGCTACAGAAGCTTTGTATTTCAGATAAATGCTGTTCTTTTGAACTTTCTATTCATCAAGGAATCCTAAAAAAAGTACACAACTGTTTTCAACATTGAAAATAATCATAAATGTTTCTTGAGCAGCAGATCAGCATATTAGAATGATTTCTGAAGGATCATGTGACACTGAAGACTGGAGTAACGATGCTGAAAATTCAGCTTTGATCACAGGAATAAATTACTTTGTCAAATATATTTAAATAGTACACAGTTATTTTAAATTGTAATAATATTTCACAATATTACTGTTTTTTACTGTATTTTTAATTAAATAAATGTAGCCTTGGTGAGCAGACGAAACTTCTTTTAAAAACATTAAAAATCTTAGTGGTTCCAAACTTTTGGACTGTATATATATATATATATATATATATATATATATATATATATCCTGAGGTAAATGTGACATGACATATTGTCCACAAGCTGTTTCATTGACGTCTTTCTGAGGTTGAAGCACAAATAAAGTGATTACATGTGACGTGATACTTTCTGGTAAGTTGTACTAGGCTATATATTTCACCGTACCTCTGATGATCATGCATGTTTTTCAAGATATAACTTGTATTGAAGAGGAAGAAAAGACTCCACCTGAGCTGAGGCATTACAGCGATCTGACACGCCATGTTTACAGTTTTTCTCGGTTGCTTAAACACTATAACCAGGCTTTTGAACTAAAATTTCAAAACCCTGAGGCCATTTAACAAAAAGCACACCCATTCCTGTTTTGACACATGAATCAGATTTGTTGAACTGTCACTGCAACATTCCAGACACAATTACGCTCTAAAAAATGTTGGGTTAAAAACAACCCATTGGGTTGAAAATGGACAAACCCAGCAATTGGGTTGTTTTAACATTTGGGTTAAATGTTTGCCCAACGTCTGGGTATTTTATTTAACTCAACTGTTGTATACAAATTATTGTATTGCTTGCTTAAAATGAACCAAAATGTGAAATTAACATTTATTAATATGTTTAATAAATGAGCATTTATTAATAAGAAAGAATAATAAACAATAAACTTTATTAAATTGCTTATTAATAAATGCACCTTTTGATTATTATTGTTGCCTCTAGTATATTGTTGATTTTTAATTTCCCTATTTTGGGTTCATTTTAGTCATATAGCATTTTTAATCAGTAGTTGGGTTAAATAAAACTACCCAGCAGGTGGGCAAACATTTAACCCTACCGCTGGGTTAAAACAACCCAATCTGGGTTTGTCCATTTTCAACCCAACTTGTTGTTTTTAACCAAACATTTTTAGAGTGTACCTTCATTTCATTGCGTACACCATGTGTCATTTAGAAAGCCTGGCATTCATATTGTTCCCTCAAGTCAGCAACTTGAGATCAGTAGCACACAGTGACCCACATGGAAACACTAAGAGTCAGAATTTATCACACACCAATCAGAACCTTCAATAGAGAGATAAAAGAGCCCGAGTCAGTTCATTCAGTTTTGGAACAATGGATCCAGAGAGACGTGATTGAAAAAGTCGAGGACACCAGAGAGGAGGAGGAGGAGGAGTAAGGAGTGAAGGAAGAGGAGGACGAGGACGAGTATGATAGGCAAGGAGACAAGGAGTCCCAGATGAAATTCGTGCCACTAGTTGACTATGTCCTTGTCCAGGGTATGACTATGAGGGAGGATGGGCAATGAGTTCAGCCAAACTTAAGTTCCTTCACCGTCGCCTCGATCATAAGAAGCTTCAGGGAGGGAAACAGGAGGTGTACCTCAGTGTACTCTACTGTAATTTCTGAGTTACAACACGTGCATCAAACTGCCTTACATACAGATAGAGTTTCTGTCTGCTTCCATTTTGTAAAAAGGATGTGTTACAGTTACAGTAATCAGTACTTCGTAGGACACAGAGACGATGGAATGGAAGAAGCCTGACGAGACATTTCAGTTGATGAGTGCCAGGAGTGGATCAAGAGGGTTTTTCCCCGCTGCTTGGATAGGGCCTGTAGAGCCTGTGATGTTGATGTGATTCCCTGGCCTGTCCCGGACCAAAGATGTGATGCTGGGGCAGAATATTTTTTGTTGTTGTTTGTTGTATACATGTATACATGTGTTCATCGTGTGAAAAGTTCCTTGAGGGGGAGAACCACAAGCAACTCAACTTATTACTGTTATTTGTAGTATTGTTTTGAATTGATCGCTGCAGTGTGTAAGACTATGTTGTAGTGTGTGTGTTTTTGAGGGCTTGTGTGTGATGTCTGAGGGCAAAGTGTGGTTTTTCAGCAAGAGTGAATGGTTTTGAGTGTAGAGCTTCATTTTGATCTGAAAATAGGATGTTTGGGGAATTGAGTGAGACGTTATGGATTTGTGTTTACTGTTTTGAGAATATGAGGCATAGTTTCAAGAAATGTTTTTAAGCAATCGAGAAAAACTGTAAGAGTGTCAAAACGCCATTTATTGTTTGAATTTCATGATAAAATAGACATAATTTGAAAACTGAAACTTTTATTCTCATCAGAAGTAACAAAGCACAAAGCTTTTTGCAATTATTGGACGGGAGGCGCTACAAATTTGATGTAGCAAAAAATGAAAATAAAAACGCAGACCTGGCAACCCTGGCTTGAAATACGGGTGATTCAGGGTCAAGAAGAGCCTGCTTTAGTGTACCAATCATGGACTCCTAATAATCCCTGAACTGGCTCTATCACTCTCTCTCTCCTCTATAGCCAGTGTGTGCGGTGAGGAGAAATACTTGATATGACTGTAAAGCACTTTGGGTGTACAATAGTACATAGTAAAGCACTATATAAATGCCTCATTATTATTCCTCTTATTCTTCAGCCTGAAACATGACCCTGCACATGCAATCTAGAGCTCTGTGGAAGTTGAGCCTCACGCTAATGCACAAGTTGGGTGTGATGCTCGGCTTAATGAACGCTCAGCTCCAGTGGACACAGAGCCTGACTGACTGAGCTCCATCAGGTTAAGTCATTCATTAAAAAATAAATGTGTTTGCCATGTCCAAAGAGTAATGATTTCATAATATCCTTTCAGTGTTTAATGGTACTGTAGAGCCCAATGACTGGCATCAGTGGTGGTTAATGAATTGATATCTATAAATTGAAGCATCAGCTTACCCCAGCGACAGCATTTACCCCTGATGTCACTGCATACATCTGGCAGTTACAGATAGCTCCGCCCTCTCACCATAGCATGTGACAGGAAGAGACGATGAGTCGTTTTGAGGGGAAGGGGAGGTTAACGTTTCTGATTAAAGATCACAAGGGCACATGGATTAAAAATAAATAAATAAATAATAATAATAATAAAAATGCACAGTTAAATTGATAATAAATACAATATTCCATAAAAAAAATAAATAAGAATTGTTAATTTTGATTTCATGGCACCTATTACACTTACTGTTGAATCAATTCAATAGATCCTTGCTGAAAGAAAACTACTGACCCCAAAACATACTGTAAATATAATACAGGCCTAATTATAATGAACAGAAAAATGATCTACATTAATATTCAGGGAAGACAATTGGACTACATTTATTTGATGGAGTCAGTAAGGGACCAGATAAAGAGTATAAATATCTTACAATATCTTAATATAGTTCTAATAATATTGTATTAGGAAATAAACATCAGTAGCTCCAGTAAATGAGAGTTACAGATACTTTGGTAACACTTACAATAAGGTTTAATTTGTTAACATTAGTTATATATTAACACAAACTAACAAAGAATAATTTATTTAAACAGCATTTATTATTAATCTTAATGTATATCCCAGTATATACCGACACATTTTGAAGATCAAAAGTTGACATTAATGCACTGAGAACATGAACATTCCTATTAACAAAGATTAATAAAAGCTGTAAAAAAAATAAAAATAATAATATTTTATATATATATATATATATATATATATAGCTCATTAGTTTGCTAGTGAATCTATTAGATGGTAAACAAATGTGACCTTATTCTAGAGTAATATAGATGTTTTGAGAAATAAATCTGACTTAAAACACTATAAACTCTGTAAATATTTGTTGCACAAAGCCAAACAATTTTATAAGTTAGTTTCAGAAAGATTGACTTTTTTCCTTTTCTTTTTTTTTCTAAATCCAGCAAATATTTATCTGCTTGAAAAAAATATCTACACACTCTCCATTGCAGAAAAGGGAAAAAAAAAAAAAACATCAGAATCTCTTTTGTGTGAGTATATGGGTGGCTCTTAAAAGAGCCTTTGGGTGTGTGGGAGTCTCGAGGACTCTACTTGGAGCTGGTGTACTTGGTGACGGCCTTGGTGCCCTCAGACACGGCGTGTTTGGCCAGCTCACCGGGCAGCAGCAGACGCACGGCGGTCTGGATCTCTCTCGACGTGATGGTGGAGCGCTTGTTGTAGTGAGCGAGACGAGACGCCTCACCGGCGATGCGCTCGAAGATGTCGTTGACGAAAGAGTTCATGATGCCCATCGCCTTGGAGGAGATGCCGGTGTCAGGATGAACCTGCTTCAGCACTTTGTACACGTAGATGGCGTAGCTCTCCTTCCTGGACTTTCTGCGCTTCTTTCCTCCCTTACCGGCGGTCTTCGTGACGGCCTTCTTGGAGCCCTTCTTAGGCGCGGACTTGGCTGGTTCAGGCATGATGCTGAATGATCGCAGAACTGACGAATCAATGTGACTCACGAGCGACACAGAGGCTTTTATTCTCTACCATATGCTAATTTACACAGAGAGACGGGATCACCTGATTGCCTGTTTTCATAGGCCACACCCACAAACTCTTGTTTCACTGGACAAATCAAAGCATCACGCGCTGACTGAGAGCCAATCAATAAAATGATAGCCCCGCCCACCACCAACAGTTTGAGTGACACCCCTCCCCCCAGTTTCCTTTGTTTCATTTCCCGCTCTTTATTTTCGTTTTAATCGGATTGTGAAAAGACAAATATTCTGCAGGATTGTGTTTGAAACTCCATATAGATTGAGAGAATCTGAGAGAAGAATGATTAAAAAAGTCTCTTAAACAAAGGCCCATTTGCTGGTCATATTTAGATTTTGTCTTTATTTTGTAAACCACTTTAATTCAAAGCAAAGTCTACAGGAATAAATTATGTCATGTGACATAAATTAGACAATTACCCGCAGTTTCACTTGAACTAAAGAAACTTGTGCTGTCCTGTCTTAAAATATGTCAGTGTCATTGTTTTTCTCAACAGGAATGTTTTTTTCTAAGACATTTAAATAAGCTAATTAAAAGTCCTAATTTAAAATCTTAGTCTAAACCTTGTCTGTGAAACTAGACCTTAATCTCAGAGAAATGTGTTTGATACAAAAAACAAAACATTCTGGTTATAAATTTTAATCTTAAAAGAGAAATAGACTCAGTTCTAAATGCAATCAGACTCATAACATTAAAGTAACTATTAAAAAAAAGACACTAATTTTTTTCAGATGACTTTCATATTTTCATGTTTTACTCAGAAGCGTTTCATTATATCTGAATAACACATGAATCAGTATGATCTGATCAGCTCTTTGTGTGTCAGAGTGTGTGGCTCTTAAAAGAGCCGTTGGGTTTGTGTAGTTTCTCCTGGTTTCAGGTGTTTATCCTCCGAAGCCGTACAAGGTTCGTCCCTGTCGCTTCAGCGCGTACACAACATCCATGGCGGTGACGGTCTTTCTCTTGGCGTGCTCGGTGTAGGTGACGGCATCGCGGATCACGTTCTCCAGAAACACCTTCAACACACCGCGGGTCTCCTCGTAGATCAGCCCGGAGATGCGCTTGACGCCGCCGCGGCGAGCCAGACGACGAATGGCGGGTTTGGTGATTCCCTGGATGTTATCGCGCAGAACTTTACGGTGACGCTTCGCGCCTCCTTTCCCGAGCCCTTTCCCGCCTTTGCCTCTTCCAGACATGATCACTGAACTCTATCAGACGATGATGACGAATAAATGATAATTCAGCGTTACAAGGAGGACTTTTACACTTGCTTACAGGACCTGACAGAAACCAGCGTCATGTCACATGGCGCAACACGCCCCTTCCCTCAAATATATCCAGAGCACGTGATTTAATCCCATTCTTAACCCTCTATGGTAGGTGTTGTTCCCTCCAGACAACATGGTCTATTTTAGTTTGTTTTTAATAAAATAAGGCACCAATTGATTGATCAAACGTATCTCAGGACAGAATAACTCAAATACTAATCAATAAAAGTGCAAAAAAGACCAAAACATGACCAGCAGGGGTCCATTTTGTGTCCTGTTTCAGC
Organism: Megalobrama amblycephala; assembly: GCF_018812025.1. Classification (NCBI taxonomy): domain Eukaryota; kingdom Metazoa; phylum Chordata; class Actinopteri; order Cypriniformes; family Xenocyprididae; genus Megalobrama; species Megalobrama amblycephala. Next base: position 62,103,593 of record NC_063046.1, read on the forward strand.
ACATGTGCACGTCACATGACTCCATATTTTCTCCATTGATAAGTGCTTTTTTCACTTGTTTGTAAGCATTTTTATCACCCTTCAAAAAACATGAGTCACCTTCACTGGCAAGTAAAGAAGTATTTTTAAGAACTTTACATTATATATCATCAAACGTTTTAGAGAAAATAACAAAAAACTGTGTGTTTCCTCAAGGCAACATTGTACCATAATGGAATCGCATAAGGCCATACAGCCATAATAGATTTCAATACAAATGTATCATATTTGTAAGGAAAAGAGTGAGAATTATCTAAATATGTTGGCATTTTCACATGATTTTGTAATGCACTTATGAGAATAGTAATTCACATACTATATCTGCATATATTATGATCCGCACATTTTCTATAGCACTTTAAAGAGGTATAAAACACACGTAGTAAAGCCAGTTGATGAAGGTGAGGATGAGTGTCATACTGTGATGAGGAAGATGAAATCATAGTGACAATCCATCAGGGAGAGAGTGAGAAGATGGAGATGAGGATGAATATGGATACGATAACTTGATATAATAACATAAAGATATGATGGTTTGGTAATACTTGTGTTCCACTATGGTACAATGTTGCCTGAGGGCAACAGCTGGATATAAAATGTTACTTTTTATTAAATATGAAACTTTTAATACATTAAAAACTAAATTAATTTGTTTGTTTAAGTGTCTAGTTAAAGAAATTAATGTTTTCAATAAATATATTTCTTTTTTCTACATGAAAATGCCAAATGTTTAATTTTTTCCATTGTGGTACACTTATAAAAAATAAATAAATTAATACAATTTTGAAAATGTTTATTATTTTGTTAAAGTGTCCAATTTTAAGCAGGAAAAACAACACAAATAATTTTTTTCCTCATTGATCTCATATTGCGCCTAGAGGGTTAAAACTCCCTTCCTCTTGGAAATATGGAGTGATAATTCCATTTGGAAAGCCAGGACAGGATCATTCAAAAGCATCAAATTAATATTATAGGCCATTTTTTTTTTTAACATCAAACTTATGCAAAGTAATGGAGAGAATGATAATTAGCCGGTCAAATTATGTAATAGAAAAGAAAATCGAACATGTTCATATCAGAGTGGTTTAGAAAAGGGCGTAACACAATGGATTCAATAATATGTCTAGAATCTGAAATCAGAAAGGCAATAGCGAATAAGGAGGTGTTAGTGTGTTGTTTGACGTGGAGAAGGCTTACGATACGCTTTGGAAAGAGGGACTTTGTTAAATTAGACAAGATGGGTATAAAAGGAAAAATGTATAATTGGATTATGGATTTTCTGATGAATATGACCATTCAAGTAAGAGTCGGAACAAGCTTTTCTAGGACTTACTCAACAGATAATGGGAAGTGTGTGCAGCCCAATTTTATTTATGATAAATGACATATTTTCAATGATTGGACAAGGATTTGGTAAATCTTTATGTGCAGATGATGGTGCCTTGTGGAAAAGGGGAAGAAATGTAGTATATGTGGAAAGAAGTATGCAGAAAGCAGTTAACGAAGTGGAAAAATGGATAAATATGTGGAGTTTTAGATTGTCGGTAGAAAAAACTAAAGTGAAATGTTTCTCAAAAAAGAAGAAATCACCAAACATTAAACTAAAGATTTATGATCAAATGTTAGAGCAGGTAACAGAAATTAGGTTCCTTGGAGTATAGATGGACTCAAAACTAACCTTTGTATCACATATAAAGAAAGTAATAGATAGATGTAAAAAGGGAATTAAAAAAAGGGTGCAACCCGACATGCATTGAAAAGAGTGTATTGTGCAATGTGATTGATTATGGCAGCATAATATGTGGTTCAGCATCAGTGTCAATATTAAAGAAGTAAGTATTCAATCTCAAGCACTAAGAATAGCAAGTGGGGCATTTAGAACATCTCGACTGTTTCAGCGATGCAGGTGGAAATGGCAGAGTTGCCTTTAGAGCAAAAGTTAAAGATGGCATACTGGTGTTCAGAAACCCATCCAGTTAAAGATGTATTAAAAAATGTTTGGAACATGAGAATATAAATTACAGTAGTTTTGGATGCCAAGAAGCAAGGAATTAATGACATAAATTAAGCTCAATGGTAGCAATACCAATAATACCCCCTTGGCTGTTCCAAACATAGATATACATAATAAAGGCTAGATGTCTCATCCGCGCTGCTGGCCAATGGAGGTCGACGACCGCACCTGGCGGCCATCTTGTCACAGTTTGGTTTGTTATAAACGTCAGAGATGTACTTATGACACTGTATACTTATGAATAATTATAACCTTGGACTTCCATATGAAAATAACATTGAACAGAACAGATAGGTGCAATGAATATACACACACACACACAAGGATCAATATATAGGCTACTAAAACTCAGTGTACAGAATGGCAACATGAGATATATATATATATATATATATATATATATATATATATATATATATACACACACTTTTATAATATGAATATTACTATTATAATAAAATAATTTGAATTATTACATGTTTATTTTAACTTTTTCAGGGTTGGGCCATATAGACTGCACAAAGTCTGGCATCTTCTCCAATAAAGCCAACAATTTCCTGTATCATAATGTAAGATGTTTTTAACAAATCAAACCGACTGGAAATAATGTGCAGCTTAAGTTATATTGAAAAGAAAGAGCAATTCTGCCTCTCCCACTGATGTAAAATTGCTGGGTAGCAGCTAAACTGTAACCACTAGGTCTCACTCAAAACTTCTTGCTCTTAGCCAGCTAATAACTACAACCACATCCACAAAGATTGTCATTTAGACAAAAGATTAGAAGTTGTCATAAAATCGTTATTGGTGTCAGCAAAACCTATATAACTGAACAGCTTGATTAGGGTCTCAGCCTCGATAACTTGGGCAAGTAGCCGTGATACACAGCTATGCTGCAGGATTAAGTCATTTTTCGAAAAGAAAAGCTGCAATTTCAACATGTTCTAGCATCCAGAATTATAGCCACGTTAATAACGTTTGTGTAAGAAACCAAACCATTTGAAAATCCGTCAAGATTTCAGCGAGATAAGAGTATTTGTGTTTGTGCAGATCACGAACCTTACATTAGGTACCACCAGTGATGGGAATAACGGCGTTATAAATAAACGGCGTTACTAACGCCGTTACTTTTTTCAGTAACGAGTAATCAAACGAATTACTTTTTCTCCCGTTACAACGCCGTTACCGTTACTGACCAAAAAAATGCCGCGTTACTATAATTGAGCTCACTGAAGCGGTTTTCATCCGAGTAAGCTCTCTCTCAGCCATAGGAGCTGCAAAGTTTTTTTCTCTGGTGTGTGCTGCGGTTAGTCATACACAAATATAATTTTAAACTGATAATAATGTATGATGCGCTGTGTGTGTGTCTGTCAGAGCATGCGCGCGAAGCGCGAGCTCAAACCAGAATACCCTTTTTGATGCTTGATCGAAAATATGTGAAATGAGTTTTTTTCTAGTCGACTAGTAGTTCTTCATTTAAGCTATTAGTTGACTAATCACATTTATATTAATTTAATTTCTTAAATACTGGAGAGAATAAACCATAATAAGGAGCGTTTACATAATAAAGGCTATATAGCACTCAATGGCACGCATAATTGCCATAAAGAACCGGCAAAAGTAATGATTATGAGTGTGACAAAAAACAGCAAGGAGACATTTTAATTGTTTATTAATAAAGTAATGTTTTCTGAATCAGTGTCGGCTGCAAAGATGAAGTTGACATTGCTGATTCTCATTGCTGATCATCTGCTCATATGGACGCGCAAAATGCACATTTCATTCGGATTAGGCTACATAATCAGAGTAGCCTCTTTCTTTTCGTTTTTAATAACTTCATTTTCGTTAAAGTAGATATTTCAAGCATTCTATAGATATATTTCTCATGTCTGCGAGGCAAGCAGCCTCTGAGTTTCGGTTCATTTAGCCTATGAGACGCACTCCAGTTCACGCGCCAGTGATCGCGCCCGCGCCTCCATGTCATGATTTTATTGTCTGCTATATTTGCTTGTTATATATTAAATCCAAGCAATTTGTAGATGAAACATTGATTAAAATTAAGATACAATTTTTACAAAACGAAATTCACTTTAAAGAAAGGCTTTCTACAAAGCAAAACTTATATATTTGCGCATCTTATGATGCATCTTACTCATGCTGTTCACTAACTTTTCATAATCGAATAAATGGATTTAAAATATAACATAGGACTATTTAAACATAAATATGAAACTACGTTTTCTTTAATGGCTACCAACACAGTACAGAGAAATTTCATGTCGTGAGCAAGAGCGGATCATGAGTCAGGAGTCGCATCAAGAATAATTTATTCTTAGACTTATATGTAATATTGGGGGCATTCAATTTATTTGGCATATTTTTTTTTTTTTTTAAAGTAACGCAATAGTTACTTTCCCTGGTAATTAGTTACTTTTATAATGATGTAACTCAGTTACTAACTCCGTTACTATTTGTGAGAAGTAACTAGTAACTATAACTAATTACTTTTTTAAAGCAACGTGACCAACACTGGGTACCACAGAGCCCAACAGAAAGCTTGCCTGTGACAAGATGGCCGCCGGTGATGACGTTAGAGACTCCGCCGTAAGACATCTAGGCTTTATTAGGCTATGTATATCTATATGGTTCCAAATGCCAATGGTAGATCTCCAGTTACACTTTAAAATAAATGGAAAGGTGTATACCTGAAGAAATAGTAGCGGATCAATACTTTTAACTATATTCAAATGTATACAGATGGGTCAAAAAATCCAGTATACAGCAGCAGCCAAATATATTCCCTATTTTAATTGTAGAACTGTTAAAGGGTTAGTTCACCCAAAAATGTAAAAAATGTCATTAATTACTCTCCCTCATGTCGTTCCACATCCGTAAGACCTTCATTAATGTTCAGAACACAAATTAAGATATTTTTGATGAAATCCGATGGCTCAGTGAGGCCTGCATAGCCAGCAATGACATTTCCTCTCTCAAGATCCATTAATGTACTATATTTAAATCAGTAAAACATATTTAAAACATATTTAAATCAGTTCATGTGAGTACAGTGGTTCAATATTAATATTATAAAGCCACGAGAATATTTTTGGTACGCCAAAAAAACAAGATAATGACTTATATAGTCAATATAAAAATACAAAACACTGCTTCAGGAAGCTTTGGAGCATTATGAATCAGTGTGTCAAATCATGATTCGGATCGTGTGTCAAACCGCCAAACTGCTGAAATCATGTGACTTTGGCGCTCCGAACCGCTGATTCGACACACTGATTCATAATGTTCCGAATCTTCCTGAAGCAGTGTTTTGAAATCGGCCATCACTATATAAGTCGTTAGATATTTTAATTTTTTTGGCGCACCAAAAATATTCTCGTAAATTACGTGTTAAGACGTAATTACATGTTTACACGTCAGTTTCACACATTTTGGCCCTTTTGGCCTCCCATATGCCCTTGATCACTTGGAATCTGATATGGAGCTGATTCATTACAGATCATCATTCTATGGGCCTGTATGTATGCTTGGGCTGTTTAAAATAAATAAATAAATAAATACAAATATTATATATGGATATACTGTTAATATATTTATATTAAATATAAAATATTAAAAACAAGGTAGCTACAAGTAAAATGTGGTTAAATGTCAAAATAACTCCATTATCATACTCTAGAGCAGAGGTACTCAAGTTCGGAGGCCAAGAGGGCCACATTTTAACATAATGAAATGCAAGGGGCCACAAATTATAACTTGGATCGTAAGACTTTTATTTAGGCCTACTTAAAACAATATTTGTAGTTTTACTGAGTATTTACTTATTTAAAGTGTCACTGAACATGATAAATGGCATTTATAAAAGGGTTTAATAGCTTGTCTTGCTGTATTCTTAATGTACAAATAAACTTGCCTTTTCCACTTCACGAAGTTGAACGCACTTAAATATGGTGGCAGGGATTCCCCCGAGGGGAAGTGCTTAGGGGAGTTCGCGAGTGTGTGTCTAAAAGTAGAGTGAAACGCAGCCCGTGTGCCAGTTTGTTGCCTTATGGCCCTTTTTCCACTGCGTGCGGTACCACTTGACTCGGTTCGGCTTGGCACCGTTCGGCTTGCTTTACTTTCGGTTTGGTTTTCCACTGCAGTTTAGTACCGCTTCAAGTGGGTGGGATAGACTGACCGTTATATTTGTGCCGCCTCTACTGCCGCGGATGCGCTCCTTGTCTACTGACCACGATACGGCCATTGTTTAGAGAGTCGTTTGAAAAAATCACGCGAACAAATGCACTGCGGTGGCTGTTACAGACTATTCAAATCTCCCATGTTTCAAATCCACTGATGCTGGCACTGATGATTCTCTCTGACCGATCAGCAGTGTTTAAACGTCAAGTTTAGTATCGGTTTGGCATGCTTGGAACTAGGGCTGGGTAAAAAAATATTGATTTCTTGATTTTAATCGATTCTCATTTTTATGATATGGATTCTTAAATCCCAAGAATCGATTAGTCTAGTCTGTTTTAAGTTGATGAATGAGCAGAATATGTAGCGCCTCCCATCCAATAAATCAAAATAATCTTTGTGCTTTGTGACTTTTGATATGAAGAAAAGTCTCAGATTTCAAATGACATCCATCTTATTATGAGATTCAAAAAATAAATACAGTTTTGGCGCTGTTTAATGACAGATCGCTTTAGCGCCTCAGTTAAAGAGAAGCATGTGATCATCCTCTCCTCCGCTTTAATACCAGTTACAGCGCGAAATAAACATGAATGAACATCTAAAGGTATGTTAAAATATACAGTACAACTTACCAAAAAAGCCTTGATTGGAGCATGATTGTCTTGGATCAATAAAGTTCTATCTAATCTGATCTAATCTCATCTAAATTAGTTTATGACAAATAATGTGACCACAACTCTTGTCATGTGTAGCCTGGTCAACAGATTCACATATTGATCAATAATATAAAATATACAATGATGTGATATAATTGACGTGAGTAGTTGAAAAAAATATTTGGGATGAGCTGTTTAACCCTTATGTTCTGTTCGGGGTCTATGAGATCCCAGCAATAAAACATGATTAAATGCATTTTCTTTTTATGCATCAGGTGAAGCGCCAATTTTTTTTTCAAATCAGCGGTTCTGACTTTCCGATACTGCATGACGTTCGAAGCTTCAAACGTCATCAATCACGCAGTATTGTCATTTCGATACAAGCATCAGTACAGTGTGTGATACGATAAACTGTGTTGAGCTCCGGTATTGTCACGATCACCATCAGTTCCCGGACTACATTTCCCACAATCCTCCCTGCCGGTCACATGTTCACTCTACACCAATCACCTGTTGCCACATACAGCTTAGCACACTACCGGGACTATAAAGGACTCACTCACACTTCACTGGATCGCGAAGTCTTGTTTTACCTTGTGTTACATTTCTAAGCGTTATTTCCCTGTCTGCCTGTTTGTTACTGTTTCTGCCTGATTCCTGTTTCACGACCCATTGCTGCCTGCCTCGATCCTTTGCCTGTATCCTGACTACGACTCTGCCTGTTCTTTATTGCTCCTGTTTGTTCCTGTTTGACCCTGCTTGTACGACCACGCTCACTTTTAATAAACCGCTGCATTTGGATCCCCTGTTTGAGTCTCCCATAGTTACAGGTATCAACCATCCCATAACTCCCATCGCTAATTTTTACTTAATTACTTTGTTTTCTACTCAAAATGACATTCATTCTCAAAAGTCTAACAACAAAGCAATGATAAAACAGTGTAAATAAGGCTGGAAAACAGCAAAAAAAAAAAAAAAAAGAACTGGTCCATTATGGGAACACTATCAGAAAAGTTGAGTAGGTTTTACTCTTATTTTATATCGTTAAACTAAATCTATCATGTAGAAATTACATTTGTTTTTTCTGTGGTGTTTACTTCATCACAGAATATTTTTCATCAGTGCAGCTCGTTTACCGAGGAAAGAGAGTTGTTGTGTAAGAAATTGAGAGATATAAGTTTAATCAATTTCTCTCTAGGATTAGTTCACATTAAGATGAAAATTAGCCCAAGCTTTACTCACCCTCAAGCCATCCTAGGTATATATGACTTTCTTCTTTCTGATGAACACAATCAGAGATATTAATAAATATCCTGACGGATCCAAGCTTTATAATGAGAATGAACGGGAAACAGTGAGTATGAGCTGAAGAAAGTGCCTCTATCCATCGTAACCGTACTCCACACGGCTCCGGCGGGTTAATGAAGCGAAGCGATGCGTTTGTCAGACCGCCTTCCTTATTTAATCACTGTACATCATATCACTACATAAAAATGTTAATGTTTCTCCATTCGTCTCAAATATGGAACCATGTGAACAGAAATGATGGAAATTATTGTGTTAGATGTTATCACTCATGAAAATGAGTTCATTCATCATTTAAAGCAAGAGACAGCATAATTTCCTTTTAACCACAATAAATGCTAATTCACAACATAGTCATGTATACAATAGGTGTTATTTAAGTTTTATTTTAATTACTTAATTAATGAATTATAATGAGATTACATTGAACAGTTTGCTGCATTTTCTAAATTCTGAGTGAGAGTTTGAGAGTTACCATGATGACCGTCAGACAAAACAGAGGGTCACTTGAATAAGACTCGTGTTTCTCTCAAGAAAGAAAGAAAGAAAGAAAGAAAGAAAGAAAGAAAAAGTAAGTAAGTGCTGGTGAAGATGAGGGTGATGAAAACCAAAACAGCAGCTGTATGAAAGCCTCCTCTCGCCCACACGCGGCTTTTCCCCGTGACTGATGCTCGCCTCGGATTTGATCTGACGGAGGCAAAACAAACATTTCCTCTCGCCGTATTTTAGTCTCTAATGAAAGCTCAGAACCTCTGCTTGCTGCTCGCTTTGTTTCGACTGTGACAAACTATTTTACTGCTCCAGTTTCGCCCCAAATGTGAGAGAAGAAAACACACGCGCGAGCGGCTCGTGGACGCGCACAGACGCGGAGCGGGCAGGTTGAGTCTACGAGGTTCTCATGTGTTGTTTAAGAGCGCAGCGCCGCGCGAGCGCTATTCATTGCTGAAAGCAGACAGCGTTTGAGAGACTCGATCCGATCAGAGAGAGATGGCAGAAACCGCCCCAGCCCCAGCTGCTGCCGCCCCGGCCAAAGCGCCCAAGAAGAAGTCCGCTGCGAAAGCCAAGAAAGCAGGTCCAGGCGTCGGTGAGCTCATCGTCAAAACTGTGAGCGCGTCCAAGGAGAGGAGCGGCGTGTCCCTCGCCGCCCTGAAGAAAGCTCTCGCTGCCAGCGGCTACGACGTGGAGAAGAACAACTCCCGCGTCAAGATCGCCATCAAGAGCCTGGTGACTAAAGGCACCCTGGTGCAGGTCAAAGGGACCGGCGCCTCGGGCTCATTCAAGCTCAACAAGCAGCAAGCCGAGACCAAGAAGAAGCCGGCCAAGAAAGCGGCTCCTAAAGCCAAGAAGCCCGCGGCCAAGAAACCCGCTGCGGCCAAGAAGCCCAAGAGCGCCGCGGCAAAGAAGCCCGCCGCTAAGAAATCGCCCAAGAAGGCCAAGAAACCCGCCGCCACAGCCGCTAAGAAGGCCACGAAGAGCCCCAAGAAGGCGAAGAAGCCAGCAGCCGCTAAGAAAGCAGCCAAGAGCCCCAAAAAGGCCAAGGCGGCTAAACCTAAGGCGGCAAAGCCTAAAGCCGCCAAGCCTAAAAAGGCAGCTCCCAAAAAGAAGTAAAAATCTAGTTTGTTCCTCAACGGCTCTTTTAAGAGCCACTAACTCTGAGTAAAGAGCAAAACTCCTGTATTTAACTCTCTATGGTAAGTGTTGTTGCCTCCAGGAAACATGGTCTATTTAAGTTTGTTTTCAATAAAATAAGCCACCAATTGATTGATCAAATGTATCTCAGGACAGAATAACTCAAATATTAATCAATAAAAGTGCAAAACATGACCAACAGAGGTCCATTTTGTGCCCTGTTTCAGCACATGTCACATGACTATATTTTCTCCATTGAAAAGTTTTTTTTTTTCAGTTTGTAACCATTTAATCACCCACAAAAAATATGAATCACCTTCACTGGCAAGTAAAGAAGTATTTTCAAGAACCTTACATTATATATCATCAAATGTTTTATAGAAAATAACAAAAAACTGCATGTTTCCTCAAGGCAACATTGTACCATAATGGAATCGCATAAGGTCATACAGCCATAATAGGTTTGGATACAAATGTATCATATTTGTAAGAAAAAGAGTTAGAATTATCTAAATATGTTTGCATTTTCACATGATGTTTAATGCACTTATAAGAATACTGAAGGGGTGGATTCTGGAATCCACTGCCGCTTCAATATATATCTTTTAAGTTATTAATCAACATTTATATTTCTGTTAAAATATTTGAATGACTTCTTCAGTGTATGTTAAAGCATCTATTTTCCTCTGAGAGAAAAGAACATGTTATCAGTATGTTTTGGGGAAAGTTTCCTGCTCAGAGCAGATCTCAGATCAACTTCAGCCGCGAAGAAGCAGTGAATCATGTGTATCTGTGTATGTGCGCTAAGTGTTCAGTGCAGGTCCCTTTGTACTGGACAACTGGCATTCTGCTTGAGACCAGCAGACACCATGTCATGACTCCAAAAGGACATCCGGTACCTAAATCCAGGGTCCCTAAATCCTCGTCATCACCGCGACGAAGGGAGATATGCTTCTTACTATCTGTCCATGTGTGGAAAATTTCTAATCTTGTCTATTTTTCTTAGCCAATCAGAATCATTCAACCTGAAGTAATGACGTAGTTAGTTGACTCTGTTAGAGTATAATTGTTGTGGAAATGTGAATGTATGCAGAGCGGCTTACGAGCTCCTTGTGAGACTTGAAGCTGACTTCTGCTGATGAAACTGCAAACTATTCTTCATTAAATTTTTCTTCAATTTATTATTTTTTTTAAACTTTGACTCCGGGTCTTTATTCAACATATCTGGTAACAAGGGTCCCTAACAATACTAATTCACATATTATATCTAAATATATTATGATCTGCGCATTTTCAATAGCACTTTAAAGAGGTATAAAACACACGTAGCAAAGCCAGTTGATGAGGGTGAGGATGAGGAGTTAATGAGGGGTCATACTGTGATGAGGAAGATGAAATCATAGTGACAATCCATCAGGGAGAGAGTGAGGGTGAGAGAGAAGATGGAGATGAGGATGAAGATGGATACGATAACTTGATATAATAACATAAAGATATGATGGTTTGGAAATGTTTGTGTTCCTCTATGGTACAATGTTGCCTGAGGGCAACAGCTGGATATAAAATTGTACTTTTTATTAAATATGAAACTTTTAATACATTAAAAACTGGATAAATTTGTTTGTTTAAGTGTCTAGTTAAAGAAATTGATGTTTTCAATAAATATATTTATCTTTTCTACATGAAAATGCCAAATGTTTAAATTTTTCCATTGTGGTACAATGTTGCCTTGAGGCAACAAACTTATAAAAATTAAATAAATTAAAAAATTATGAAAATGTTTATTGATATTGTTAAAGTGTCCAATTTTAAGCAGGAAAAACAACACAGATAATTTTTTCCTCATTGATATCATATTGCGAACCATAGAGGGTTAATGATTTCTGTTTGATTTGAAAGTAAATAGTGAAGATCAGATCTTAAGACTCATGGAATCTGCACAACTTAAAATACTTATTTTTATATCTAAAGTAACTGAGTTTTGAATACTCATGTTTAGTAAACAATTATACATTTAAAAACTGATCGAAAATGGCCATAAAACTAATGAGGTTCATACTGTGATCACAGTTTAAATATGTTGCATAACTGCAGAATAAACATTGCTGGAGACTTGTGACAAAACAAACAATCCCACAAACAACAATATGAACACAATTCTGTACAGTGTGTGAAAGTGTAGCACTTTTTTCAGGAACAACATATCATCCATTTTGTACTTAGTGCAATAGTTTCACAAATATAGTCTCAAATTCTTGTGCATAATTATTACAGCCAGAAAAGGGGGTTGGGCTTTGGAGGGAAGTTCAGTGATTGGTGGAAAGCTTAGCAGACTCTAAACCAATGGGCGACTGGCACTCTCCTATAAAGACAGTGTGCGCAGGATTAAATCTTCATTCTCTTTCTGTTAATGATAAAGTTACGGTAACTGATCTCCATAATGAGCGGCAGAGGCAAAACCGGCGGCAAAGCGAGAGCGAAAGCCAAGACTCGCTCCTCCAGGGCAGGACTGCAGTTCCCCGTCGGTCGTGTTCACAGGCTTCTCCGCAAAGGCAACTACGCAGAGCGCGTCGGTGCCGGTGCTCCTGTTTATCTGGCGGCTGTGCTCGAGTATCTGACCGCTGAGATCCTGGAGTTGGCTGGAAACGCCGCTCGGGACAACAAGAAGACCCGCATCATTCCCCGTCACCTGCAGCTGGCGGTGCGCAATGACGAGGAGCTGAACAAACTTCTGGGCGGAGTGACCATCGCTCAGGGCGGCGTGCTGCCCAACATCCAGGCCGTGCTGCTGCCCAAGAAGACCGAGAAGCCCGCCAAATCCAAATAAACCAGCTCCAGTCTCTCATTACACCCAAAGGCTCTTTTAAGAGCCACTCATTTCATCTGATAGAGAGCGCTTTCCTTTGTTAATATTTAGACATCATAAACTCAGTGAGTGAAACAAAAAAAAAAAATCAAATTCAATAACCGCTACAAGATGTGCATGTATAAACGAGCTATTCCACCGAGTCGGTGCCATTTCTGTCTCCAGGACATTTTACGTATAAATATGCATGAAAATTAACTCTTAAATAGGTTTTAAGTGTCCTGAACGTTACTCTAACTGCAAATTTAAAGTATATAATTTAAAACATTAAAAACTACCGAGAATACTAAAGAATAGCATTTGTTACATGTCCCTGCTATCTAAACCTAAACTTTATTATGAAATATTAAAATCTTTCAGAAATCTTATATTTGCATTGTGTTACTCCATATACCATCTATGCTAAACAAAAAGAAATGTCATAAGAAATTCATAATGTTATATAAAATACACAATAGTCGTGTCCCTAGGTTTTCACTCAGTCCTGTTACCCTCACACATTTCCCCCTCTGAAAAACTTGGAATGTGACACATTTTCAACAGGAAGTTACATCATCTGGATCTTATGCAGGCCATGAGAAGACCAAAAGTCCTCTCATTTTAATTTCTGTATATTTGATGAAATTGTAATTATTACTGAGAAGGTCAATCTCAACATACTGTCCTGTTACCTAAATGATTTCTTAGATGTTATTTGTTTATTTTAAAAATATTAACTTTAGGTAAGTCACTAGTATTTGCTCAGTGTCCTCATGCTATTAGCATGTACTCATGTGTCCATATGTCATGTTTTTGATCATTTTTGCTTAAAAACTCAATCCTGTTACTCATGTGAAAAATAACAGGAGTGAGTTAAGAGTAACAGGAGTGAGTAAAGTCCTCTGTTTGTTGATTTAATAGTGTGAATATTAGTTGATATAATACTATTCACCTGTTTCATGAGTTTTACAGTTGAAATTACTTATATTGTAGATTATTAGGATTATTTTTACAGTGTGAATGCCATACTTTGCAGGGAGCCAGTCCACCACGACGTGACTTCATCTTTTTGTCTTTTTCTTTCTTATCTTTTGTAGAAGATGGAGAGAACCTATACTTTGCAGGTGCCAGAAAAACACACCCATGGCATGCTGCAAGAGAAGGAGTGAAACGCACCCGCAACCCTCTCTTTCTCACACACATAAACACGTATATAGACACTCAGTCCTGTTACAAAGTGTTCATTCCTGTTACTAAATTTATTTATTTTTATAAAAAAAATAAACTTAAACCACTGTTTTAATCAGTTTTGTTTGATTCATCATTTACACAATTGTTAAATAAATTATTATATATATATTTGCATTTTTTATTAAAATACACCTTGCCTTAATATAAAGGTTTTTTTTGTTGTTTTTTTTTTTACAAATAACCATCCATTTCTTTTCACAGCAGTGTGAGTGTAAGTCTGTGGGTGTGTGACACTGTCTGAACAAAGCGTCTTGAGCGGGAAACCCTCCGCGTGTTTGAAAAGAGGAAACGCGCAGTCATTGGCTAGCGGTCATGAGCACACGTCACACACCAGCCAATCACAGGCCTCCGCGCTCCCTCGCGACACTATGAGTTCGTGGCCGCGCGACGCTTTAAAAGCAGGAGTGAAACATCAAGCCGCATTTCCAGCACAAGCAGGACAGAGAGAAGGAGAGTTGAGCAATGGCAAGAACCAAGCAGACCGCTCGTAAATCCACCGGTGGTAAAGCCCCGAGGAAGCAGCTCGCTACTAAAGCAGCGCGGAAGAGCGCGCCAGCCACCGGCGGCGTCAAGAAGCCCCATCGCTACAGGCCCGGGACCGTGGCTCTCCGAGAGATCCGCCGTTATCAGAAGTCCACCGAGCTGCTGATCCGCAAACTGCCTTTCCAGCGGCTGGTGCGAGAAATCGCTCAGGACTTCAAGACGGATCTGCGCTTCCAGAGTTCCGCTGTCATGGCCCTGCAGGAGGCCAGCGAGGCTTATTTGGTGGGTCTGTTCGAGGACACCAACCTGTGCGCCATCCACGCCAAGAGAGTCACCATCATGCCCAAAGACATTCAGCTGGCCCGCCGCATCCGCGGAGAGCGCGCTTAACCCGCATCAGCGCATCACCCCAACGGCTCTTTTAAGAGCCACAAACCTGCTCTGAACGAGACCATTTCCAGCGACAATAATTATTACTCAAGTTTTGGTATTATAGAGTCGAACCAAAGTGTCAAAGATAAATATATGCACGTTATAAAGCATGAGTTTTTTTTTTTTGTTTTTTTTTTTCTCCTTTTAAGCTCATGTTTTCACCTCAAGAATGAAATTGGAGGTGACTTTACTTTTATAAAGTAAAATAATGCTGTATATGTTAATACTCTGAGTGAATACATGCACAGAGTGATAATTCCTTATGTAACTTTACATTTTTATTATAGTAAGCATGGATAGCATATGCTGCACAATAATATGATTTTTTTTTCTAAATTTATTCAGGGACTATATATTAACTTAAAATGTACATCGGCAGTAAAGTGTAAGTATCAAACGTAATTCAGCATTTTAGCATTGAAGTTTAGGGTCATGTGACGCGGCGCTGGTTTCTGTCAGGTCCTGTAAGCAAGCAATCTTCGGAGGATAAACATGAAACCAGGAGAAACTACACAAACCCAACGACTCTTTTAAGAGACACACTAATGATTAAGCAATTGCAGTTATTTTCTGGTTAGAGAATCAACTTTATTAATGAACTCATAAATATAGTTTCACAATGATGTGTCGAGACTGTCAACAGCATCTTCTCATTATCTTTAACCAACATGATAGATGAAATATAATAGTTTAAATGGCGCACGGAGATCTTTATTACACGATGTTACGGTCTTTAAATAAGGCGTTTCAAAAAAATATTAGATCAGAAAGGACCGTAAGTTAGAAGTGTAAATGGAGAAAACAGAAAAGAAAAATTATTTTATACAAAAATGGGCGTTTATTTACTATTTTTGTAGTTTAAACAGGTCAACAACAGTTAAATAATGAAGAAAGAGTGTCTTATTTGTGTCTTTCCTCCCAAAGTCCATCAATGTGTCTATAAGAGGTTTTAAAATTTTACGATTTATTTTCTCAAACTAATGAATAAAAAGAGCGGGAAATGAAACAAAGGAAACTGGGGGGAGGGGTGTCGCTCAAACTGTTGGCGGTGGGCGGGGCTATCATTTAACAGCCTGTGATTGGCTCTCATTCAGCGCGTGATGCTTTGATTTGTCCAGTGAAACACGAGTTTATGGGTGTGGCCTATGAAAACAGGCAATCAGGTGATCCCGTCTCTCTGTGTAAATTAGCATATGGTAGAGAATAAAAGCCTCTGTGTCGCTCGTGAGTCACATTGATTCGTCAGTTCTGCGATCATTCAGCATCATGCCTGAACCAGCCAAGTCCGCGCCTAAGAAGGGCTCCAAGAAGGCCGTCACGAAGACCGCCGGTAAGGGAGGAAAGAAGCGCAGAAAGTCCAGGAAGGAGAGCTACGCCATCTACGTGTACAAAGTGCTGAAGCAGGTTCATCCTGACACCGGCATCTCCTCCAAGGCGATGGGCATCATGAACTCTTTCGTCAACGACATCTTCGAGCGCATCGCCGGTGAGGCGTCTCGTCTCGCTCACTACAACAAGCGCTCCACCATCACGTCGAGAGAGATCCAGACCGCCGTGCGTCTGCTGCTGCCCGGTGAGCTGGCCAAACATGCCGTGTCTGAGGGCACCAAGGCCGTCACCAAGTACACCAGCTCCAAGTAGAGTCCCCGAGACTCCCACACACCCAAAGGCTCTTTTAAGAGCCACCCATATACTCACACAAAAGAGATTCTGATGTTTGTTTTTTTTCCCTTTTCTGCAATGGAGAGTGTGTAGATATTTTTTTCAAGCAGATAAATATTTGCTGGATTTAGAAAAAAAAGAAAAGGAAAAAAGTCAATCTTTCTGAAACTAACTTATAAAATTGTTTGGCTTTGTGCAACAAATATTTACAGAGTTTATAGTGTTTTAAGTCAGATTTATTTCTCAAAACATCTATATTACTCTACAATAAGGTCACATTTGTTTACCATCTAATAGATTCACTAGCAAACTAATGAGCTATATATATATATATATATATATATTATTATTTTTTTTTTTTACAGCTTTTATTAATCTTTGTTAATAGGAATGTTCATGTTCTCAGTGCATTAATGTCAACTTTTGATCTTCAAAATGTGTCGATATATACTGGGATATACATTAAGATTAATAATAAATGCTGTTTAAATAAATTATTCATTGTTAGTTTGTGTTAATATATAACTAATGTTAAATTAAACCTTATTGTAAGTGTTACCAAAGTATCTGTAACTCTCATTTACTGGAGCTACTGATGTTTATTTCCTAATACAATATTATTAGAACTATATTAAGATATTGTAAGATATGTATACTCTTTATCTGGTCCCTTACTGACTCCATCAAATAAATGTAGTCCAATTGTCTTCCCTGAATATTAATGTAGATCATTTTTCTGTTCATTATAATTAGGCCTGTATTATATTTACAGTATGTTTTGGGGTCAGTAGTTTTCTTTCAGCAAGGATCTATTGAATTGATTCAACAGTAAGTGTAATAGGTGCCATGAAATCAAAATTAACAATTCTTATTTATTTTTTTTATGGAATATTGTATTTATTATCAATTTAACTGTGCATTTTTATTATTATTATTATTTATTTATTTATTTTTAATCCATGTGCCCTTGTGATCTTTAATCAGAAACGTTAACCTCCCCTTCCCCTCAAAACGACTCATCGTCTCTTCCTGTCACATGCTATGGTGAGAGGGCGGAGCTATCTGTAACTGCCAGATGTATGCAGTGACATCAGGGGTAAATGCTGTCGCTGGGGTAAGCTGATGCTTCAATTTATAGATATCAATTCATTAACCACCACTGATGCCAGTCATTGGGCTCTACAGTACCATTAAACACTGAAAGGATATTATGAAATCATTACTCTTTGGACATGGCAAACACATTTATTTTTTAATGAATGACTTAACCTGATGGAGCTCAGTCAGTCAGGCTCTGTGTCCACTGGAGCTGAGCGTTCATTAAGCCGAGCATCACACCCAACTTGTGCATTAGCGTGAGGCTCAACTTCCACAGAGCTCTAGATTGCATGTGCAGGGTCATGTTTCAGGCTGAAGAATAAGAGGAATAATAATGAGGCATTTATATAGTGCTTTACTATGTACTATTGTACACCCAAAGTGCTTTACAGTCATATCAAGTATTTCTCCTCACCGCACACACTGGCTATAGAGGAGAGAGAGAGTGATAGAGCCAGTTCAGGGATTATTAGGAGTCCATGATTGGTACACTAAAGCAGGCTCTTCTTGACCCTGAATCACCCGTATTTCAAGCCAGGGTTGCCAGGTCTGCGTTTTTATTTTCATTTTTTGCTACATCAAATTTGTAGCGCCTCCCGTCCAATAATTGCAAAAAGCTTTGTGCTTTGTTACTTCTGATGAGAATAAAAGTTTCAGTTTTCAAATTATGTCTATTTTATCATGAAATTCAAACAATAAATGGCGTTTTGACACTCTTACAGTTTTTCTCGATTGCTTAAACACATTTCTTGAAACTATGCCTCATATTCTCAAAACAGTAAACACAAATCCATAACGTCTCACTCAATTCCCCAAACATCCTATTTTCAGATCAAAATGAAGCTCTACACTCAAAACCATTCACTCTTGCTGAAAAACCACACTTTGCCCTCAGACATCACACACAAGCCCTCAAAAACACACACACTACAACATAGTCTTACACACTGCAGCGATCAATTCAAAACAATACTACAAATAACAGTAATAAGTTGAGTTGCTTGTGGTTCTCCCCCTCAAGGAACTTTTCACACGATGAACACATGTATACATGTATACAACAAACAACAACAAAAAATATTCTGCCCCAGCATCACATCTTTGGTCCGGGACAGGCCAGGGAATCTCGTCAACATCACAGGCTCTACAGGCCCTATCCAAGCAGCGGGGAAAAACCCTCTTGATCCACTCCTGGCACTCATCAACTGAAATGTCTCGTCAGGCTTCTTCCATTCCATCGTCTCTGTGTCCTACGAAGTACTGATTACTGTAACTGTAACACATCCTTTTTACAAAATGGAAGCAGACAGAAACTCTATCTGTATGTAAGGCAGTTTGATGCACGTGTTGTAACTCAGAAATTACAGTAGAGTACACTGAGGTACACCTCCTGTTTCCCTCCCTGAAGCTTCTTATGATCGAGGCGACGGTGAAGGAACTTAAGTTTGGCTGAACTCATTGCCCATCCTCCCTCATAGTCATACCCTGGACAAGGACATAGTCAACTAGTGGCACGAATTTCATCTGGGACTCCTTGTCTCCTTGCCTATCATACTCGTCCTCGTCCTCCTCTTCCTTCACCTCTTCCTCCTCCTCCTCCTCTCTGGTGTCCTTGACCTTTTCAATCACGTCTCTCTGGATCCATTGTTCCAAAACTGAATGAACTGACTCGGGCTCTTTTATCTCTCTATTGAAGGTTCTGATTGGTGTGTGATAAATTCTGACTCTTAGTGTTTCCATGTGGGTCACTGTGTGCTAACTGATCTCAAGCTGTGCTGACTTGAGGGAACAATATTGAATGCCAGTGCTTTCTAAATGACAACATGGTGTACGCAATGAGGAATGAAGGTATTTGTCTCTGGAATGTTGCAGTGACAGTTCAACAAATCTGATTCATGTGTCAAAACAGGAATAGTGTAAAAATGGGTGTGCTTTTTGTTAAATGGCCTCAGGGTTTTGAAATTTTAGTTCAAAAGCCTGGTTGAAATATATAGCCTATACAACTTACCAGAAAGTATCACATCACATGTAATCACTTTATTTGTGCTTCAACCTCAGAAAGACGTCAATGAAACAGCTTGTGGACAATATGTCATGTCACATTTACCTCAGGAATATATATATATATATATATATATATATATATATATATATATATATATATATATATATATATATATATATATATATATATATATATATATATATATATATATACAGTCCAAAAGTTTGGAACCACTAAGATTTTTAATGTTTTTAAAAGAAGTTTCGTCTGCTCACCAAGGCTACATTTATTTAATTAAAAATACAGTAAAAAACAGTAATATTGTGAAATATTATTACAATTTAAAATAACTGTGTACTATTTAAATATATTTGACAAAGTAATTTATTCCTGTGATCAAAGCTGAATTTTCAGCATCGTTACTCCAGTCTTCAGTGTCACATGATCCTTCAGAAATCATTCTAATATGCTGATCTGCTGCTCAAGAAACATTTATGATTATTTTCAATGTTGAAAACAGTTGTGTACTTTTTTTCAGGATTCCTTGATGAATAGAAAGTTCAAAAGAACAGCATTTATCTGAAATACAAAGCTTCTGTAGCATTATACACTACCGTTCAAAAGTTTGGGGTCAGTAAGAATTTTTATTTTTATTTTTTTGAAAAGAAATTAAAGAAATGAATACTTTTATTCAGCAAGGATGCATTAAATCAATCAAAAGTGGCAGTAAAGACATGTATAATGTTACAAAAGATTAGATTTCAGATAAACACTGTTCTTTTGAACTTTCTATTCATCAAATAATCCTGAAAAAAAATATTGTACACAAATATTTTGTACAATTGTACACATTAAATGTTTCTTGAGCAGCAGATCATCATATCAGAATGATTTCTGAAGGATCATGTGACACTGAAGACTGGAGTAATGTTGCTGAAAATTCAGCTTTGCATCATGGGAATAAATTACTTTGTGAAATATATTTAAATAGTACACAGTTATTTTAAATTGTAATAATATTTCACAATATTACTGTTTTTTTACTGTATTTTTAATTAAATAAATGTAGCCTTGGTGAGCAGACGAAACTTCTTTTAAAAACATTAAAAATCGTAGTGGTTCCAAACTTTTGGACTGTACTGTATAAAACACTAGAGAGGAGCTTATTTACTGTTAATTATGTTTGTGTAAATTTGCCATGAAGACAACAACTGCTTATGAAAACCACCTTTTGTGAAACTAAGTTTTATACAAACATTTCAGTTTTTATGAGTATAATTATTATATCTGAAAATAAACAGCAGCTGAATATAATACCTCTGCTGTTAATTGTAACTCTAATATTATAGTGTACCAAATGAGAGGGTTCCCTGTTGTAACGATCACCGTCTGTTCCTGTCACTCCCCGGACTACATCTCCCATCATCCTCTCTGCCACTCACCTGCACACACTTCACACTAATCACTAATCACCACACCCAGCTGCAGCTCATTATCAGGACTATATAAGACTCTCACACACACCACCCATTTGCGAAGTCTTGATTCACCCTGTGACAATTCCGAGCGTTATTTCCCTGTCTGCCTGTCTGTTATCGTTCCTGCCTGTTTCTTGTTTTTGACCCGTTGCTGCCTGTCCTGATCTTTGCCTGTCCCTTGACTACGACTCTGCCTGTTCCTCACTGTTCCTGTTTGTTCCTGTTTTGACCCTGCCTGTACGACCACTCTCACTTCTAATAAATGCTGCACTTGGATCTCCCGCCTGAGTCTCCATTCGTAACAGAAGACTTCGCCCCACCAAGATCCAGCAGCTACCGTGAGTGTTTCCGTCACATTCAGCATCAGCATGGACCCAGCTATATGTCTCATCCACCTTCGTCAAGGTAGTAGTACCCTGGAGGACCATATTCAGAAGTTTCTGGATATTGCCCATTATGCAGACTGGCCTGACTGTGCTCTTATTGACTTTTTTTGTGATGGCATCAACCAACCTCTCCAGAGTAGATTAAGACGAGAGGGACCGCGTTCATCACTCTGCGGTTTTATGGACTATGCTCTGTTGTCAGTTGGTTCTCCATTTACTGTGGGAGTCGCGGAGGAACACGACACCGCAGTGAATCACGTAATGGCCGCCGCACCAGTGGACCCTCACAAAATGGCGGCTACCATTACAACATCACATCACGCCTTCGCTGATCGCCCAGAGCAACGTCACGCCTTCGCTGATCGCCCAGAGCAACGTCACGCCTTCGCTGATCGCTCAGAGCAACGCTACGTCTCCGCTGATCGCCCAGAGCAACGTCACGTCGCCGCTGATCGCCCAGAGCAAAGTCACGTCGCCGCTGATCACCCAGAGTCACGTCACGTCTCTAGATCAGTCCGGGAGCGGAGAGGGTTGCGTTCCAGTATGGCTGATCCCCCACTGACTACGGTCCGAGCAGCTGGCATCCCCAAGTCCTCGCCGGCCGCTTCACTCTCAAACCAGTTGGCCGCTACGCTCTCAAGCCCGCTGGCCGCTACGCTCTCAAGCCCGCCGCCCGCTACGCTCTCAAGCCCGCCGGCCGCTACGCTCTCAAGCCCGGCGGCCGCTTCGCTTTCAAGTTCATCAGTTTCAACGCTCTCAAGTTCATCAGTTTCAACGCTCTCAAGTCCGTCAGTTTCAACGCTCTCAAGTCCGCCAGTTTCAACGCTCTCAAGTCCGCCAGTTTCAACGCTCTCAAGTCCGTCAGTTTCAACGCTCTCAAGTCCGTCAGTTTCAACGCTCTCAAGTCCGTCAGTTTCAACACTCTCAAGTTCACCGGTTGCTATGGACTCAAGCGCTCTGGACGCGATGGACAAAATGGCTGCTTTGCCAGTGCCCACGGGCAAGATGGCCGCCCCTGCGGTGCTGAAGGTTGTAGGGGGCGTTCCAGCCACTGAGTCCGCTCCAGAGACCGCTCCAGCTGGTGAACCATCGCCTCACTCTCAGAGGAGGAGGAGGAGGAGGAAGAAGAAGACGTCCTCCTCTCCTCAAGACGCAGACGCCCTTCAAGAGGCCGCTGTGGGCCTGGAGACCACTCCAGAGGTCTCTCCTGCTCCGCCCAAGCGTCATGCTCTACCAGCACCGCCTAAGCGTCTTGCCCTGCTGGCGCCTACTGAGCTCCTCGCTCTGCCGGTGCCACCTGTGCTTCTTGCCCTGCCGGCGCCACCTGTGCTTCTTGCCCTGCCGGCGCCACCTGTGCTTCTCGCCCTGCCGGCGCCACTTGGGCTCCTCGCCCTGCCGGCGCCAGCAGGGCAAGACGCCTTGCCGGCGCCACCTGAGCTCCTCGCCCTGCCGGCTTCACCCACACGCCTGGCCCTGCCAGCGCCACCCAAGCTCCCTGCGCTGCCAGCACCACTCAGGCGTCTTGCCCTGCCGGCTTCACCCACACGCCTGGCCCTGCCGGCGCCACATGAACTCCTTGCCCACGAACCTGCGACGGGCCCCGCTAAAATCCCCAAGAACTTTTTGGGGGGGGCAGTGTGCCTGAGGGTGGGGAGCTTGTGGGTGGGGACCCTGCCCGGCCACTGCCTGCCCGGCCACTGCCGTCATCGGCCTTTGTACCGTCATGGCCACCCATGGACTGGGGTCCACTATGGACATTTATTGACTCTGACCCGCCGTGGTCATCTATGGACTCTGTCCCGCAGTGGCTGCCCAAGCCACCTGACCTGCCGTGGCCGCCTGAGCCACCTGACCTGCAATGGCCGCCCAAGCCACCTGACCTGCCGTGGCCGCCCAAGCCACCTGACCTGCCGTGGCCGCCCGAGCCACCTGACCTGCCGTGGCCGCCCGAGCCACCTGACCTGCCGTGGCCGCCCGAGCCACCTGACCTGCCGTGGCCGCCCGAGCCACCTGACCTGCCGTGGCCGCCCGAGCCACCTGACCTGCCGTGGCCGCCCGAGCCACCTGACCGGCCGTGGCCGCCCGAGCCACCTGACCTGCCGTGGCCGCCCGAGCCACCTGACCCGCCGTGGTCGCCTGAGCCACCTGACCCGCCGTGGCTGCCCAAAGCCCCGGACCCGCCGTGGCTGCCCGAGGCTTCTGACCCGCCGTGGCTGCCCGAGGCTCCTGACCCGCCGTGGCTGCCCGAGGCTCCTGACCCGCCGTGGCTGCCCGAGGCACCTGACCCGCCGTGGCTGCCTGAGTCCCTGGGGCTGCATTGGAGATTCCGTCCCCATCTGCCGTTAGATCTCCAATGCACCCACCCCCCTCCCTAGCTGTTCCTTTTACGGCGCGAGGACGCGCCTTCCGGGAGGGGGGCGTTATGTAACGATCACCGTCTGTTCCTGTCACTCCCCGGACTACATCTCCCATCATCCTCTCTGCCACTCACCTGCACACACTTCACACTAATCACTAATCACCACACCCAGCTGCAGCTCATTATCAGGACTATATAAGACTCTCACACACACCACCCATTTGCGAAGTCTTGATTCACCCTGTGACAATTCCGAGCGTTATTTCCCTGTCTGCCTGTCTGTTATCGTTCCTGCCTGTTTCTTGTTTTTGACCCGTTGCTGCCTGTCCTGATCTTTGCCTGTCCCTTGACTACGACTCTGCCTGTTCCTCACTGTTCCTGTTTGTTCCTGTTTTGACCCTGCCTGTACGACCACTCTCACTTCTAATAAATGCTGCACTTGGATCTCCCGCCTGAGTCTCCATTCGTAACACCTGTATAGTTTGCAACATTATTTGGGAGAGATTTTTTTTCCCTTAAGAATAACCAAACTATCGGCATCGGCTGTTTACATTGGTTCTTCACAGTGTTGTGGTATAAACATTTGCTCTGTAATATTTGCTTAGTTTTTAAAAGGCAGTTTAAAAAAGACATGATGTTTTATTTTTATTTTTTTATTTATTATTATTTATTTATTTATTTTTATTATGACTTTGGTAATTATGCCCTTTGCAGGTTATTGGTGAAATTTGTTCTATAAATTTGTGACAAGCACATAAAAATTATTACTTTTTGTCACTGGAGTAATAATAAAGAAGCTGTCCTATATTCATTTGCCTCACTGTGTTGTGCTTGGAAAACTGCCACATCAAACAAAACAAAAGAAATTAATAAATTTATATAGGCATCGGCATCGGCATAGATATTGGCGAGTACTAGGGGGAAAAAAGGGTTGGTACTCATACTCGGTCCTTAAAAAATGGTATCGGTGCATCGCTACTTATTCTCTTTGACATATAATACATTTATTGTGATGCATATTTTTGTAATGTGTAAAACAACTAAATCAGTTTGTGTCTCAAACTCCACCCTGTTACACTGCTGCAACTCGCCCTTCAGCATATTCCCCAAATCACATGACTTGCTAGAAGTGACATCATTTCATTGGAAGGAAAACAACTCCAAGAGCCAAATTAAGTGTCAGTCATAAACTTTTCTCTCTTTTCATCATTTTAGAAGGCTTATATAATACAGTAAAGCACAACAAATCCATCCTTTTGTGTCAATTTAAACTTGACATGAAAATGCTTCGTTTTTTTTTAAATAGATTTGATACATCTATTAAAGTTCTTTCTCAATGTTCATCTTCTGCTAGCATGTTGTTCTTAGCTAGTAACATTTCTGGTAGTATCATCAGTATCATACTGTCATCCATAATGCACCAATAGATTTGTCAAATGATATAAAGATCAAATATAAACTTCACTCTCTTTGTAAGTAATGACTTCTCAAAAGACAACAAGCACTTCAGGTGTAACAGGTTCATGACATAAAAGGGTGTGATATTTCACTCGGTAAAAGACTGCACTGCTGTAACTGCTATTGAACAACAGCTGATGGTAAGACAATTCACTCATACACAAATATATATATATATAATTTGACTTTTAACAGACTGTGATGATGCGTTTCTACAGTTATTAACATTGCAAATCTAACAAAGTATATATATATATTGTAACGACTGAGACAAATCAGACACAATTATTTGTCATATTTAACAAGTAATCTTTAAAACTCACTCTGGGGTCTGCAGAACCATCCACCAATAGACCCCAATGGACTTGGTTACCATGGACACCATCTGATGAGACTTTTTATGACCCGAAACTATGCATAGCTCTGCATCAAAAGTCATTGTGAGTCAGGCAATATAAGACACACAAAGCCTAAAATACAACTTACCTGTCTGCATCCTTCTGTTGTGTGACACCCATTGACTTTTCATAGTATTATTATTATTATTGTTATTTTCATACCACGGAAGTCAACGGGGTCCATCAACTGTCTGGTTACCAACATTCTTCCAAATATCTTCTTTTGTATTCAATAAAAGAAAGAAACTCGCACAGGTTTAGAACAACTTGAGGGTGAGAGTATTATGACAACATTTTCATACTTGGGTGAACTAAACCCTTTAATGTTCATGTAAGTGTTGCAGTTAAAATTGCATTTATTTATTTTTTGTTTTGCTTTAACATTGAGTGTGACTGCATATGGCTGGTATGCACCAGGAACCAAAGTAAGGTTTAGTCATTAAGGCTATTTTACATGCTCTTATTTTACATGCAATCTACTTGAATATTAAAATGAATGAAATGTTTAATAGGTTGATTTTAGGCTTTTCTGTTTACTTGGCAAATAAATGTTTAATTAAAATGTGTGTAGTGTACAGTTCAGTGGCGTAACTTTGTTTTAAAAAGTGGGTGGGACAGGAATGTGTGTGTGTGTGTGTGTGTGTTGGGGGGGGGGGGGGGGGGTTGGGGGGGATTGGGTGTATTGCAATTGTATTATTACAATTGTATTATTACAATAATAATAATATGATATTAAAATTAATATGATAGTTTCTTCCTTACATCTGCTATAATACAATATGTCTCGAGAATATGTATATTAGTTAATAAACACATGGATCCGCTGCTCACAATAGATTGTCCTGATGGACTGGAGGCAAAATTTTCGTTTAGCGTGCAAGAGATTCTGGGTTCGAATCCAACCATGTATGATTTTTTTTTTCATTAAAACCAAAGATGTTCGTGAGTGATTGTATATCAAGAGCAGGGACACGTTTATGTGTATTTTGTTTTGTGATTCGACGTAACGAATAGAGAGTCTCTGCAACAGTTAAGCAGTGTGCACGAGCGCCAAGAGAACACTGTTGCGCCTCTGATAACAGCGACAATGAGCACTCAACAAGATTTAAAAAACAACACATCCCAGCGCCAGATCGCCTATTATTAACTCTAATTGATAATCAACTAGAGGTGTTTCTTTTGTATTAGATATCCGCGAGATGCCGCGAGATGATTCAAAAAGTGGTGGGGACATGTCCCACCCGTCCCACCCGCAAATTACGCCTATGGTACAGTTGCTTTCTTTAACTTTGGTTTTATTATATCCATTGTAAAGTACTCCTGGAGTAAATACAGTGTAAACAAGTAAATGCAACATTTTGATAATTGATAGTTCAATATTACATTAAATTCACATTTAGTAAATATAGCAGTTTGTTTTGTTAATTCCATCCAATATTTCAATTACATCCATTCAATTTTATTTATGATATAAAATAGTTATTCAATTTTTTAGGCATTTGTTCATTACAAAAAAATACACAGTTATTATTATTTAACATTTTAATAAAACTTAAATTGATCAATTGAACACAGAACCACAGCAAACATATCAAATAAATAAAGACATATAAGGCAAATAAATGCAGGCAGATGCTGCTTCTTTTTCGGTTTTCACTCAGTTCCTCACTTTCTTCCGATGCGCTTGAATTTAAATCCGGCTCCCACACCTCTCTCTGTCACTCTGTGTACCTGGCCTGTACCACTACACTCGCTATCTTCGGAGCGTGTGTCCTCCTTCCTCTTTTCACATAATGATATGATCCTAGTCTGTCCTCCCATGTGATTGGCTGCATGGTGTGCCTATTCAAATAAAGTCCCGCCTCTGCATGCAGATTAGAAGATTTGGCTCTAGAGCCAACTCCTGTCGGCTCTTCTTGTTTGCTACAAAGATTCGGCTCTTAGAGCCGGCTTGTTCGCAAACAACACATTACTAGTTTCTATACCACTTTACTTAACAGAAGAACAGACCTAAAAGAAAAAAAAAAGGATGATCTTGGCTGAAGACCGTCTATGGAGAGGTATGTAGAGGATTTTCTCAAGCTTTCCCATCAGGTGAGCTGGCCTGACGCCTCCCTCAGTGTGTGTTTTTTGATGGGACTGGATGAGGATACTATTCGTTACAGCGAGCCAGTTTGTTATTTCTCTTTAGTCGAGTCGATAAATCTTGTTCTCTATTTAAATGGTTCAAATTTTGAAGTAGAAGAAGTTACACAGTAAAATCCCCAGAGTTAAATCAACTCTGCTCAGATGGTCCCTCTCTAAATAGTGTTAAAGTAACACTGAAGCAGAGTTAAAGTTAATGAGATAATTAAGCAATTGATATGGCTGTGACTGAAGTCAGTTGTAGTTCTTGTGTTTCTCTTTTCTTCAGTGATTGTTAACAGCAGGTGTTAATCACTAATGCACAATCATCACTCAATTAATAGCTACTTATCTCATTAACTTTAACTCTGCTTTAGTGTTATTTTAACAATATTTAGAGAGGGACCATATGAAAAGTTCAGATGCAAAAGCCGCTAAACGCCACCTCTGTCAAAAATGAGATAATGACATTGAACGAATGCTTATGGCACGTAGTACACGTTCAACAAATCACGTGCTTCAAATCCTCTAAATCGCAGCGTCAGCCCATTCAGAAATGTCGGTTTGTTGGCAAAAGCCTCTAGACGCCACTTCCCTTTGGCAGCAAAAGCCGCTATATTCCGAGAACCAATCAGAAGGCGCGAATCGAATCATATGATTCCGAGCAGTTTCAATATAGCGACGCGCTGAGGAGATTTTTTCAGAGACAGATTCAGATTGAGATTTTTAAAATAAAAGATGGAGTACGATGAAATGGATCAGCCTGTCCTACTAATATTGAATGGCAGAAGAAAACGTTATTTACCTCAAAACTGTCATAAGGCAAAATAGCCTACAGTGGAAATGGCTTGGTCGCAATTGTATCATGCACTCATAACAGTTCTTCGTGCAGTGCCGTTACTTTGAAGGAATCGGATTTATTATACATCAAACAACAGCTCTATTTCGACAAAGACAAAGTCAAACAAGATGCTATTCTTCTGTCTCATATGGAAGCTGTGCCATATAAACGGAGGAGGCAAAAACTGGAGGCTGAATAGAAGAGACTTGTTAGATCCCTGTGTAAAGAGGTTTGTTTACTGTTTAGTTGTTAAGTGATAAGTTCTCTCATCTTTTTCAGGGTTTTTAGTTGCATCTTTAGTGATTTTTCAACTATTTACCATGTCTTGTCCCAAATAGGTGGATTTAGAGGTTTTTGCAAAAAAAGCACAAGTGGATTTAGCTGGTTTTGACGCAAAAGAAAATCTAACTCGTTAAAAACCAATCAATTTTCTAGAGTGACATTTTTGAAAAAAAAGTTATTTTATTCACTAGATAATAACCTTATCATTACCTTTAAAATGAAACTCCTGAACTTGATCGTAAAAGCCTGGTAAAAAATGCTCATTTTAAAGAAAAGAAGTCTGATGGATTTAGAGGGTTTTGCATCTGAACTCTTCATATGTACTCTGAGCAGAGTTGATTTAACTCTGGAGATTTTGCTGTGTAAAGAAAATTAGCGTCTTGCTCATCTTGCCCCCTCTGAAACACACTTGGCCTCGCCAGCTCACCCCACACCAGTGCCCTCCACATACCGCTCCAATGGATCCGTCCATTCCTGCTCTCCTGCGTTCCTGCATATCCAAAACTGGGTTTCCAACAGCACTGAAGTCCGCCTCCCTTCCTCTGTCTACAGCTCCCAAGACCATCCCAATTCTCAGCCAAGTGAAAATGCAGGCCACATCTCACGCTAACCCGCAGGCAACCATTCCAGAGTTTCGTCCCAAGATGGCCGCCATTCAAGATTCTCACAGTGCCCAAGGAAGTCGACCGGAAGTTGAAGTCGGCCGCGTGCCGCCATCTTGTAGCAGAACTTCACTTGCGTTAGCATCCCCATTGACTCCCATTCATTTTGGCGTCACTTTGACAGCGAATAACTTTACATCTGAGGCGTTTAAAGACTCCATTTGTCCATTATTTATTTCTAAAGATACACGACAATGTATAAAGGGCTCCATTACCTTCTATGTTACATTATGGCCCCGTAGAAACAGTTTTTGTAAAAATAGGCTAACGATTGCGTCATAACCACTCGACTCTCTGTCGCACAGTAGAGAAATTACCGTACAGACAGGAGGAGAAGCTCGCAGGCAATAGTATGCATTAACTTAATATGGCGTACTGGCGTTACATTTTAAAATACTGTACAAAATAATTAATCAGAATACTTACTCCTGCTCACTCACGCCAAAGAACTCCCCGCTCAAGCTCGCCGTCTCTGCAAGATTAACGATGGCAGTTTGCACGGCAGTTTGTTATTTTTTGGCATGCTTAATGTGTTCATAATCATTTAATACTATAAAATACTGCAAACAAAAATAAAGACATTAACAAGTGTACACAATTTCATGTATTTATCCTTTTTAATAAAGTTGTTAGAAACTCTCACGCTCACAGATGACGTGGTCTTTGAGCGCCCTCAGGCGACCGTTATGATTTGAATACGCTACCTATGATTAACGAATTTTTTTAAATCATCCACTAAATTATCATCTTTTAAAGTTTAATGAGTTAACAGTGCCACAAATTATTAAAACACATTGCTGTTAGTAAAACACATTAAATTGATTTAATGCCTACATAATATTTTAATAATAAAAATAATATTTTTTATTAATATAATTTCATTTTTTTTAATTCATCTATATAATAATGTCCCCCTACATTTTAGTAGGTTTTATTCAAGTAGTGATTAAAAGAGAAAAAAAAAAAAAAGGTTAAAAAAATTGGATTTTGGGAAATAGTGCTTCAGCAAGTGTACATGGAATGTACACTCGAAATCAGAGAGAATTGTGGGTATAAAGTAGTGAACGAATGTAGGGAATGAAGTCGTTCACTCAGAATTCAGACACCACTACAAAATGGCCGACACCCGATATAGTGGACTATATAGTGGATAGGGAGCGGTTTCAGACACAGCTTCAGACTTGGCTGAGGGCCGCCGAGTCTGAGCCCTCAGCCAAAATGGCCGCAGCACCTGAACCTTCAGCAAAGATGGCTGCCACGCCTGAACCTTCAGCCTAAATGGCTACAACATCTGAGCCCTCAGTCAAGATGGCCGTCACGTCTGAACCTTCAGCGGAACTGGCTGCAACACTTGTACCTCTGGGTATTCTGGTGGAGTATGGAGTGATGTCCTGGAGCCCAGAGATGACTCCAGTTATCAAGTTCAGTTCTGAGATGACTCCGCCATGGCTTCCTGAACTGTCGGATCCACCCTGGCCTCCTGAACCAGCGCCGCCCTGGGGGCTCTCTGAGGTGCCAGCTCCACCCTGGATCCCTGTACCACCAGTACCACCCTGGAGGCTTCCTGTTCTACACAAGATGCCCCTTGTCAGTCTACAGGGCACCCACCTTCCCACCTCTCAGATGAGGACACGTCTTCTGGGAGGGGGAGGGTACTGTCACATGTTTGGTTTATTTGTTCATGTTTTGAGTTTGTTTTGTCATCTGTTTCTCTTTTCAGATCTTAGAGTTTCTTTGTTAATCTTCTAGTTTGTTGATTAGTTTAGTCACCCTCTGTTCCCTGCCTGTTTGATTGAACAGTTTGATTAGAGTCCTCCGTGTCAGGTGTGTCTTGTTATTTACTCATCTTTGTTTGCCATGTGTATATATACCCTGTGTTCTCCCTCAGTCTCTGTCAGTTCTCATTTACAGTATCTGTGGTTTTCTTCTGTGTTGTTCCTGCATGGTTCCTGAGTGTTTTGTGATTAAATTCTGCCTTCCAGTATTCTTCCTCATCGTGAGAGTTTCTATACCACATTACGTAACATCTGGATTGTACTGTTTTGTTTTTTTCCATCAAATGACTCTCAATTACATGTAGCCTAGATCAGATACACACTATATACATTAGTGAGTGTGGTGGTGCTTATGGGGTGTCACTGAATGAGGCTGGAAGGGAAAAAATAACTGTATACTCACTACAAAAAACTAGACTACACCACTGGCAGAAACCGGCTTCCTCATTCTCCTCGCCAGCCACTGAGGCCCCGTCCACACGGAGACGCGTTTCAGTGAAACCGCACAAATTTTTTATCGGATAGGCGTTTCGTCCACACGGATCCGGCGTTTTCGAAAGGTGAAACCGGTATTTTTTGAAACCGGGTCCCAGAGTGGAAAAATTTGAAAACGCCGGCTTGGCGTTGTCGTGTGGACGGGGCAATCCGTATATTTTCTGAAACGATGATGTCATCACCCCACGTGTCGACCCCTAGTCAGACACGCTAACACCACAAAACAGCACCAACAACAGCAATAGCAGACTCTACATGCTTGCATTCATGCTGCAGAAGCTACTGAAACAAAATAAAGTGTTATTTCTAAGCTTTGCTAAAGTTTGTATTCAGCGCGCAAGGTTTATGCGCATGCTCCAAGTCTTCTTCGCTGCTTTAAGTGCATTTCTGCGGCAGAATTACAGCGCCACGTAATGGTCTGGCATGTATACTACATTGTTTTGAGTCGTTTCAGTGGTTTCGTGTGGACGCAGATATTTTTTGAGACGAGGAAAAAAAAATATCGGTTTAGGGTAAGCTCCGGCTTCGTGTGGACGTAGCCTGAATTCTCTTGGCACTCCCGAGGACGCAGCGTGTCTAGCGGATCCGAGGACAACATCAGGAACGGGACCGTGGCTCAACTTCAATGCACTTTAAAAGCAAAGTTATCCACTTCAATCATTCAGATAACAAGATTATTCCAAATATATGCAGAATCCACCCAAACTTAAGTCAAAAAAAGCCGCCAGCGCTTCCGACAACTGCAAGCTTGCCACTCTCCACCACCCGTGACGTCATGAGACATTCTCCTCCACAACAGCTTCACTTCAGGCTGCTCCAGCTCCCCCTAGTGGCATCTGATGCAAATTCTTGAGAAAATGAAGTCCAGGCCGTGATGACGTTGTAGAAAATTATTTATTCATGTCCAATTAAAATTAACCTCACACGCAAATTCCAATCAATAATGAAAATGTTTAATAAAACCAAAAGATAAAAGTTAAAATCTGAAATCGAACATTTATGATCAGAACATCCTGAAATCTGAGTATAGTAATTTGCAAGAAAATCATTAGAAATGGCGCCAACGAGACAGCAAGATGCAATCAAGATAGCAGGAAAGAGGTACCAATCGAGAGAATGAGCCAAGTTTTATACCCCAAGATGGGAAAAACTTACATCACATTCGGGGGTCTTGTTTTGGATGAGTAAGAAAGGTCAAAATGAACCTTTCCATGGCTCGGAGTTTTTAAAGAAATTCATGACATTTGATGATTTCCTGCTATTCTGACAGTCATTGGATAATTTTGTGATCTCGTGACAATTGACATTATCAAACAGGGCATAAACACCCCAAAATAGTATCTAAATGGGTGGGGTAACACCTTCTTCGGAACAATACAATAACAAGTTAACATTTGACGAAAAATTCCCTTTCATTTGAATACAAAGATACAAAATATTATTGCAGAAAAAGTACATCATGTGATCCATTCTAGAACTTTTACGCTTTGGTAAAATTTTGGCAGGAACCCAACTCAACCACAAAGATAACAAACCCTCTTTTACCCAGAAACTTAAAGTTCACTTGGAACATCAAAGTCTTACAGTTCAACAGGTAAAATAACACAATAGAGATCAAAACAACAAAAGAGCATAATATGAAGTAAATATATGGTTATTCTTGAATATAAGTGATTATATGTGAGTAACCCGAGTAAGATGATATGAATACTTGAAATCATAAGTAACATTAAAATTCATAACCAATAAATGATGATAAAAAGATTAAAAATGATTAATGATAAGTGAGTACATAGAATATGAATAAATGAACATGCATAAATGAATATAAACCATTTTGGATCCATCACATCCAAGCTGTATTTCCACCACCACTCCCTACTTCCAGTCTTTCTTTAATAATTTCATCATTCTTTTCTTCTCTATGTTCTCATTTTGGCTCAGAAACCCCTTTCAGTTACATCCTTTCATCCCAACATCCATTCTCTACCTCTCCTTCAGCAGTTTACAGTAATACGGACGATTTTTTTTAAACAGCTAAGTTGCAGTCACACTAAACTTCGAGCATGCAAAATTTTTCATTAATTACAAACTGTTTACATTTTAAAGATAACATGGTAACACTACAATAAGGTTTATAAAGGTGTTAGTTAATGACTAACAAGTAATTTTCAAATGTATTTTATTTGTTTTTGAGCATTTATATATGGATAAATAAGAATGTGAGTTCACTATCAAATAGTGTTTACAGAAGATAGGGGTGGGGTGAACAGTACATCATTATCATTTAAAGGGACATGCACCGAAACGGCTCGCTGTGAACGGAGCTGTTTTTGACAAGGTAAAAAGGGTGTTTTTTACACAACCATTCAGAAATTTTAATCAAAGTATGTTATAGACTTTTCATGAGAATCATACAAACTTGTGGAAAATTGGCATCCGATGTCCCCTTTAAATTAATTACCTACAGTAACTCATGAGCTTTGTGTTTTATTTTACAGTCAAATCGGGGGGAAAAGATGAAGAAATGATCTGAGAGTGAAACACCTGCTGAACACAATCACACACAAAAATGAACATTAAATATAGCATTTCTGTCATCTTTATTGTGGCTCTGGTCATCGTTGAAAAGGAAAACAACATTATTTCAAAGTAGGTACTTCTCTCACGCTCCTCTTCTATTTATTTTAATGTACGTGTGAATAACAGTCAGAGAACACTTTAAAATCAAATGTTGTCATTCATTTTTCAGTTTCTATTGCTGGAGAAATTGCTTCTTTGAGAAAAGATAAGATATTAAAGGGGTGATGAACTGAGAAATCAAATTTTCCTTGAGCTTTTGACATACAAGAGGTCATCATACTATAAGAATATCCTGTAAGTTTCAGAGCTGAAAACGTCGCGGGTTACTTGTGTAACCCTGGTTCCCTAAACAGGGAACGAGACGCTACATCAT
Organism: Megalobrama amblycephala; assembly: GCF_018812025.1. Taxonomy (NCBI): domain Eukaryota; kingdom Metazoa; phylum Chordata; class Actinopteri; order Cypriniformes; family Xenocyprididae; genus Megalobrama; species Megalobrama amblycephala. The sequence goes on from NC_063046.1 coordinate 62,138,414, forward strand.
ATGACGTTATGGGAACCCTCTTCATGATTGCGTCGTGAAGCACTCTTGTATCTAACCAATGATAAGACGCGACGTCAGAGGCGGGTGAAGTCACGGACCAGGAAAAGCATACCCAGAACAAAAAACGCTAACTGCTGGATTATGGCTGAAGCAAGACGCTCACAGGTATGCCGGGGATACGGCAATGCGACGTAGCGTCTCGTTCCCTATTCAGGGAACCAGGGTTACACAAGTAATCCGAGACGTTCCCTTTCATGGGAACTGTTGACGCTACGTCATATGACGTTATGGGAACGCTGTCCCAACAACGCCGTAGAACCAAGTACCTGTCTGTTATCTTGTAGACAGAACCGACGACCCCGGAGTGGAGCATACGTCCAGGTTATAAAACCTAATGAATGTGTGCTGGGATGACCATCCAGCTGCATCACATATATCATTGATGGAAACTCCTGCCATCAAGGCCTTTGAGGCCACCATACCCCTGGTAAAATGGGCGCGGACAGCTAGTGGAAATGGCTGACCGGCCACTTCATATGCAAGTGAGATAGCCTCAACCAACCACTTGCTCATCCTCTGCTTGGACGCTGGGCCTCCTTTCTTAGGAGACCCGTAACATACAAATAACTGATCTGTTTTATGCCACAGGGCAGCTCTGTGGACATATGCATCCAAAGTCCTCACTGGGCAGAGGAGATTGAGTTTCTCCTGATCCAAAGTTGTAAATGGAGGAAGATAGAAGGCCTGAAGTACAATAGGGCCTGGGATGTTGTTGGGAACCTTAGGCACGTAGCCTGGTCTAGTGTGTAGGAACGCCTTGACCATTCCAGGTGTGAATTCCAGACACGAGGGAGCAACTGAAAGTGCTTGAAGATCTCCTATCCTTTTAAGAGATGAAATAGCAAACAAGAATATAGTCTTTAGGGTGAGGAATTTCTCTGAAACTTCCTCTAGTGGTTTGAAGGGAGCCTCAGCTAACCCTTCCAGTACCACGGCCAAGTCCCAGGCCAGAGTTCTTGTACGCACTGAAGGCCTCAACCTCAGGGTACCACAGAGGAAGAGTATAACGAGGGGGGTCTCGACCCACCGAGGAACCCCCAGAGGAGCATGATAGGCTGAAATAGCCACAACGTAGACCTTATAAACCATCCGAGAATCTTTCTTGGAGAAATTGTAGCACAAGGCTGATAGAAGAATGGACAGGGTCTGTATTACATTGTCTACACCAAGTAGAGAACAATTTCCATTTATATGCATACAGCTTCCTCATGGAGGGAGCTCTGGAGTGAAGAATGAATGAATGAATGAATGAGGCATTTATATAGCGCTTTCATATGTACTACTGTACACACAAAGCACTTTCCAATCATATCAGGGGTCTCTCCTCATCCACCACCAGTGTGCAGCATCCACTTGGATGATGAATGGTCTCCACAACCTCAGTTGGGAGACCAGCATCTATGATCCTAGCCCCCTCAGAGACCAGGCCCACAGCTTCCATAATTCTGGGCGTGGATGAATTATTGTGCCGCCCGCTTGAGACAGGAGGTCCTGCCTGAGAGGAAGCTCCATTGGGGAGCCGTCTAAGAGTGAAATTAGGTCTGAAAACCATATCCTGGTTGGCCAGTACGGGGCTACCAATATTAGACTGACCCCTTCCTGGCGTACTTTCTCCAGAACTCCCGGGAGCAGAGCGAACGGGGGAAATGCGTACAGACGTAGCCTCGGCCACACCGACAACCTTTTATTGACACCAGACCCAGCAAACGACAGGATTTTCAAAGTGGGATCTATGACGTCAAAGGGCAGCAAGCACCGCCTCCGCAGAAGAAGATCAACGCCTACTTCATCACTGCCTGTTTAGCCCACCCACCGATTCGTGCATGACATGCAATAGAATAGGTAGCCTAAGTAACATAGGCCTGCGTGGTACTAAACCAGATCAAGCTACCAAGCAATAAACATGCCGTTGAGGATTACAAAATATTGTGCAGTGCCTGGACTCAACAGACTAAACGTCAACTTGCATTGTTTCTCTTAGTAGGATGAAAATAATCTGTTATTTAACGGTGATTAAATTACATAAAGAAAACAATCAAAGAAAGCTCCCTTTGCAATCGTTGGAGTAAAGCGCGCTGAAGCGTGCTCTGGTTAATTACCACAATGGGTTGAAGCCATGTACTTCAACTTCCAGGTGTTTGCTATAATTAATCATTAGCTAATGATTTTCAAATGTATCATTATGTTATAACTTTACTTGTTGATGCACATGACTATTAACTAATTGTAAAGTAATATGTCATTATGGTTTTGACATCTACACTAAGCCAGGGAATTTAAATTTCCAACCATCTACAACCGGGACTCCACTGTATCAGATGAACTGCTGCATCCAGAGTCTTGTTGTTCATGGCACAGGAATATGTCAGGTTAAGCTTGAGGTCAAGGATTCAAAGGTGGAACACTGAGAACATGTGGCCGGGCACTGCTATTTCGTAACACTGTGTCAAGACCGGACAAAGAGAATAGAACCTATTATAATCAGTAATAGTGATGCTACACTAGACGCGGGGACGCTACATGACACAACAAAATGCTGCTTCTGTTATGAAGGACAAATGGACTTGCAATGGTTTGTCACATTATTCGATAATGGTCATGTCCAGTTTAAACACAGTGTAACAGTGGTCAGTAGTTCAGATTCTGGTGTGCTGATATGTGTGTGCATCCTTCAAACACATTCTCTGTCATTACCCTCACTGCATGTGCAACTGTCAAAACTCTTTAATTACATATTACTTAACAATTAGTTAATAGTCATGTGCCTCAACGAGTAAAGTCATAACATAATGATGCATTTTCAAATCATTAGCTACTGATTAATTAAAGCAGACAACTGAAAGTTGAAGTACATGGCTTCAACCCATTGTGGTAATTAACACATTAATTTGCACTTTAGTTAATAAAATATGTTATTAAGGAATTAATACATTATGACACATTTAATTAATAACAATTCATATATTACTTAATATATTAATCATATAGACTCTTTATTAGTTGCTGATGCAGTAATTATTAATTAATGATTTAGTTCTTCATGAGTCATACATTAACGCATGATTATCTGTGCATTAGTTAAGCATGAATTAATGCATATTAGTGCAACAGTATTGTAAAGTGTTACCATGATAATTTTCTGGTGAACTGACCATTTAGCACTAATGGCAACTATCGTACCTGTAACTGTGAACAATTTCTGATGTCATCTTCAGGGTGTCTGAAAAGCTGGTAAACTTGCCAAGGTCCATCCAGCAGAGTGTCTCGCCTGCATCTGCAGCTGGAGGACGGAAACACGTCCTTCTGCTGGCTACGACTCGCTCAGGCTCTTCTTTCGTTGGTGAATTTTTTAACCAGCAGGGATCCAATATGTTTTACCTGTTTGAGCCGCTGCGGCATGTGGCGCTAATGTTATCAGTCAAGATGGACGGGACGAACGCCACAGTCGCTGAACCAGTGTATCGAGACGTTCTGCATCAGCTGTTCCTCTGTGACTTTTCCTTGCTGGAGAGCTTTATCAAACCCCCGCCGAAGGATCATGTGACNAATAAATAGCCTATGTCTGTGCGCGAAATTTATTTCACTTAAGTAATTAACATATTACTAAAATGAAAGGGGAAAAAAATGCGACAATATGAGTGTCGGTTCATTTCTGAGAAGTTCACAGAAAGGAAACAGAGACGGCAGAACATTTCTTTGTTTATTTTACGAGCAATGTTTTGTTTTTATTGTGAGTGTACAAAAATAATAGGCCTATTTAACCTTCACAGATTCGAATGGTGTTACATATATTTGACCATAAATGTCTGAGTATTTTAAGTTGTTTCCGCTTTTATAAGAAAATTCAAGTGAACGCGTCGGCGCCTCACGCGCAACATCAGTTTTAGTAACTTGACATCACAGCCTGTTAACTGTCAAAATAACATACATTCAACCAAATATATAAAAAGTTATACTGCTCATTTTAAGTAGTCTGTGTAGGCTACAATAAAAGCGTTTAAACAATAAATATAGTTTAGCCTCCAAATCGTGAATATTGAAACATTTGAATTTGTGTCAAATTAGAGAGTACACAGCAAAATCCCCAGTGTTAAATGAACACCCAAAGTGTACATATGACTCCATCTTGCCGGGTGTTAAAAAGTAACACTGACGCAGTGTTAAAGTTAATGAGATAATTGATTGATGATTGAGTGATGATTGACAATTAGTGGAGACACCTGATGATAATAAGCAGAATCACTGAAGAAACAACAAGAGAAAAAGAGAGAGACACAACAACTACAACTGACTTCCAGCCATTAAACATTATTACACTTATTATTAACCAGTTTGGTTTGATTTCTGTCACACATCAACAAAAGTTCTTACTGAGAATGAACAGATGTTTAGATGTTAATGTTTTAATGAAAGTTTAGTTCGAAGTCACCATGATGGTGAAAAGCATTTCCTTTAGTTGGGCTCTTGACTCTATTTACTAACTTTAATTTATCTCTGGCTGCTCCAACTTTGTGTTTGCAAAGCACATTTGTTATGGCCAGAGATACTATGATCTGGGCTGTGTTTCCCAATAGGGCTAAAGTTGATTAATTTAGTTTTACAATGTTTTGGGACTCACAGTCATAATGGTTGTGTTTACTCATTGTGAAATGGTCAGAATCATTGCTGACATCCAGTATTAGCTGGTGATATAGATGTTATATTGTTTCTTTACAGTAAATCTGTTGAGATCCAGCAGAGCTTTTATAATTTGAAGGTTTTTTTTTAAACACACACAGACATGAAGAATCAGCATATGACCCTCAACAATGGTGACAATCAAAGTGCTTCATGTTGCAGTGCATGATGGGAGCCACCAATCAAAACGCATCCATGGCTCCCATCATGCATTGCTGCATGAATAAATTATGCAGCTGAATTGTCCTGTAATTTTCGTAGATTGTTCATGTTTGCTTTATTTTTCTGTTGTTTTGTTGTGACAGTAGCTTGTTTTGTGATGTTCAGAGTCGATCTGTTTGTCAGTATTTTGTATTTATTTATCGTCACCGTTCTTGAGAATCAGATGCTGATTCTTGATGTCTGTGTGTTTAAACACTGAAGCTTCAGTGCATAATGTATTATTCTTAAAAAAAAGACAAAAAAAAGGTCTTCCTGCTGTTGGATCTCAAGCTGTAAACTCACAGGACTACAATCATTAACACTAAAGCTACACGTCAAGCACACAGTCAGAGATTTAGACTTTAAATGACAACTGGCTTAATTCAACGTTCATAAAATTATATTGTGACCAGATCCTTTTTTTCTCTGACTATAACAAATGTGCTTTACAAACACAAAGTTGGAGCAGCCAGAGAAAATTAATAATAAAAGGTAAAGAGTCAAGAGCCCAACTAAAGCAAACGCTGACCTCTTTCATGGTGACTTGAAATAAAACATTCCATAAATCATTAATTAACACCTTTTTTCTCTCTTTCCTTCAGTGATTCTGCTTATTATCATCAGGTGTCTCCACTAATTGTCAATCATCACTCAATCATCAATCAATTATCAATCAATTATCTCATTAACTTTAACACTGCTTCAGTGTTACTTTTTAACTCCAGGTAAGATGGAGTCATATGTACACTTTGGGTGTTCATTTAACACTGGGCATTTTGCTGTGTAGTTATAACGCCGGTTTCTGTTTCAGTTCAGCTTTAAATTAATTCGTTTTGGCTTAACATTTATATATTTTTGTCATAGCTAAAATAGCTATGTAGCTGTAATTTTGATATTTAATGTTTGATCTTTACCTCAATCTTTTAACCAAAGGGTTATTAACATTAGCCTATATTCAGCAGGCAATGTTAGGCTATATAAAATAAATAAATAAAGAGAGATGAGCTATTGTTCGTTTTTCAAAATTGTTTACACTACTTATTTGTTGTGATTTATTCTATTTATTCAAAATAGAATAAAATAAAAACTGTATTTGTTTTTTAAATCTGTGCTTTTCATCCGCTCCTCTGTGTGGGTAGCGCAGTTTCACTATGCATATTAAACTACAAACAGCATTACAACAGTCTGTGTGCTGATTAACATTTCTGAAATAAACATTTCTGTGAAATACCCCACACAGCAAAAGGACTCCGTATCGGATCCACCACGGAGGTATCGCGCAGAGGTGGAAAGTCCAGGGCTCAGAAAGTGAAAGTCCTGACATATTTTTTTTCCACCCACTGAAGCAGTGTTAAAGTTAATGAGATAATTAAGTGATAAATTGAGTGATGATTGAGCATTTTTGAAGACACCTGATGATAACAAGCAGAATCACCAAAGGAGAAAATCACAATTTTTAAGACACCATCACAGAGGTCAGGGTTTGCTTTAGTTGAGCTCTTGACCCTTGACTTTTTAACATTAGAATTTACTTGGGCAGTTTTAACTGCATTAAAACTAACCAGACAAGCAAAGTTAAAACATGATCAGGTGGTGTTGGTTATGTTTTCACATAATCATTATTTGATCTGAATCACTGAACTCATCTAGAGCCCAATCTCTGAGTTAGATTTACATTATTGATTACAGCAGCACTGTGATTCTACAGCACAAGATCCATTTTTTTTTTTTCAAAATAATTCAAAGGTTTCATCAAAAGTTCTTAGGAAAAAAAGCCCTCGTTTAGACACACAGAGATCAAGAATCATCCTGTGAATCTCAACAGTGGTGGCCATCATAAAGCATGTTGCAGTGCATTCTGGGTGCCACCAATCAAAACTCATCCACGGCTCCCATCATGCATTGCTGCATGAATAAATTATGAGCTTAATTGTTTTAGTAATTTTCTTTATTCTCACTATTTTGTTTTTTGCTGTTTTTATGGGACTTTTTAGTAGCTTGTTTTCTAATGTTCAGAGTTGATCTGTTGATCAGAATATGTTGCTTGTCACCGTTGTTGAGATTCACAGGCTGATTCTTGATGTCTGTGTGTGCCTGAAAGAAATACTCTTGTTTTATTCAGAACAACTTTTGTGAAACCCTTTGGATTATACTGATAAAGCTGATTTTGTGCTATAATCAATAATGTAAATCTAACTCAGAGATTGGGCTCTAAATGAGTTCAGTGATTCAGATCAAATAATGATTATGTGAAAACATAACCAACGTTACCTGACCAGCTTTTCTCTTTGCTTGTCTGGCTGTTATAATTCTGTTAAAACTGCCCAAACAAATTCATATATTAAAAAGTCAAGGGTCAAAAGCCCAACTAAAGCAAACCATGACCACTGTGATGGTGTCTTAAAAATTGTGATTTTCTCCTTTGGTGATTCTGTTTGTTATCATCAGGTGTCTTCAATAATGCTCAACCATCACTCAATTAATCACTTATTTATCTCATTAATGCTTCAGTGGGTGGAAAAAAAATATGGCAGGACTTTTACTTTCTGAGCCCTGGACTTTCCACCTCTGCTGCGAACGGACCCGTATCGGAGTCCACTTGCTCGCAGTGACGGATCCGCAACGAAGGCGGATCACGGACCCGCCTTGGCTCCGCGCTGCATCCGCGATTAAAACCTTACCTCCGCGGCGGGTCCGTTTGGGACCCCCAAATTGATACAACCGTTACAGTAAAGGCGCGTGCGCGTCCGCGGATCCGACATGGGTCCGCTCAGGATCCGCTGATTGACAGAAGAATTTATGGTGCCGCCCGGATGCGGATCTGATCCTCTGGGCGGCGTCAAAACGGATGTGACAGTCACGCGGGTTTGGCGACTTGAATGCGGATCCGCATAGGAGTCCCTTGCTGTGTGGGACGCGTTAGGTTGCACAGGAAGCCGATTTATGACATCTACTGATATAGCAGGAGAGACTGTTATTTTGTTGAACGAACTGAAGATGACGTCACTGGTTCAGATTTGATTGACCAATCGGCTGAAAGGGGCGTGTAATGACCATTGTGTTTCAAGTTTTTCCATTTTCTATCCGTGACCCGAAAAAACGAAAATCGAGTCAAAATCTCGTTTTTCCATTTTTTTTAACAAACGAAAAAACGGGAAACGACCGTTTTCTAGTTTCTGCGTATTTCATTTCAAATTGGAAAACAAACTATCAAAACGTACACGGACCATGAAAGAAAGTGATTTACAGTATATTCCGCAATATTAAACATAAGTAGGCCTAATAATAGCAGCATTTTTAATAAATACATTTCTGCCAAAACACCATATTTCTTCACTGTTAGTAGCTGCAAGGTAAATTACTATAAAGGTGGTGGTGTTGGATTGACAAGCTTGTAGTTGTGTGTATTGGCGTTTTCCAGTTTACCTCGTCATGTCTTTACATGGTCGCGGCTGTTTTCAGCTAGATTCACCACCGAACCTGTAATGTTCCCATGATATCACACGACTGTTCTAAACTAAATTCTGAAAGGATCAAGTCTTCAAGCGACTTGCGCTGTTTATTACTTCATAGGGCGGCAGTGGTGAGCGGGTATATTTGCCTTTTGCAGTTTCTCACGCGCTCCAATTAAAAACAAAAAACAGCGCGGGAGGGGGAGGTCTCTCTCACTTTGGCCTGTCAGTTCAGAAGACAAACCAATGGGCCAGTCCTTGGCAAAAAAATTAAAATAAAATAAAAAAAATAAACTTTTATCGGCCCCAAAATGCGTCGGCCTACCGGGAAAATGCCCGGTATGCCAGATTACCAGTCCAGCCCTGGTCTCTGTATTTCTTGTGCGCCATGCATTGATTGACTGTCTGCGACTAACTAAACACCGTCACCGATGAGTGCGCTAAGGCAGGACCAAACCATTTCATGCAGATACAGGGGGGTGGTCGGTCAATATGGATGTTTTATTTTTTGGTCAATGGTGATATTTAACTTTTATTGCCAAAATAAGTCAAATCAAAGACATCATTCATTTTATTATTATTTGAAATATACTCAATGATGATGGTTTATATAGTGTATAATATAATAAACATTTTAAATTAGTTTTTACCTATTTGTTGGGGCCCCTGTCAGTCAGGGGCCCTTGGAATTGTCCTAACTTTTCCCCCCTATACGGCGCCCATGCGTGCAGGACTCTGGTGTGGACACTAGAGGATGTTCCTGTGGGGTTGAAAGGGTTAAAGGTGTAAAATAAAAAGACACACCCACAACATATATTTTAACAGTAACAAACTGTAAGTTAAAAAACAGTAATATACGGGCAACACTGTTGCCAGTAGTTTACTGTAAAACTGAGTTTTGTGGGTTACCATTGTGCTGAAGAGTAGAGCCTGTGCTTAGGTTCAGGAGAAGATCAAAATATGTTGATGATATGCTGCATGTTGTTTTATTTAACAGGTGGTGATTGTGTAGTTGCTGATGCAGTGAAAATCTTTTTATTTGAAATATTTTAATGAACTCTAAAGAAATAAGTTCATAGTAATAATATGCTCATATTATTAGCATACAATAAAAATTAGTTTGTAAATTTAAATGGCACTCTGACAATTTGAAGCAGTTGGTTTCTGTAAATGAAATGAGGTAACATGAGTTTTAATTTAGTGTATGGTATCTTTACAGTAACATACTGTAGATTACAGTAAATAACTGGCAACAGTGTTGCCAGTATTTTACTGTAAAAAAGCCCGGCAAGGTCTAACAGTGTGTAGAAATAAAGTTGAAGTGGTCAGTAATAAGTGTAATAATGTGTAATGGCTGGAAGTCTTTTGTTAATAAAGTAATATTACTACTAATAATAAACTAATAATACAAAAATAATCGGGAAATCGTTGTACTTCAGTCTGGTGTGTTGTGATTTTATTTTGAGCATATGGCTTATGATTGTGTTCATTGCCATGTGCTCCTGGTCCGTGTACGTTTTGATAGTTTGTTTTCCAATTTGAAATTAAATACGCAGAAACGAGAAAACGGTCGTTTCCCGTTTTTTCGTTTGTTAAAAAAAACGGAAAAACGAGATTTTGACTCGATTTTCGTTTTTTCGGGTCACGGATAGAAAAACGGAAACACGACTTCAAAACTCGTTTTCCACATGTGGGTGGTCATTACACGCCCCTTTCAGCCGATTGGTCAAACAAATCTGAGCCAGTGACGTCATCTTCAGTTCGTTCAACAGAATAACAGTCCTCTGCCGCTATATCAGTAGATGTCATAAATCGGCTTTCTTCTGTGCAACCTAACGCGTATTTCACAGAAATATTTATTTCAGAAATGTTAATCAGCAAACAAAAGCACAGATTTAAAAAAAAAAAAAAAAAAAAAACTACAGTTTTTATTTTATTCTATTTTAAATAAATAGAATAAATCACAATAAATAAGGAGTGTAAGCAATTTTGAAAAACGAACAATAGCTCATCTCTCTTTATTTATTTTATATAGCCTAACATTGCCTGCCGAATATAATGTTAATAACCCTTTGGTTAAAAGACTGAGGGAATATGTAAAGATCAAACATTAAAGATCAAAATTACAGTTAGCTACATAGCTATTTTAGTTATGACAAAAATAATATATAAATGTTAAGCCAAAACGAATTAATTTAAAGCTGAATTGAAACAGAATCCGGCGTTATAACTACCTCTCTAATTTGACACAAATCCAAATGTTTCAATATTCACGATTTGGAGGCTAAACTATATTTATTATTTAAACGCTTTTATTGTAGCCTACACAGACTACTTAAAATGAGCAGTATAACTTTTTATATATTTGGTTGAATGTATGTTATTTTGACAGTTAACAGGCTGTGATGTCAAGTTACTAAAATTGATGTTGCGCGTGAGGCGCCGACGCGTTCACTTGAATTTTCTTATCCTAAAAGCGGAAACAACTTAAATTTGACATTTATGGTCAAATATATGTAACACCATTCGAATCTGTGAAGGGTTAAATAGGCCTATTATTTTTGTACACTCACAATAAAACAAACATTGCTCGTAAAATAAACAAAGAAATGTTCTGCCGTCTCGGTTTCCTTTCTATGAACTTCTCAAAAATGAACCGACACTCATATTGTCGCATTTTTCCCCTTTCATTTTGGTAATATGTTAATTACTTAAGTGAAATAAATTTCGCGCATAGACATAGGCTATTTATTCCTTTTATATAATTGAATACTTTGTTCTCCATTCACAGAAGCGCTGCAGGTGCGTGATGATGATGAATCCTCATGTTCTGTTGTTTATTCTGCTATTTGTTCATGTAGGCTAAAACTAAACCCTGGGATTTTTTAATGATTCACAGACATTTATCAAATTTCATTTAATTCTAATTTAATATAATCTTGTCGGTTAATGAAACGATGATCGCATCAGTTAAAAAGTCAGGGGGAAAAACAGAAATTATATTGACAAAGCAACAATAATTTTCGTTTAGTTTAAGTTTTTCAAAACATCCACAGAACTGCATACAGTAAATTTTCCCGCTGTTTAAGCCACGAATATTTACAAAATAAAATAATTACAAAGACCACTAAAGCAATCGAATCGCCAATAGCCGTTAAATCGAAATTGAAAGTAAAATGTTCAGGGCCATTTATAGCTAATTCATTCAAAAGCGAAGGAAAGACAGAAAAAGTGAGGATAGCAAGTAAACTGTGACATATAATAATGTTCACTGTGTTCATAAAAGTGTTTAATTTAAGAGATAAAATCTGTATGGCCATTTATAAGCTAAGGAAAACTAAAAAGCCCCCGATGGTGATAACGTTATGGTGTTGCCACCTAGTGGATAGCCTATTTTCTAATATGACTGCATAGTCTACTGCAAGGAATGCGTCTGCTAAATGATTGAATTTAAATGTATAAAATGTAAACAAAACATTAAAATAAGAAAAAAAATGAGTGCAGTAGCCACTGATCTATAATAGAGAATAGTCTATCATTATGTATAGCCTATTGATCGGTGGTAGTAGCCCAAAGGATGTCATACGCTTGGTAACAGATGTAGAGGCATTTACATTTTACATTTTAAAAACACAATGACAGCTTAAAAACACAATGACAGCTTAAAAACAGACTTAATTAGGTTTTTTAAACTTTTTTTTTTTTTTATCTGTGCAAACATATTTCTGTGAAATACGCGTTAGGTTGCACAGAAGAAAGCCGATTTATGACATCTACTGAGGACTATTATTTTGTTGAACGAACTGAAGATGACGTCATTGGCTCAGATTTGATTGACCAATCGGCTGAAAGGGGCGTGTAATGACCGCCCACATGTGGAAAACGAGTTTTGAAGTCGTGTTTCCATTTTCTATCCGTGACCCGAAAAAAACGAAAATCGAGTCAAAATCTCGTTTTTCCGTTTTTTTTTTTACAAACGAAAAAACGGGAAACGACCGTTTTCTCGTTTCTGCGTATTTAATTTCAAATTGGAAAACAAACTATCAAAACGTACACGGACCGCTCCACCCACACAGCAAAAGGACTCCGTATCGGATCCACCACGGAGGTATCGCGCAGAGGTGGAAAGTCCAGGGCTCAGAAAGTGAAAGTCCAGGGCTCAGAAAGTAAAAGTCCTGCCATATTTTTATTCCACCCACTGAAGCATTAATGAGATAAATAAGTGATTAATTGAGTGATGATTGAGCATTATTGAAGACACCTGATGATAACAAGCAGAATCACCAAAGGAGAAAATCACAATTTTTAAGACACCATCACAGAGGTCAGGGTTTGTTTTAGTTGAGCTCTTGACCCTTGACTTTTTAACCTTAGAATTTACTTGGGCAGTTTTAACTGCATTAAAACTAACCAGACAAGCAAAGTTAAAACATGATCAGGTGGTGTTGGTTATGTTTTCACATAATCATTATTTGATCTGAATCACTGAACTCATCTAGAGCCCAATCTCTGAGTTAGATTTACATTATTGATTACAGCAGCACTGTGATTCTACAGCACAAGATCCAGTTTTTTTTTTTTTTTTTCAAAATAATTCAAAGGTTTCATCAAAAGTTCTTAGGAAAAAAAACCCTCATTTAGACACACAGAGATCAAGAATCATCCTGTGAATCTCAACAGTGGTGGCCATCATAAAGCATGTTGCAGTGCATTCTGGGTGCCACCAATCAAAACTCATCCACGGCTCCCATCATGCATTGCTGCATGAATAAATTATGAGCTTAACTGTTTTAGTAATTTTCTTTATTCTCACTATTTTGTTTTTTGCTGTTTTTATAGGACTTTTTAGTAGCTTGTCTTCTAATGTTCAGAGTTGATCTGTTGATCAGAATATGTTGCTTGTCACCGTCGTTGAGATTCACAGGCTGATTCTTGATGTCTGTGTGTGCCTTAAAGAATTGTTTTTTGTTTTATTCAGAACAACTTTTGTGAAACCCTTTGGATTATACTGATAAAGCTGATTTTATGCTGTAATCAATAATGTAAATCTAACTCAGAGATTGGGCTCTAAATGAGTTCAGTGATTCAGATCAAATAATGATTATGTGAAAACATAACCAACGTTACCTGACCAGCTTTTCTCTTTGCTTGTCTGGCTGTTATAATTCAGTTAAAACTGCCCAAACAAATTCTAATATTAAAAAGTGAAGGGTCAAAAGCCCAACTAAAGCAAACCATGACCTCTGTGATGGTGTCTTAAAATTGTGATTTTCTCCTTTGGTGATTCTGCTTGTTATCATCAGGTGTCTTCAATAATGCTCAATCATCACTCAATTAATCACTTATTTATCTCATTAATGCTTCAGTGGGTGGAAAAAAAATACGGCAGGACTTTTACTTTCTGAGCCCTGGACTTTCCACCTCTGCCGCGAACGGACCCGTATCGGAGTCCACTTGCTCGCAGTGACGGATCCGCAACGAAGGCGGATCACGGACCCGCCTTGGCTCCGCGCTGCATCCGCTCCGCATCCGCGATTAAAACCTTACCTCCGCGGCGGGTCCGTTTGGGACCCGCAAATTGATACAACCGTTACAGTAAAGGCGCGTGCGCGTCCGCGGATCCGACATGGGTCCGCTCAGGATCCGCTGATTGACAGTAGAATTTATGGTGCCGCCCGGATGCGGATCTGATCCTCTGGGCGGCGTCAAAACGGATGTGACAGTCACGCGGGTTTGGCGACTTGAATGCGGATCCGCCACGGAGTCCCTTGCTGTGTGGGCTGTCATGTTTGTTTCTACGTTCCATGTGTCGCTCTTCCTAATGTCTTGGCCCCACTCCCTTGTTCTCTTATTATTAGTTAATTTGCCCCACCTTCTCTCCCTATTTACTGTCATTTTCATGCCCGTTTAATCTCTTTGTGTTCTGTGTTCTGCGCCTGTTGGTCAGTTGGTTTTACCTGCAGTGCCAGTTGGTTTGGCTTATAATTAACTTTCATTTCTTCAGGTTTTTTTGATAATGATACAGATGGAGTGCCAGCATTCGTGAAGCAGGGAGATTCAATCACTTTACATACTGGTGTTGAAGCAAACCAACAAGACAGAATTATATGGTATTTTTATGACACTCTCATAGCTGAAATCACTGGAGATATCAGTTATGTCTGTATAGATATTCGTTGTGAAGATGGTACTGAGAGATTCAGAGACAGACTGAACCTGGATAATCAGACTGGATCTCTGACCATCACAAATATCACCTATACAGATGCAGGAGTTTATCAACAAGTGATTATCAGCAGCAACAGCAGCAGCAGTGAAAAGAACTTCATTGTTTCTGTGTATGGTGAGTAATTATGTTTGAAAACAAGTCTTATACATTTCATCATATTAAAAATGTGTTTAGTTTTTGCAGTGTACAGAGCCCCGTACATGAGATGCAGGAAAAAATAGGCTAAATCATGCATGATTTATAAATCAAGGGAATGAATGAGTAATCGTGCACACAATTTATAAATTGAGGTAACAAATTAGTAAATCATGTGCATGATTGACTTTTTTACTGCATGTCATGTCTATGTTGCAGTGACATTCAGAGGTGTTTTTTTTAAACCTATATTTAACCTACAGTATAACAGTTACAGATAACGGTTATCCTGGTCAAGATGATAGCTCTTACATTTTTAAATGCTTACATTTTTATGTTTATAAGCAAAACTGTGGAAAATATTTCTAATCAAGAAAGTGCCAAGAAACCACCCAGATAGCAACTTTGTGTCGGCCCAAATCCGGCCCACATCTGGCACATGCGGAATGATGATCTGGCCCACATGTGGCAGGAATGATGGCACTTGGGCGGACCGCTCCTGTTTGCCAGATCTGGACCACAAGCAGGCCATAGAAATGCCAAATGTCAGCCAAGAGCAAAGAACTGGACCTTATCTGATCCACAAAATATTTATATATTATTTATAGAGTCATTTCAACATTAACAAGCCTGTTTTCAAGCAGAATCACTGAAGGAAACAAGAAAAAAAAGAGATGAGCAGAAACACAAGAACTACAACTGACTTCAGTCACAGCCTTAGAGGAAATCAACTAAAGATAAAAGACATGAAATCTCTGAAGATCTGATTAAACAACTCCACAAACAGCATTACCAGCTTCACTTATTACTAACCAGACTGACTTTATTTCTGTCACATGTCTACAGAAGTTCCTGCTGAGAATTAACAGAAGTTTAACTCTCATGTTTGTTTCATTTCAGGTTACCATGATGGTGATTGATGTTTCCATTAGTTGGCCTCTTAACTTTTAACATATATATTTGACTTCTCTAGCTGCTGTGATAATGTTTCAGTCAAACACATTAGCAGTAGCAAAGAAAACTGAAGCATGATCATGTGATCATTGTTAACTATTGATGAATTTGTAATCATCATAAAGCCTGTGAACAACACTGTGTCCATCAATTAGCTATCAAATATCCTGCTTCAGGCTAAACGTTACTGCGAAATGAAATCCAGATGTTTTGCAGAAATCACTTAGAAGATGAAAATAAATAAAAACACAAGAAGGTAAACTATGTTGACAAACACAGATATCAGTAATCAGCATATGAATCTCAATGATGGTGACAATAAACAAAATATTTAGACAATCACATCAGCTGCATAATGCTCTGATGCATTCTGGGAGTTTTGTACTATAGTACCCAGCATGCATTGCGTCTACATGAGGCTTTTGATTGTCACCATAGTTGAGATTCATGTGCTGATTCTTGATGTCTTAGTGTGTCATCTCAAAGTACCTTTTTTTAAAAAAAAAATAATTATTTCTGCAATACAGCTCAAGCTCATGTCACAGAAACACAGGGTTTGTAATGTTAGTGTATTAATGGTGCAAAACATTTTTTTTCATCTAAATAACATCATTGATTAGTTAAATCACCTACGGGTAACAGCCAACACCTGATCTCGTTTCAATTTTTATTGCTGCTGCTAATGTGTTTGGTAAACACTATCACAGCAGTCATAAAAGACAGTTATATACGTATAAAGTTAAGAGGCCAACTAATGGAAATATCAATCACCATCATGGTAACCTCAAATGTAACAAATGAGTTAAACCTGTTAATTCTCAATAAGAGCTTCTGTAGACGTGTGACAGAAATAAAGTCAGTCTGGTTAGTAATAAGTGAAGCTGGTAATGCTGTTTGTGGAGTTGTTTAATCAGATCTTCAGAGATTTAATGTCTTTTATCTTTAGTTGATTTCCTCTAAGGCTGTGACTGAAGTCAGTTGTAGTTCTTATGTTTCTGCTCATCTCTTTTTTTCTGTTTCCTTCTTTCCTTCAGTGATTCTGCTTGAAAACAGGCTTGTTAATGTTGAAATGACTCTATAAATAATACATAAGATTTTGTGGATCAGATAAGGTCCAGTTCTTTGCTCTTGGCTGATATTTGGCATTTCTGTGGCCTGCTTGTGGTCCAGATCTGGCAAACAGGAGCGGTCCGCCCAAGTGCCATCATTCCTGCCACATGTGGGCCAGATCATCATTCCGCATGTGCCAGATGTGGGCCGGATTTGGGCCGACACAAAGTTGCTATCTGGGCATCGAAATAATGATAAATCAGTGTTAATGTTAACGTTAACAGCACTGAATCCCTATATAATGCTGTCATTTTTTCTCAAAATGTCATGGAATCAATGTTACAATGTGATGTTGGTTCAACATCATGCTTGAACTCTCAGAAAATGAAACAGCTACAACTGACTTAAAGCCACACAGCCTGAAATCAACTGAAGATAAAAGAAGACATTAAATCTCTCAAGATCTCAGCAGTTCTTTTTGAGAATTAACAGGTTTAGATGTTGATGTTTTATTGAATATGTTGTCAGTGTTTCCTTTAGTTGGGCAGTTTGACTCTTAACTTTTTTTGTTAGTCTGTGGTCTTTGTAACAGTGTTTACAAAAATGCATCATCTGTTGCAAAGAAAACCAGAAACAATGATGATTGAGTGATATAGTTTTCAGCCTCATAAAGCAAAATTGTTTACTAATTGCTCTCCTGAGCAAAAGTGGTTATTTGATAACAAACATTACATTCACCAACAACACTTTGTCACAGATCACACACAGCCATCAAGAAGTTTTATACTATGGTGGCTCCCAGCATGCATTGCGGCATGAAGTATGTCACCATTGTTGAGATCCATATGCTGATGTCTGTGTGTGTCAAAACATCACTTTTCCAATTATGTGTTATAAAAAAGTTTAGGATGTAATCTATGATAAGAAAGTATTGTTGGTGAATATAATAGTTCCGTAACAAGATCAGTAAATTATTCTGCATTAAAATATTGAAAATCTCCTGTTCATTTTGTTTATGGTTTTCTTATTTTCAACATTTATTGTGGGTGCAAAAGTGATTCAATGCGGTTTTCCATAAAAAGGATCTTCTAGCAGCTATTGTTTTGTGTTTCAGGTGTTCAACAATTTGTATATGGATTGGATATTAGAAGTTCTGGGACTTTAGATCCTGGAGTAATAAAGAAACCAAATGATGTGATGACGTGGTATTTTAGGGACATACTCATTGCTGAAATCATTGGAGATCAGAGTAAGATCTGTACAGAAGAACGCTGTAAACAGATATTCAGAGACAGACTGGAGGTGAATCATCAGACTGGATCTCTGACCATCACAAACACCAAAACCAAAGATTTTGGAATTTTTAATCTACTGATCAGCAGCAACAACTTTAGCATCATGAAGACGTTCCATGTTATCTTGTTTGGTGAGTATCATTTAGTAATAAATATATCCACCGTTGATCTTGTAGGTAGCTGATATAGAGTAATTAATTTACATTTGAGAGTGCATGTCCAGTTTTGTGCAAGTCAAGAGCAAAGAAAATCTGCATGGGAGCAGAGAGATTCGCTCCTGTGCATTAAATAGATGTGCTCTTACATTACAATAGCATTTTTCATTTAAAATAAAACCATAATGCACTACTAGCAGTGAGAGATATCCATCCTGACTGCACTTATTTCAATCCTCCTCTGACTGTACCCACCTACTGTTGTATACTTATCAAGTTATGAAATCCAGACATATTTCTCTACCCACAATCTTTATGATCTGTAGAAAAACATTTTTTAGTGCACTTTTCTCTTGTATAATTTCACTTGGCTTATAATTATCTGTTAATTTCTTCAGGTACTCGTGTTTTTCTAGAGGATGAGTATCTGTATGTGTTTGAGAATGACCAAGTCACACTACACACCAATGTTGAAACAAACCAACAAGAAGTTATTCAATGGTATTTTAGTGGCATTCACATAGCTGAAATCAGTGGAGATCTCAGTTTCATCTGTACAGATGTTCAGTGTAATAATGGCACTGAGAGATTCAGAGACAGACTGGAGCTGGATCATCAGACTGGATCTCTGACCATCCCATACATCGGAGACACAGATCATGGAGTTTATCATCTACAAATCATCTGCAGCAGCGGGATCAGAACCACAAAGAAATTTCTTGTTTTATTAACACGTTGAGTATTCATGGATGTGCTCCATCCCACATTATCACATTACAATAATGCATTCTCAACATCTGTCATTCAAAATAAAGTCATAATCCACTACTACCCAGCCAACATAGCATGGTGGGGCCCAGATGGGTGTCACCTGGGCAGCCTAACTGGGGCCCAGACATTTTTGTCCACGGTTTCCATGGAGGCCCCACATGGGTTAGCCCAGATGAACTGAACACTGCTCAGTGTGCACACTACAGGCTGTTAAATGAAACACAGAAACATGCTGGAGTTAATGAGATAATTAGGTGATAACGAGCAGAATCACTGAAGGACAGAGAAACAACAACTACGACTTACTTCAACCACAACCTTCGATGAAATCCACTGAAGATAAAAGACATTAAATCTCTGAAGATCTGATTAAACATCTCCACAAACAGCATTACCAGCTTCACTTATTACTAACCAGACTGACTTTATTTCTGACATTCATCTACAAAAGCTCTTATGGAGAATTCCCAGAGATTTAGATGTTGATGATTTGTTGAAATACGTTTGGTTTGATGTCACCGTGATCGAGGTCAGCGCTTACTTCAGTTAGGCAGTTTGACTCTTGACTGTTTTAGTGTTTTTCTGTCTGTTATGGCAAGAAAAACAAGAGACAATGTGGTCAGCTGTTAAATGATAAAAATACAGTCATTATTTAGTGGCTTAATTCACTGATCTAATGACTGAGCTATTTTTTGAGCAAAAAGTGATTAACTTTGTGCTGGATCTCCTCTTGAATTACGGCAGTAAAAATGTTTTAATCAGAAAGTTTGAAAAATATATTGTTCACTAAACATTTCAAACCTCCTGCAAGATTCACTTACACAGACATCAAGAATCAGCGTGTGAATCTCAACAATGGTGACATGCTTCATGCCGCAATGCATTCTGGGAGCCATGGATGAGTTTTGTATGAGGCACCCAGAATGCATTGCAGCATGAAGCATGTCACCATTGTTGAGAATCATACGCTGATTCTTGATGTCTGTGTGTGAATTAATTTTGCAGATGTTTTAAAGGATTTCATGTACATTGTATTTTTCAGATTTAATTTTCTGCTCTGATTTTTGTAACTTTTTTTTTTTTTTAGTTCTGGAGAAGATCCAGCACAAAATTAATAACATTTTTATTAAACAAAGCCATAACATGATGACAATTAGATTCATATCATTAAACAGCTGACAACAGCTAAACACATTGTCTTTTGTCTTTCTTGTCATAACAAACAGCAAGAGCAGCCAAAGAAACATTGTTACTAAAACAGTCAAGAGTCAAACTGCCTAACTGAAGTAAGCGCTGACCTCGATCACGGTGACATCAAAACAAACGTATTTTCAACAAATCATCAACATCTAAACCTCTGGTAATTCTCAATAACAACTTTTGTAGATGTATGTCAGAAATAAAGTCAGTCTGGTTAGTAATAAGTGAAGCTGGTAATGCTGTTTGTGGAGATGTTTAATCAGATCTTCAGAGATTTAATGTCTTTTATCTTCAGTGGATTTCATCGAAGGTTGTGGTTGAAGTAAGTCGTAGTTGTTGTTTCTCTGTCCTTCAGTGATTCTGCTCGTTATCACCTAATTATCTCATTAACTCCAGCATGTTTCTGTGTTTCATTTAACAGCCTGTAGTGTGCACACTGAGTAGTGTTCAGTTCATCTGGGCTAACCCATGTGGGGCCTCCATGGAAACCGTGGACAAAAATGTCTGGGCCCCAGTTAGGCTGCCCAGGTGACACCCATCTGGGCCCCACCATGCTATGTTGGCTGGGTAGCAGTAAGAACTATCCATCCTGACTGCACTTATGTCATTCCTCCGCTAATTACAGCCTACTGTTGCATATTTACCAAGTAATAATCAATCCAGACTCTACCCACAATCTTTATGAGTTTTCAGTTTACTGCATTTTCATGTTGTATCCTATTTATGATTGTATTGTTCATTGATTCCAGTATAATACATATACTAAACTATTAATTTCTTCTTTCAGATTCTGCATGTGCGCCTAATGAAGAAGTGCCAGTGTTAGTGATGGTGAAAGATTCAGTCACTCTACACACTGATGCTAAAACGTATGAATATGAGAAGATTGTGTGGTGTTTTAATGACATTCGCATAGCTGTAATCACTGGAGATCTCAGATATAATTGTACAGATGTTCAGTGTAATAAAGGTACTGAGAGATTCAGAGACAGACTGAAGCTGGATCATCAGACTGGATCTCTGACCATCACAAACATCATGACATCAGACGCTGGATATTATGATCTATATTTTGAATCCGGCTGCAGCAGCAGAGTCTTCATGGTTTTTCTTTCTGGTGAGTTGTTGTTTAAAATCATGTAAACGCATTCACTATGGAAGTAAATTAATGCCAAATGTTTTTGAAATAAAAAGCTTGTTGAATTGCACTAATTGAAAAAAAAAAAAAAAAAAAAAACATTACATTAGCTGTACTTGCATTTTGATGCACTGTATTTTTAAGGTTTGCATTTTTATGGGTTGAAATTCAACATGGTTGTATATTTAAGTTGTGAATATTTCAATTAAAAATATTTCACACACATATTCATTATTCAAAATTCAGTAATTTATATTCACCTTTCAGATTTCACTTCCAAAATATTAATTCTGTTTAAAAATACAACCTATAAAATTCAACTAGCAATTTTCAGTCCATTTTATTTCACTTGACAAATTCGCTTCCACAAATTCAGTGGTTTAAATTCGGCAGAAAATTCAACATTTCACATCCGGGAACTGCAGGAAAAGCAGTAGAGTGCCGATGCATGATATCCATCTGCTGTTAGTCTTCTTTACCAGCAGGTGCCGCTAGCGGCTGTTTACAAAGACGAGCAGAGGCTAGTAAGTCATCATTCATTCATAAAAACCGATTTACAGAAATGGAGCAAGCAGTAAGTGAATGTGTGATGATTATCAGGGCCAGTATACATGCAGAAAAGCTGATAAAGACACAAAAGCTGCATTTATGTTTAATTCAGTGTCATTACCCACACAGCAAAAGGACTCCATGGCGGATCCACCGCGGAGGTATTGCGCAGAGGTGGAAAGTCCAGGGTTCAGAAAGTAAAAGTCCTGCCATATTTTTTTTTTCCACCCACTGAAGCGGTGTTAAAGTTAATGAGATAATGAAGTGATTAATTGAGTGATGATTGAGCATTATTGAAGACACCTGATGATAACAAGCAGAATCACCAAAGGAGAAAATCACAATTTTAAGCCACCATCGTGGAGATGAGTGTTTGCTTTAGTTGAGCTCTTGACCCTTGACTTTTTAATATTATATTTGTTTGGGCAATTTTAACTGCATTAAAACCAACCAAACAAGCAAAGTTAAAGGATGATCAGGTGGTGTTGGTTATGTTTTCACACAATCATTATTTGATCTGAATCACTGAACTCATTTAGAGCTCAATCTCTGAGTTAGATTTACATTATTGATTACAGCAGCACTGTGATTCTACAGCACAAGATCCTATTTTTTTTCAAAATAATTCAAAGGTTTCATCAAAAGGTTGTTCTTGGGGGGGAAAGGCTTTCATTTAGACACACAGAGATCAAGAATCATCCTGTGAATCTCAACAATGGTGAGAATAGTAAAGCATGTTGCAGTGCATTCTGGGTGCTACCAATCAAAACTCATCCACGGCTCCCATCATGCATTGCTGCATAAAAAAAAATTATGAGATGAATTGTCTTAATAATTTTCTTTATTCTCACTGTTTTATTTTTCGCTGTTTTTCTGTGACTTTTTAGTAGCTTGTTTTCTAATGTTCAGAGTTGATCTGTTGATCAGAATATGTTGCTTGTCACCGTTGTTGAGATTCACAGGCTGATTCTTGATGTCTGTGTGTGCCTAAAAGAAGAATTTTTATTTTTCGATCAGAACAACTTTTATGAAATCCTTCAGATTATATTGATACTGAAATCAATAATGTAGGGTAGACCAGGTACAGTTGGTTATAGGGTGCAGTTGAAACACCTTAAATAACTTGCGTTCGCAACAAGTCTGATCTGTGAAATTTTCTTAGCACATGCATATTAGCGCCCTCTTCAATCGTGTGAAATTTGAAGTACATGTGCTTCTCCAGTCCGAAGATATCGGCAAAAGTTTTTTCTAAGGTAATTTTTTCACTTCACCACGTCGCTTCCACATTGAATAGCTTCTCATCCTTACATGACTGTTAAAGTTAACTTACATTTTCGTAAAACCTTATTTTGTGCTCTAAACACTGACATATTGCATGACTTTGTGTCATACAAGGTCATCGTAAAATCTAGAGAAATGTTTGAGGTGGTCAGCGGGGGTACAGTTGAGACACATACCCACACCACAGAATCCTATTGCGGCCCATGCAGTTTAGTTGCACGATGTAAGTTCTATTAAGATCTATTAATCTATTAAAATAATAGATTTCATCTGTTTTATTATTGCTGTTTGCAATTGTTCAATGTTTTTACTGTTACTCAACTTTTCAACTGTTAATATTAAATTTATGGCCTAAAATTAAATATTGTATCACTGTTTGCCATTACTTGCACAATGTTTTACAAAATGAACTACTTTTAATTAAACAAAATAATAAAATAAAATACTAAATGGAAATAAAAACTGTTAAATTCTCATTTTTAAAGGTATTTTACATTTGTAGTGAATTGGTTAGGCAGCTTTACAGCATTCCGGATGGGTGTTTCAACTGTACTAGGGTACTGTTTCAACTGTACCTGACTGTTTTCGACATGGGTACAGTTGGAACAAAAAGCTTCTTGTGTTTATGAGCTAATTGTGAAAAATATGACCTACTTATGGATGTTAATTATTAATAATATTTTGGCAGACAAGTAAAAGAAATGTCATATGAATAATCACTTCGTTTCAATTCTTTTCAATCCCATAATTTTGGTGTGGTAACAGTAAAAGCAAAAAGTGTACCAACTGTACCTGGTCTACTCTATATCTAATTCAGAGATTAGGCTTTTAATTAGTTCAGTGATTCAGATCACATAATGACCATCTGTTCTCTTTGCTTGTCTGGCTGTTACACTTCAGTTACAGCAGCCCAAACATGTTCTAATATTAAAAAGTGAAGGGTCAAGAGCTCAACTAAAGCAAACCCTCATCTCCACGATGGTGGCTTAAAAATTGTGATTTTCTCCTTTGGTGATTCTGCTTGTTATCATCAGGTGTCTTCAATAATGCTCAATCATCACTCAATTAATCACTTAATTATCTCAAAAAAATATGGCAGGACTTTTACTTTCTGACCCCTGGACTTTCCACCTCTGCCGCGAACTTGCGCGCAGTGACGGATCTGTAACGAAGGCGGATCGCGGACTCCGCCTTGGCTCCGCGCTGCATCCGCGATTTAAACCTTGCCTCCGCAGTGGGTCCGTTTGGGACCCGCAAATTGATACAACCGTTACAGTAAAGGCGCGTCCGCGGATCCGACATGAGTCCGCTCAGGATTCGCTGATTGACAGTAGAATTTATGGCGCCGCCCAGATGTGGACCTGATCCTCTGGGCGGCGCCAAAACGAATGTGACAGTCACGCGGATTTGAATGCGGATCCGCCTAGGAGTCCCCTGCTGTGTGGGTCACTTATATTCCCAGTCCTTCCATGTTGTTGAGTACATTATTTTCAAAAAGATCCTGTTTGATCATGTTGGTTTGTTTTTCAGGTGGTTTTGCTGCTGAACTAGTTACAGTGCAGTCTGTGAAGGAAGGAGAATCTGTCACTTTAGATCCTGGCGAATTAAAAATCCCATATGATTTGATGACATGGTATTTTAATGACATTCTCATTGCTAAAATCTCTAGAGATCATAAGATCTCTACAGATGAACAGTGTGAAGATGGTAATGAGGGATTAAGAGAAAGACTACAGCTGGATCATCAGACTGGATCTTTGACCATCATGAACACCAAGAACACAGACTCTGGACTTTATAAACTACAGATCACCCACAGAGACAAAAGCATCAGCATCAGCAGCTTTAGGAGCTTTGGTGTTAATGTCACTGGTGAGTATCATTGTCATTCAGTGCACTTTCCTTTGATTAGTTTTTTTTTTAAAAAAAACAACCAAAAATCAACCACACTGTAAAAAAAAAAAAAAAAAAAAAAAAAAAGTTTCTTTAACTTAACTTTTTTTTTTTTTTACATTGACTCAGTTAAGTTGAATTTATTTAGAATTTTAAGTATTTTCAACTTGACAAAATTAGTTATTTGAACTTAAGTTTAGTTGTAATAACTTTATGAAAGTAAAGTGAACTTACTTTTTTAAGTTTTCAACAGCAAATATTTATTTAACCTAATTTGTCTTATTTCTTAGTTAAGTTAAGAAATAGTTATTTCTTAGTTTCTTAGTTAAAAAAAAAAACAAGCTGTTGAATATTAAGCTGTTCAAGTAAGCTGTAATAAGTAATAAGTAATGAGTTCAGCGAAGTTCATTTGAGATTTTCTAATTAAATTAAAGTGTAATTCAGTCTATATTGCGCTGCTCGTTTGGTGACTAAATTTGCGACCAAAGTGTAAGCTGATATCCAGCAGTGGTTCTCAAACTGATGTAGGTGTAACCAGGAGCCAGGGATAGAATCACAGTTGGTCCGACTACGCCACCGGGGCCTTGGTACCCACGGACATAACTTAACAGCAACACAAGTTCTATCGCTAATGAATGAAGAACAGAGACGTGACCTTCAAATACAAAAATCTTTATTAACAAGCAGTACTGAAATCTTTTAGCAAAGCATCTGTAAACCTCAAAAAGAGGGAGGATCACAATTTAAAAATGTCTAGACTTTAAATAAATTATTAAAAACAGACCCCCCCTGATTTGTATATGTAAAGTTAACCAAGCCTGCGGGAAGAACAGAGAAGTCACTAGGCCAAAGACCCACAACCTCAAGAGCACACACCATACGTGCACAGATGTACACAACCAACAAATTTACAAAAGGGTGTAGTGAATACTGCACATAACTTTACACTCTCAATACCCATGCAGTGCTGGAAACCTCACGCCACATGCAGTGGAGGAAAGACCCAGGTGACCCCAAAGATTGCACTCCCCCGCAGGCTGGCTCCTGGAAGATAGAAAAATAGGTTAAAAACTCCCCTTTTATGCACACAAATAGACCCTCTAGCGGTTGATACAGTTAAAACTTAATTAAAAAGTAGTAGAAAAACAAAAAATCAGTTCAAACCAAACATAAATTTATAACAATCAGCATAAAACATACGAAAAACAAAATAAGCAAAACAGCAGGGCCTAGACATCAAGGGTCCATATACATAGAAATCCACAAAGGAAGATCTCTGCCGTAATCCAACAGTGGACTAGAAACATGGCGCAATAGAGTAGACTAAAAACACTGCATGATACAGCTCGTTGCTAGCACGGCAAACACGACATCACCAACTTGCATACTATCGTATACCACCCACACGCTCACCGTCTTGCATCAGGAGGGGTTCTCTCTCGCTATGGCGCTTCAGGGTTCACAACACCTGAAGGAGACGGAAAAGAATCAAACGTCAGGAAGTCACGCCACCTGACGAACTTTGCACCATTTATAGAGCGAAGTAAACATATGCCCCACCCCGTACACCATCCTAATTATCCACTCGGTTACATAGGCTATGCGAACAAAATGTTTTGCCATTTATTTTTATTTCTACTACACCTTAAAATAACATTAAAACTGAGCATGTATTTCTAGCAGGTAAAATTCTGTAAATATGGTCAAAACTGAATGCATCCACACCACCAAATTGCGCTACATTCAGAGGTGTAAAGTCCAGGGGTCAGAAAGTAGAAGTCCTGCCATATTTTTCATTCCACCCACTGAAGCGGTGTTAAAGTTAATGAGATAAATAAGTGATAAATTGAGTGATGATTGACCATTATTGAAGACACCTGATGATAACAAGCAGAATCACCAAAGGAGAAAATCACAATTTTTAAGACACCATCAGAGAGGTCAGGGTTTGCTTTAGTTGGGCTCTTGACCCTTGACTTTTTAATGTTAGAATTTGTTTGGTCTGTTAACTGAGTTATAACAGCTAGACAAGAAAAGAAAATGTCTTGATGCCATTCTTGATGTCTATGTGTTTAAATGAATCAGTTTTTTTTTGGTTTTTGTTTTTTTTAAGAACAACTATTGCTGAAACCTTTGGATTTTTTTTGAAAAAGCTGATCTTCAGCTGTAGAATCACAGTGCTGCTGTAATCAATAATGTAAACCCAACTTTTTAATGAATTGATTGAATGAATTTGGTGATTTAGGTCAAAAAATTATGTGTAAACATAACAATACCACCTGATCATCTTTTCTTTTTGCTTGACTAGCTGTTACAAAAGTCCAAATAAAATCTAATATGATATAATCAAGGTGTCAAGAGCCCAACTAAAGCAAACACTCATCTCCACGATGGTGTCTTAAAAATTGTGATTTTCTCCTTTGGTGATTCTGCTTGTTATCATCAGGTGTCTTCAATAATGGTCAATCATCACTCAATTAATCACTTAATTATCTCATTAACTTTAACACTGCTTCAGTGGGTGGAAAAAAAATATGGCAGAACTTTTACTTTCTGACCCCTGGAATGTCCACCTCTGCTATCTGGGTATACTGTATGTCACCAATGTCTCTCATCTAGCTTTGATGTTGTAACCACTGATGGTGATTTCATTCTTTGTTCAAGCAGTGAGTTAAGTCACATCAAGCCTCGTCTTTGTTTATTTTGTGTCTTTTCATGTTTATTAAAAAAATGTACTTGCGTTCTTCATACTCGCCTTCAGACTTAATTATACTGATGACCAAAGTAGAAAAAAGGCTTAAATTTTAGCTATAAATATTGTTAAATACTGGATGGATTCTCACTAGTAATAATGACTGTCTGTTTTTAGCTATTCCAGATTCAGGTTTGTCTACAGCTGTTGTAGCAGGAGCAAGTGCTGCTGCTGCTGCTGTTGTTCTGCTCATTACTGCAGCTGCTGGGGTGATTTACCGTCACAAACACCAAGCAAAAATGAATGGTGAGTGTTACATACAGCTGATTTAACAAGATAGAAATATTTATTATTATTAACTGATTGATTTGTTGTGTGAAAAAAAATCTATTTTTATTCTTATTCTTATAATATTTGTTTTATTTTTATTATTTTTCAAACAGACATCAGGACACAGAGCAATGATCAGGTGAGATACTATGAGCACTAAATTTGTCTGCCTGCAAAAGACATTCTCATTTGCAATTTAATGTATGTATACACTTTTGACTATTCTTGTCATGTCCAACATGTCCTCAAACCCGTTGGTATCAATTCATTTTAAGGTGACAGTTACACATGACTACATGTATTTACTATAGTAATAGTAACAATAAATTATAAATAATTACAACTAACCCTAACTCTATAGTAAGAATGTGTAGGTAATTAATATTACTCTATACTTATTTGAGTAATTACAATACCTTAAAGTGTAATCAGCCTGTTTAACATAGACGAGCAAGTCAGATGTCACTAATTAAAAAGACTTATAACCATGTTTCACGAGATCACACTTACAAATAATCAGATAGTAAATAGTATGCGTAGTAGTATGCGTATTTGGTGTGCTGTCCAAGGAGAGGGCTCTGAGCTCGGTATTTGGCCTGAACCCAGACTTCTGGTTAGGAAAGTAACCAGGTAAGTGTGAGGAGACAGGGAGGTGCAGGGATGCTGTAAAACTGTCGAGGAATATGGGTGAGTCGACTACGTCTATATATGTGCTTTTCACTCATGCTGATTGGGTAGATTTGTTGATTACTGATTGCTAACAGCTGGCATTGCTAACAGTTTTTGGGTACGATTCACTTCCATGGCATTTTTTTTTTCTACTATGGAAGTCAATGTCTGAAAACTGTTTGATTTCAAACATTCATCATAAATGATGACAAATTTCATTTTGTGGGTGAACTATCACTTCAAAGGCTGTCTGAATACCAAAATCCTACCATTACTCGGAAATGTTCGCTTCAGAAATAGGCACAACAGGGTGAAATGACTGTCAAAATAAGACACATAAACAGGATGTGACATTTGCATGAAAACATTTCATATTGCAGTAGTACAAGGTGACTTTATCAGATTCATTAACCCTCTGGAGTCTGAGGCTGATTTGGGGCCTGGAGAAGTTTTGACATGCCCTGACATTTGTGCTTTTTTCAGTTGTTCATAAACATATTAATGACACAAGTGTCATTACACTGTATTCAGCATAAACTCGGATCTCACAGATCCAAACACGGATGCTCTTTCTGAGCGCTCATACAGACCACGCTCCGGATGACCACTGTCTCCTCCACCCTCAAGATTGCCCATTTGACTGCGCCTCATCAGTCTTCTTCACAGACTTCATAATTCTACTGCTGCTAATACACTGATTCTACCCATTTCAAGTGGTCCGCCAACAGCCTACGTCAAGTCCTCTCCAGCTCTGGAATTAATTTCATCTGCAGATCATCAAAGCTAAACTCTGCGGACTTCTTTAGTTCTAACAACAGTTCCATCATGCCAACAAACACTTCAACATCATAAAAGCAAGACTCAGAAGTTTCTCTTCCGACCTGATGTCCTGAACATAAACATTTACAGCACGCTAATCCACAGGCCGCCGCATGCACTTCATCGTCCGCCGTTTCTCCGCCCGATCAACAACAGTGGCCGCAAAATCAGTCCCGCTGCTTTTCCAGCTCTTCCCATATGAAGTTCCACTCCTCAGGCAAGAACTATCCAAACTTACTCCTGTCTCCCGTACTTTACTTCTTTCTGGATTATGAAATTAAGCCTCTTGAATCTTGAAGCTTTTAAAAATAAATAAATAAATTTACAGCAGCCATAAACCTGCCAGTGCAGCCAAAGAATGCAGATGTACAGCTCAGTCATTCCATTAAGCAAATAAAAGATTGGCAATGTTAAATGTGTAGTTTTCTGATAATATAATTTTCATACTAATGTGTTGCAATAAATTAAATATAAAAATAATAATACTAACAGAGTTGTTTGATGCAAGTAAATCATGCTCTAATTATGATATGGTTTTATACTGTCTTTATGGCAGAATGTACGATCATGTAATATAATATATATATATTAGTAAATGGACTTTAAATTCCATAAACCTGTAGAGAAGTGGTCTGTGTTCAACATTCTGAAACACACAGCATTCATGTGACTGGAGAGATAGTTCCTCTGAAAACATATGCATTCATTATAATTGAACTGTGTACTCGATATGTGATTTGAAGCTTCAGTTTCATATGTGACATCGCTAATTCCTTCTGCTTTTTCAGTTTTTTCAATCTTCATGATAACCCATGTGCCAGGATGCCCTCGCAGATGGTTACTTTTCTCTCACCCCCAAAACTAATCTACCCAGAAAGCGGATCCTAGTGTGAGGCTGCTTCTGCTAGTGGTCCCTTACCCTCCCAGCCTCTATCCCTTTACAACTTACCTCATTCTTCTCCTCCCTTCTGTTCCCCAATTTCTTCTAACATTCTTCTTGGCACAGATCCTAGCGTGAGGTTGCCTCCGCAAATGATCTCAACACTCTTTTTGCCCACCAACCCCTTTCTTTCACTTCAGCCATATTGGACACCAGTCAGTAATGGAGCCCTCCTCCCAGCATCCATCTTTTTCCAACACCAGACACTTCTTCAGGTCTGAGCCGCTTGCCAGCTCATTCTCTCGCAACAGCAGTCCCTCTTCCAGCTCCTCTCAATGCAGTCACCATGGAACAACCAACATTCTCAACCCATAACCGTTCCCTAATTCCATCAGGTGCAGACATTTGATCCTCTTCCTTCGGAGCAGTCATTTTTATATCTACCTCAAGCTTTGCAGCTAAGTGAGCAGCCACTCTCTTCTCCAATCATTATTTCCCAGTTAGTTAGTGAAATGGACACCATCCAGACAATTTCCAACCAGTTCTTTCTTTCAGGCCTGACAGAACATTTCAGCTGCAGACTGGAAAGTATACCTTACTCCAGCTTAATCTGCAATAATTTATAATCTGCAACAGCTGGACTCGATATAGTGGAAGGCCTCATCAAAAAGAATTAGATTCCGGATTTATGATTGGCCCCTTTTGATTCTCCACCGTATTCCACATAAGCCCAATTGGAGTAACCAAATTAGATGAATTTTCCACCACCACAACATAGACCAACCAATCATTCTCATAAACCTGTATCCCAGAGTAGTAACAGCCAATCAATGGGGTTCCGAAATGTTAATTGCCCCTTAGAATTTCCGCCTGTTACCAGTTCATCATCATAGATGAACATATCCCAGGTCACCAAAATAAAATCACAGATGTTTTATCTTCTTTTTCAAATTTAGAACATTGGCTCTGGAAGCAGACTCCAATCCAACTTCAATTCCTCCTGTTTCAGAACTCACATTTGTCTGGTCCATTCCCTCAAGACATCTTCATACCACATCCACAAATACCATACTGCAAGCCGTTTCTCCCAGAACACTCCAAACCTACTGGACGGTTTGGAGTTCCTTAAAAAAAAAAAAAAAAAACTTCCACAGAGCTTTCAAGGAGTTTTCCCTCCTTTCAATATCCTCCATCTCTAACCTCCATCATACCAATTTAATTCAGCCAGGAACAATCAAAATCTACCTCGGTGGCATACATTGCTCTCCAAGATATCCCCAGATATCCCTCCTCATCAAAGGTTTACAAAACCAATCCCCCCTCAGCCAAACACCAGACAACCTTTAACCATCCATTTTTCTTATCTTTCTGCATAGATGCAGCCATCACAGCAGCCCGGAGCGACCTATCCGAACACCAAATTAAAATGATCTGTCGATGCCATGCCTTTAAAACAACATATGTTCGGTCACTTCTACATCACAAACACTAGCATCTTTGAGTCTGGACGGCTTCTCCCTACTATTTTTGCATCTCCCCGCTTACCAAGCCCCGCAGGGCTCATATTCATCTGGATGCAGTGAGAGCTTTCCCTTTTCGGATGTGTGTTTGCTACCACTCCTGGAGTGGGCTTTCCCATTCGAATTGCTGTGTGGGCTCCCCCATCCAGATACTGTGCAGGCTCTCCCGTTCGACTTGCAGAGTGAGCTTCCCGTTAATTTTATCGGGGGCTCTCTCCTTCGAAACGGAGCGGGAGCTCTCCCGGTTGAATCGCAGTGTGAGCTTCCGTTCAGGTGCCGTGGGGGCTCTCCCTTTCTGAATCGCAGTGTGATTCTTCATGTTCTTAACCATGGAGGCTCTCCCGTTTGGATCGCAGTGTGGGCCCTCCTATCTGAACAAGTGAACTGGAGGTACCAAGGATCGTATGTCCCATAAGGATCGCAGCGGGCCCTCATGTCGTTATGTGATCCAAACACCTTGGAAGGACGGTAGCTCTGCGTTTATCTATATACCGTAGGCTCTCTTTTTCTGCGGCAGTCAGGTTCGCTCTGGATATCAGTTGCCCGTTTTCCCTTTAGGGACGAGGACCTCCTTCCCCGTCTGTTGGCATCTGGGGGTCCCATGTACTTCTGAGTTCATGGGCCACCATGTTGCGGACGCTGTGGCGGGACATTCTCCAACCACGTACTCAAACCTCCAGTCCCAAAAAACACTCCCGCAGGAGTAAATTTACTTACTTAGCAGTGCAGCGGCGAGATGCATCCTACTCAAACTTATGCAAGCCCATGCTGTTCACACAGCAGCAATGAACGCAAGCTCCCGACAGAGTTCTTTAAATAATACTGACGCAGCAGGAATCCGCTCATAGCTCCACATGGTGGACATAGTCAGGCGACACGTTCCAGCCCAGCTCCCGCAGGACCCTTGTTAAATATCACTGCTGCAGCAGTGTTCATTCATGACTCCAGGCCAATTAATCGCAGCTTCTTTGTGTTCCAGCGTAGGAAACACTAGTGCCACTCGACACCTCAACACTATTCTTCATACCACTTTAATCTTTCGCTCCTTTTGGGGGGGTAGCAAGCATTAAGCATCTGGGTATCCCATATACTTTAAATCCTTAAGCATTTTCAACCATGTTAAATCCAACTTGCTGTCCCAAATTTATTCTGCACTTTTTGGGGGGTGTATCAGAGTTTGAGTTGAAGATGCTTCATTGAGCCCCTCCTCAGTGGACAGCAAGCCAAATTAGCTAACCTAATACCCTAAAGATTATATGGGCAAATGAACTCGTTAAATTGAAAATAATAAAGTTTGATAGCACCATTATGGGCTCTGACCCTTGACTCTTTAACATTAGTATTTCTCTGGCTGCTTTAACTGTGTGTTTCTGATACATGTTTGTTATAGTAAAAAACAAAAAAAAAAAAAAAAAAAAACGAGAAATTCTGATTCTGAGAAGATGTTTGTCACTTTTTAATGATGGTGCAGCCATTGTTTAATGGTATGATTCACTGATACCAAAATCTCTTTTTTTTATTGTTTTATATTTGTTGTTAATTTTACAGGTTGATAGGTCTACAGGTCCTTCTCAAAAAATTAGCATATTGTGATAAAGTTCATTATTTTCCATAATGTAATGATAAAAATTAAACTTTCATATATTTTAGATTCATTGCACACCAACTGAAATATTTCAGGTCTTTTATTGTTTTAATACTGATGATTTTGGCATACAGCTCATGAAAACCCAATCTCAAAAAATTAGCATATTTCATCCGACCAATAAAAGAAAAGTGTTTTTAATACAAAAAAAGTCAACCTTCAAATAATTATGTTCAGTTATGCACTCAATACTTGGTCGGGAATCCTTTTGCAGAAATGACTGCTTCAATGCGGCGTGGCATGGAGGCAATCAGCCTGTGGCACTGCTGAGGTGTTATGGAGGCCCAGGATGCTTCGATAGCGGCCTTAAGCTCATCCAGAGTGGGTCTTGCGTCTCTCAACTTTCTCTTCACAATATCCCACAGATTCTCTATGGGGTTCAGGCCAGGAGAGTTGGCAGGCCAATTGAGCACAGTAATACCATGGTCAGTAAACCATTTACCAGTGGTTTTGGCACTGTGAGCAGGTGCCAGGTCGTGCTGAAAAATGAAATCTTCATCTCCATAAAGCTTTTCAGCAGATAGAAGCATGAAGTGCTCCAAAATCTCCTGATAGCTAGCTGCATTGACCCTGCCCTTGATAAAACACAGTGGACCAACACCAGCAGCTGACATGGCACCCCAGACCATCACTGACTGTGGGTACTTGACACTGGACTTCAGGCATTTTGGCATTTCCTTCTCCCCAGTCTTCCTCCAGACTCTGGCACCTTGATTTCCGAATGACATGCAAAACTGAGCAACAGTCCAGTGCTGCTTCTCTGTAGCCCAGGTCAGGCGATTCTGCCGCTGTTTCTGGTTCAAAAGTGGCTTGACCTGGGGAATGCGGCACCTGTAGCCCATTTCCTTCACACGCCTGTGCACGGTGGCTCTGGATGTTTCTACTCCAGACTCAGTCCACTGCTTCCGCAGGTCCCCCAAGGTCTGGAATCGGTCCTTCTCCACAATCTTCCTCAGGGTCCGGTCACCTCTTCTCGTTGTGCAGCATTTTTTGCCACACTTTTTCCTTCCCACAGACTTCCCACTGAGGTGCCTTGATACAGCACTCTGGGAACAGCCTATTCGTTCAGAAATTTCTTTCTGTGTCTTACCCTCTCGCTTGAGGGTGTCAATGATGGCCTTCTGGACAGCAGTCAGGTCGGCAGTCTTACCCACGATTGCGGTTTTGAGTAATGAACCAGGCTGGGAGTTTTAAAAGCCTCAGGAATCTTTTGCAGGTGTTCAGATTCAGATGATTAGGTTAATAGCTCGTTTAGAGAACCTTTTCATGATATGCTATTTTTTTGAGATAGGAATTTTGGGTTTTCATGAGCTGTATGCCAAAATCATCAGTATTAAAACAATAAAAGACCTGAAATATTTCAGTTGGTGTGCAATGAATCTAAAAATATGAAAGTTTAATTTTTATCATTACATTATGGAAAATAACGAACTTTTATCACAATATGCTAATTTTTTGAGAAGGACCTGTATACTGTAAAAGAGAATGATTTTATGAAGTCATTATGCAAAAAATGTTTTGATAGAACCACGTAGACTCAAACAGACATCAAGAATCAGCGAATGAATCTCAACAATAGTGTCACAAAAAAGCTTTGTTGATTGTCACCATTGTTGAGATTCTTATGTTGATTCTTGATGTCTCTGTGCACTTAAACTGTTCAAAATATTTTCTGTGCAATGACTTTAAAAAAAAGCTGTCCTATCTTATTTCAGATGAGTTTTTAAAAATATCCTTAGTCCTCCAAAGTTTAAAATAGTTGTGAATGGCCCACATTTTGAAGACAAAAAAAAAGACTCCATACGAGTCCAGAAGGTTAATAAAAACCTTCTGAAGTAAATTGATGACGAGTCCAGAAGGTTAATAAAAGCCTTCTGAAGTAAATTGTGTAAGACAAATATCCTTATTTAAAACTTTATAAAATAAAAATAATTAAGAGCTTCCGGCACGACAGCCATACACATCCGACGCATGTCCAAAAAGCGTTAACTTCTGCGACGTAGTACACAATGCCATGACATACTACGCTATGTCCTACATTATAACGCATAGTATGTCATGTCATTGTGTAGAAAGTCATGGAATTGTGTACAATCCTGCTCGGGCTCGTTTCAAGGCAACCGTGCCTAGTGTGAGTATACCCTAAGCATACGTTAGTCCGTTATATTGATAGGCAAACAAATCATGTATGAGCGCTCTCGACGCACTGATCGCACAACATCTTTACGCACAGACACATTGCGGTACATTCACGTTGTTTTCACACACATTCAGGATAATGTTTGGATTTGTCCTGTGTATGTTGCTGTGTACTTCGTATATATGCAGGTAAATGCAGGTGTTTTTTTTTTTGGCATCTTAGACTAAAATGTAAACAAGCTCTTTGCTGTTGCACTTTTTTTTTTTTTGCTGTGATTTTTTTATGGGTGCTTTGGTGTACATAAATGTATGAATTATATGAAAACGTCAGATGATACATAGTCTAAGGGCTTGGAATGTACAGTGGTCGAGTCAGTTCACAAAATAGTCTTTCTGAAATAGAGAGTGAGCTCTGTCTGGAGGAGACTGAATAGCTGAGCTCCTATGAGAGCAGCACATAATTCATGGAATTGATAGCTGTTTTTTTGGGAGCAACGTGGGACCTCGCCATGAGAAAGGAAACATTCACTTGCTGCTAACCATCTTCTGTGCACATATAAGTATCTGCACCTTAGGACTGCTGTGATGCATCACAGAAGATGTGAAGGTATTGGGTGGCTAAGGAGGTGTCTACTGACTGAGTTGTTATGCAGTGGGGTATAAGTGATGGTGAAGAGGTTAGGAAGTTCCCTTATCCACGAAAGCCAGGCTTCTAGGAGATTATGGGGAAGATTTGGGTCATCCCATTCTCATGCCTTTCCCCATAAGTGCTGGACAATTATTTTGGCCCTTGTTACATAAGGGAGGATATAGCTGAGAGGACCATATTGGCTAGCACTCTGTAAGTATGGTGCATAGATGGAGTGTTAGATTCAATGGCTCTGTGACTGTATCTGTGGGTGTCTGTATGGCAGTTCCAGAGGAGGCCTAGACTCTGAGAGATCAAGGGAAGGATGGTGTGACAGTCAGAGCTGTCACAGATGTTGCACAAATGGTGCACAGGTTGTGAAGGAGGTCTTTAGCTTCTTCTGGGGTGGGGAGACTTTGTAAACAATTATCCATGTAGAAGCAATTGTTTATGGAATGGTCAATGCGCTTATCTGCCTGTGCATCTTTGATGTTCCTCTAGAGGATGTAAATGGCACAACAAGAGCTTTAGGTCATGCCAAAGAGGAGAACTGGCCATTCATAACACAGTTGGAGGAGTTTTGCAGTCAAGGTAGAGCCAGAGGAATCACAGGAGATCCTATCCTGGGGTAACAGGTGCAC
Source organism: Megalobrama amblycephala (assembly GCF_018812025.1). Taxonomy (NCBI): domain Eukaryota; kingdom Metazoa; phylum Chordata; class Actinopteri; order Cypriniformes; family Xenocyprididae; genus Megalobrama; species Megalobrama amblycephala. The sequence goes on from NC_063046.1 coordinate 62,175,417, forward strand.
CTGGTGAAACATTGATTTAATGTCTCCACTGATTGGAATCTTGTGCTGCCTAACACAGAGCAGAACTCCAAGGAGGGAAGGCCCAAGAATTGGTACAGGACGTAACTGTGAGTTCAGGCACTGATTTCGGTAGGAGAATGAACAATTAAACACAATGCGGTCTTTACCATTGTGACTCACAATGTGATGTGCTGACGTACCAGGAGTCAGGGGCATCTTCCACATCAGATGAAGACAACTTCTTGACATACCCAGCACCAATTAGTTTATGAATATCTCTGGTATAGGTCTTTGCCTGTTGTGGGTTTTGAAGCAGTCGCCTTTCACAGCTGTGAAGACGGGACATAACCGCCTCCTTGAGCCCTTCAGAAGGGGCCAGGGGTCTACACGGAGGAAAGGTGCTACATATCATAGGATGCCATCAACAGGTATTCTGATGGTTTGGGTCTCAAGCTGGTGCATTGCCTCTTGATCCTGTCTGGAACAAACCACAGCTTTCATGCTTTTCTGAGGTAATACATCCAGCTGCCATAACTTCTGTACATTGTGGTGGATGTCATCAGGTGTGCATTTAAAGGAGATATAGTGAGAACAAGCAGACGGAGAGCTAGTGAGATCTCTCGCAGGACCCTGCAGTGCCGAGTGGGATTTTGATTGCTACAGGGTCTCCAGGAGGGCCCAATTCACCGGCTGTGTTAGGGTAATAAGGTTTGTTTAATCAGCCCCTAAAAAGGGCAGGGGTCTTACATTATTAAGCTGTCTGAGATGAAGTTGATGGAAGCGAGAGTAGTGTTGCTGGAGGGATTTCACAGAGTGAGAATGTTCGGACAAGGATAGTTGATCAGCAGTGAAAGCTTGACTGATGACATAGGACTTATTTGGATGCACTTTAGGAATAAGGGTGAAGGAGACAGTAGCTCCCTTAAGAGTCTGGACATCCTGTCTCACAGTTCTCTGCTTTAGGTTCTCAGATTTTCCATCTAACTGTTTGAGCAGCAGGGTGCAGAAGGATTGTTCTTTTGGACCCATCGTCCAGTATGGTGTAAGTGTCTGAGGACCATTGCGCAGGATCACTTCATCTACTTTCAGTTATTCCTATATGAATTGCATATGGCTATATTACTTATATGACTGCATATTTAAAAAAAAATTAATTGAATAAGTCTGAATGAAAACCTACTCGTAAAAGACGTCTTCCAGACATAACTTTGTTTAGTGGGTATGGTTACCTTAAGGCGCCCCTGCATATAAAAATACATGTAGTTGTTTTCACATCAAAACATTGATTGACACATAAATAAAGCACATCTCATTTGAAAAACACAAAGCTCAAATGTGCGAGTGTTATGTGCGAGAACCGATAAGGTTTATTGCAGTGCCATACGATGTACTGTGTGTTTGTCAATCATTGTGAACTTTTTCTTTAGGTAATGTGTGCATCACACATGCATATGTATGTTTAACTCAAACATCAATCTCCTTCATTCCTTTTACCTTCTGTAAATCTGTTTTTTGTTTGTTTGTTTTTACAGGCAGATGGTGCAGAAGATTTATCCCCTACGCAGTTTAATCTTTTATTGAGTGACACTACAAGGACATGTCTTAATCAACCTGAAACTCCCACTGAGACACCGATGTAATATTTTTCGCTATTTTAAGACTTTCCTTAAAAGCCTTGTGAACAGTGTGCCAACATGAGGTTCGGGTGACTCGAGTTCGAATCCAAGCTTGTAGATATTTCCCGATCCCTTCCCCCTCTCTCTTCCCATTTGCTTTCTGTCAACTAACCATCCTTTCTCAATAAAAGGCAAAAACACCAAAGATAAATATTTAAAAGGGAACACAAGGAGAGCTTCAGCTTGAACTCAGGGCTCACAGAGTAATCTTGTCATACAATGTCTTTTGTGTAGTCGTTTTATTAGAAAAATATTAACATCATTTGGAATTATTGAAACTAATATTACGAATTTCACTGATTTAGCTTTTGAAGCTTAACTGTAGGCTATATGATAAATATAATGAATCAGGAAACTAGATTTTGAGCTAAACGGTCATTATTATAACTATTATCCAGCAGCCACTATGACATGACTTTCAGTAACTAAACTAGACTAAAATGCCCAGACTTTTGGTCAACCAAAACTTAAGTTTGACTAAATATTAAAATAAAAATAAACAAATAAACAAATAAATAAAAATGACATTTGACATGTGTAAGACTCAATAAATAAAAAAATGCTAAAACTGAACACTAAATAACAGCAGCATTTACACTCCAAGACCTTCCAGCTTGTTTGTTTGTGGTGTTGTAGCTTTGCGGTTAAAAGCTGAAGGTTCACATCCTGCAAGGATGTACTAATATTAAGTGTCTGAATAGTGTTTAAAGACATACTAAAGGACACATTAAATTACATTTGTTTACTGTTAAAACAGCAATATTCATTTATAGTCATTTATTATTATCAATATTCATTTATTATTCATATGCATTATGATATGCATATTTTTGTTATATAATCTTCAGATGTTTGCCACTTATGCATAGTGTCTTAATTGTTGACATAGTGAATTATTACTTTGTAACAAAAGTGTTTGCATTTTCTAAAGCATTAGAATTGCTGAACAGGTTTTATGTTTGTTTTTGTTTTTACTGCAAAGTTCTTGCATTTTATGATGGAGATTGTGTTGTTCTTAAAGGATTAGTTCACTTTTAAATAAACTTTTCCTGATAATTTACTCACCCCCATGTCATCCAAGATGTCCATGTCTTTCTTTCTTCAGTCGAAAAGAAATTAAAGTTTTTGATGAAAACATTCCAGGATTTTTCTCCTTATAGTGGACTTGAATGGGCACCAAACGATTGAAGGTCAAAATTAGTTTCACTGCAGCTTCAAATTATTCTACACGATCCCAGATGAGAAATAAGGGTCTTATCTAGAGAAACCATCGCTCATTTTCTGAAAAAAATTGAAAATTATGGGGGGCGCAGCTGAGCAGCGACATGTGAAGACGTGTTCTTGTGAGCTCTGCTTGGATTGAACATTTATTTAATTTTCCCACTCTCCTTTTCGTTCTTTTCGGTGCGAACCTGTTTTAGTGTGCCTAGGTCTTCGAATTAGTAGAATTTTTTCTTTTTGTTTAGTCCAAGGCTGCTCAAAATGCCTAAATCACACAAGCCGAGGCCAGGGCCTGATGCCCCAGACTTGCCTGATGTGGATCCGCCCGTGGAGGTGGGGCCAGGGTCGGATCTCGGTGCAATTATGGCTGCCATAAAGCAAACGGAGCAGAATGTGCTAGTAAAAATTGACTCGTCTGTGATGGCAGCTGCAGGTGAATTACACAAGAAAATTGACAACTTAGCGAGTGATTTAAGGACAGAAATCCTGAATGTGCGCGCAGAGTTTGCGAAGGTTATTGAAGAAATACAGAAAGGAAGCGCCACATTATCAACCCGCATTGATGATCTTGAGGAGGAAGCTAATGGCCAGGCTAACCGTGTTATAGCACTTGAAGCTCGAGTTGATACGTTATCTACTCAAGTTGCCCGGTTGGTAGATAAGACCGATGACTTGGAGTCACGGCAGCGGCGAGATAACTGCAGACTAATCGGTGTTGAAGAGGGATTCGGAAATATACGACCGGAGAGAGCCGTGGCTGAACTGTTAAAGGAAGCGCTAGCCCTCGACTATACGCCGACGCTTGATCGGGCGCATAGGAGCCTGCAGCCGAGGCCAAAGGATGGGGGTGCCCCGAGACCAATAATCGTCAAGTTCCACTACTTTCAGGAGAAAGTGGATGTTCTTCGGAAGGCCATGGGAGCAGGTCCCATCACTCACAATGGGAAGCGTTTTTACATCTACCCAGATTACTCGGCCGCCGTCAGGAAAAAGAGAGCAGCCTTTACCGAGGTGAGAGGATTGCTTCGCCGGTGTACGGGCGTGAAATATGGTCTCCTGTATCCAGCTACATTAAAGATCACGGCCCCAGCTGGCGAGCAGATGTCTTTCGAAGACCCGATCAAGGCCAAGAACTACATTGAGACTAATTTGCGTTCACGGGAAACGGAGGGAGAGTGACAGTTAATTCACCGACCATAACAGGTATCACGCTGCATGCTAGCATTACTGTAGTCTGTGCAGGCTTTGACTGGTAAACGTCGCCACACTACAGTCGGATGCATTTTATGTTTGGACAATGCATAGCTTATTACAATATGTTGAGACTTTATGTGGTCATCATGTGGCCTGGAGAATATTTTATTTAAGAATATCTTCCTCATTGTTTCTCCCTTTTCTCTGCCACGTCAGTGTGGATAGCGCTGAGTCTCAATTTGTCACTATAACCCTTATGGTACTTTTATTTTTGTTTTCTAATGTAGTTTGTTTAATTAATCCCATTTTTACCACCAGTGTCATTAATTTTATTTGATTTTACTCTTTTCCTGCGGGAATTGTCTTCCAACTGTGAGTGTTTGAAATCGTATCAGCCTGTAAACAGATGGGTACCGGCATGCATGTAGCAATAATAGTGTTGAGATAAGGGTCCTATTACATTTTGTTCTACCCTTGCTGAGTTCATGTAAGAGTTGAAGTTAGTGTAAACATGTTATATGCCTAGGAGAGAGAGGAGAGTTTTCAGGGCAGTCTCAGGTTTAAGGAAGACCAGCCCAGGGGCACAGGATGGTAAGAGGTTTATCTATGTTTATCTGTTCGTTTTTGTTAGTGTTGTTTTGGGTTTATTTGTGGTTTATGATTTGATTCAAACAGGCATTGAAGTACTGAGGTATAGCCAACGTGTAGGACTGGTTCATTATCAACTGTGGCATTATGATTCTGGATAATGTAAATAACCAACAAAAAGCGGTTTCATTTATTAGCTGGAATGTCAAAGGGCTGAATAATATGGTTAAAAGGAGCAAAGTATTTAGTCATTTGAAATTACTCAAACCTGATGTAATTTTCCTACAGGAGACGCACTTAAATATTAACTCCCATAAAAGACTAAGCTGTAAATGGATTGGACAAATATATCATTCTCGTTTTAACTACAAAGCCAGGGGAACGGCAATCCTAATTAGAAAGGGGATTCCATTTGAACATTCTAAAGTAATATCAGATGCTAATGGCAGATATATTGTTATAGTGGGCAAGCTATTTAACACACCATTAATATTCGCTAATATCTATGGACCTAACTGGGACAATGCACAATTCTTTCTTAATTTTTTTTCGACTCTCCCAGACCTTAACTCCTACAAGTTAATTTTAGGTGGAGACTTTAATTGTGTCCTCCATCCTCAGTTGGACAGGTCAAGCGTAAGGTCGAACAATACTTTTTCGTCAGCTGCAGTGGCTATTAATTCTCTCCTTCGTTCTTATGGTTTATCAGACCCTTGGCGTATAAATAATCCAACTACGAAGCAATTCTCTTTTTTCTCTCCTGTTCATCATAGTTACTCCAGGATTGATTACTTTATTGTCGATAACCAGCTATTACCCTTAATTTCCAGCACCAAATATCACAGTATAGTGATATCAGATCACAGCCCAGTACAGATGGATTTAGTTTTTCCAGGCAATGTAGCGCCCCAACGAACATGGCGGCTAGATCCCCAATTACTTTTATGTGAACACTTCAGAATATTTCTCAACAATCAGATCGACTTCTTTTTGGAATTTAATGACACTCAGGATGTGTCAAGGGGAGTTCTGTGGGAGTCTATGAAAGCCTATATTAGGGGTCAAGTTATTTCTTATGTGGCACATAGAGATAAGGAGCGTTCTAAACAACTTAAAGGACTGGCTGACAAAATTGCAGACATTGACAAGCGCTATGCTCTTTTACCTACGCCAGATCTTTTTAAGGAGAAATTATTGCTGCAAACAGAATTTAACACGCTTATAACATGGAAAGTCGAGAAAAATATTTTTAAATCCAGACAGGTATATTATGAGCATGGGGATAAGGCTGGGAGGCTCCTTGCACTACAGCTCAAACAGCAGTCGGCTGAACAAATGATTTCAGGAATTGAAATAGGTGCTGACTCGATATCCCACAATCCTCAAGTCATTAATGACCAGTTTAAACAATTTTATTCTACCCTATATCAATCAGAGGTGGGTAGTGACACGTCAGAGATCTACTCATTTCTTGATTCGCTGGATCTCCCCAAGCTTTCTCCAGATGCGCAGTCATCTCTAGAACAGCCGTTGTCGCTTGAGGAAATAGCGAGTGCCATCAAGTTGTCTCGGACAGGAAGGGCGCCAGGTCCGGATGGTTTCCCCATGGAGTTATACAAGGAATTCTCTTCTAAACTCACACCCATCCTGAAATCAGTTTATGATGAAGCTTTGGCTACTGGAAATCTGCCGCAGACGCTTACCCAGGCCACGATTTCAGTCTTACTAAAGAAAGATAAGGATCCTGTACAGTGTAGTTCATACAGACCAATAAGCCTTCTGTGCTGTGACTATAAGATTTTAACCAAAGCTCTTGCACAAAGGTTAGACCCTATTATTTCCACCATTATTGATGAGGACCAAACAGGCTTCATTCCCGGACGGCAATCATTTTCTAATGTGAGAAGACTATTTAATGTGATATTTTCCCCCCATTCAACGATACATCCAGAAGTTATTCTGAGCCTTGACGCTGAAAAGGCGTTTGACAGAATCGAATGGACCTATCTTTTTGCAGTTTTAGAAAAATTCGGCATGGGGCCTACTTTCTGTAGGTGGATCAAAGTATTATATTCAACACCTATGGCGGCAGTCAGGACAAATGGTCTGATTTCGGAATACTTTCCGCTCTGCAGAGGAACAAGGCAGGGTTGCTGCCTGTCGCCCTTCCTGTTTGATATTGCGATCGAACCACTGGCAATTGCTATCAGATGTGATGGGAGGATTAAGAGTATATCCAGGGGTGAAATAAAACATAAAACTTTGCTTTATGCCGATGATCTCCTTTTACAGATATCAGACCCAATTGAGAGTATGCCCCATCTTCTTTATTGGCTACAAAAGTTTAGTAACATATCGGGATATAAAGTCAATTTGTCAAAATCTTTATTGTTTCCATTAAATAATCTGGCAAAACAGATCACTTATGTAAATTTGCCTTTTAAAATTGAAAATGATAAATTTACTTATTTGGGAATAGAAATAGCTGGCTCAATTAAGGCTATTTTCCAGTATAACTACAGGTCTATTTTAGATCGTACCAAAACTGATCTGGATAGGTGGTCGAAAACTCCACTCTCCCTGGCAGGACGGATAAATGCAGTGAAGATGACTGTACTGCCCAGGTTTCTTTATTTATTTCAAATGATTCCCATTTTTCTCCCCAAATCCTATTTTGCTCAGTTGGACCTGCTATATCTCTTTGTTCATATGGAACAAAAAACCTGCACGTATGAAGAAGGCAAGCCTGGAGAGAGCTAAATCTGATGGGGGTTTGGGTTTACCTAATTTCTTGTTCTACTATTGGGCAGCCAATATTGTTAAGCTGACATACTGGATAACCATGTTCGCAGATAAGGAGGGTCCAGTCTGGACTGATATGGAACTGAAAGCTACACTCCCAGTTTCTCCGATTTCGATCTTAACTGCCCCTCTCCCACTAAATATTAAATTAACTGAGCTGAACTCAAATCTGGTGGTTCAGAATTCGATTAAGGTTTGGGGTCAATTCAGAAAACATTTTAACTTGATAAATACATGTAGCTTCTCTCCAATAATGTTTAATCATCTTTTTGTACCGTCTCAAATAGACCATTCATTTGCAGCTTGGCACAGAAATGGCTTGGTCTTCTTTCGAGACCTCTTCACTGAGGATGGCTTTGTTTCATTTAAATCTTTATGTGAAAACCATAATTTACCTAAGTCTCACTACTTTAGATACCTTCAGGCTCGGAGTTTTGCCTCTAAATTTTTTTCAGGGTACCCATCTCCACCCTCTAAAGACCTACTGTACTTGGTTCTTGATGTGAGTCAACCTACTAAAAGAGCAATATCAAAGATTTATGCATTAATTCTTGATGGCTGCCCTCATACATGGGACAAAGTCAGGGCAGCGTGGGAAGGAGAGTTTGGAGAAATGATACCGGAAGACATCTGGAAAAATACCATACAGCGCATACACACATCATCTCTCTGTATTAGACATGGCTTGATTCAATTTAAGGTTGTCCACAGGTTGCATTACTCAAACGACAGACTGTCAAAATTATACCCTAATGTTAAACCGAACTGTCCTAGATGTCACTATTCTCCTGTTTCTTTGGGGCATATGTTTTGGTCATGTCCATCTTTGTATGACTTTTGGTCATCAATTTTTCAATCACTGTCAGTTATATCTGGCGAAACACTGCAACCTGACCCCCTGATAGCTATCTTCGGTGTAGCACGTGATGAGCTAAAGCTCTCCCACCTCCATAAAAATGCAATAGCCTATGCTTCGTTGCATGCCCGCCGTTTGATACTGTTGAACTGGAAGGCGAAAAACCCTCCTTCTTACGTCCATTGGATTAGAGAGGTGATGTTGGGATTAGCTCTGGAAAAGATTAGATATACAGTGCACGGCTTGGAGGGTAAATATGACAGAACCTGGTCACAGTTCATAACTCATATCAAGAATCTGCCTTTTGCTTGACTCATTGTCTTTTTATTTGTTGGTAATTTAGTTTCTTGCTCTTTTCTCTGACTGCCGTCCCTAGTCTCCTCAATGCCTGCAGTCTGATTGTTAGGATTTTTTTTTTTTTTTTTTTTTTTTTTTTTTTTGTGTGTATACTTGTTTTCTTTTTTGTGGGAATGCCACCTGGATGGGGGTGGGGGGTGAAGTTCACACAACCTTTGTAAGAAATGCTGAACTTATGTCAATGTTTTGTTGAAAATCATAAATAAAGTTGCAAAAAAAAAAAAAAAATTGAAAATTATATAAGTTTTAACCTTAAATGCTCATCTTGAACTAGCTCTCTTCTTCTTCTCCTCTATTAGAATTCCAGCATTGTAGACACTGCTAAGTGTATTACTGCCCTCCACAGGCCAAAGTTTGAACTAATTGTTATATACTATTGAACTAGCATTGCATATAAAAATTAGTTCAAACTTTGACCTGTGGAGGGCAGTAATACACTTATCAGCATCTACACTGCTGGAATTCTAATAGAGGAGAAGAAGAGAGCTAGTTCAAGATGAGCATTTATGATTAAAACTAATATAATTTTAAATTTTTTTCAGAAAATGAGCGATGGTTTCACTAGATAAGACCCTTATTTCTCATCTGGGATCGTTTTGAACAATTTGAAGCTGCTGTGAAACTAATTTTGACCTTCAACTGTTTGGTGCCCATTCAAGTCCACTATAAGGAGAAAAATCCTGGAATGTTTTCATCAAAAACTTTAATTTCTTTTCGACTGAAGAACGAAAGACATGAACATCTTGGATGACATGGGGGTGAGTAAATTATCAGGAAAAGTTTATTTAAAAGTGAACTAATCCTTTAAGGTATTTTTTGAACTTTCTCAAATGGTTTCTTTAAATATTTGTTGATGCCTATTTTTAGTTGAAAATTAGAAGTTGATAACTACTTTACAGTTTAGCAAACTAATTTGTAAAATAAATATTATTTGTGTCATGTGATGATGTTACTTCCTGTTAAGTTCTTCCTGGTTCTGCTGAAAAAGTAAAGAGGTTGTTTCTCAATTCCAAGAATGCAAAGAATGGACTTGCGTTCTCGTAGAGACCTTGAAAGAACGAACTTGGAAAGACGTGAGGACACAGAACGCATCCTTGTGAGAATTGAGATGTGCTGCGATCTTGTTGCTCATCTGACCGTCCCCCAGCAAATTATAAGTAGCGCCTAATGCACAATTATCAAAACATCACAAACTGATGTCATAACCTATTAAAAAATGTATTTCATATTATAGACATTATTTTAATATAATTTTATATATTTTTATTTTACTGTGTGTACTTATGAAAATGAGTAGCCTGTGTTACCATGCTATGTTAATATTCTTTTTAATATGCCAATAAAAATACTTTCTACTTTCTTCTGCTTTCTTCTACTTTCTACTTTCTTCAGGTTATCATCACTTTATTAAAATTAAGCAAAACAAACAGACACATGTTTACTTGCACGAGCCGTCATGTATTTGAAGCGGGAATCTCTTTAGTGAGAATGAGAATTTTAAAGCTTATACAGGTTTCCGTATGAAGTCCACCCACAGAGTCTTCTGGGACTTCTAACGGTTCAAATCTCAAGTCCTCTGTACTTGCTTTCTTGCTGAAATTGAACTTTGACGATTAATGATGACGTTCAGTGAGAACACTACACTGTTAAAACTTTGCGTTAAAAATAAAATGGCCAAATTCTGACAGCAACAAACCATTTTCCATTAAAACAGTAATATACTGTAGAAAACAATGCATTCTGGGTAATATTTGTAATTTTCGAGAAAATAGCCTACAAGAATATACTATGAGTTAACATCGCTCAAAGTCGACACTCAGAGACTGTATTCAAATCACACCCTATACCCTCATTCACTATTCCCTACATTAGCTCACTAATATAGCTCACTTGACAGAGTGAATGAAAAGAAGTGAGTGAATTCAGACACTGATGAACACCTGATTAGCAGAATCACTGAAGGACGGAGAAACAAGACCAGAAAAAAAGAGAAGAGACGAGCAGAAACTCAAAACTACCACTGACTTCAGCCACACTGAGTGTCAAACCAGTTCACAAAACTAGTTTGACATTATTTCTTTCATTCATGTACATGTACATGTAGTTTGTAGTCACCATCGTGGTGACCAGTGTCTGCTTTAGTTGGGCTCTTGACTCTTTAACATTATCTTTCTCTGGCTGCTGTAACTGAGTGTTTATATAACACATTTGTTATGACAGGAAAAAGCCAACATGACGTTGATCTGTTTTTTTGGTTGTTGTGATGATGCTGTTAGTGATTCAGAGCACCAAAATCCCATGATTTCAGTAAACAAAGCTTTGTTATGTAATAAGTGTTTTGAAATTTCAATATTTATGTGACTTTGGCAGTTTGATACACGCTCCGACATGAGGGTGAGTAATAAATGACAGAATTTTCATTTTTGGGTGAACTAACCCATTAAGGTGTGGTTATGAGTGCATCAGATGACCACTTCCCCCCACTCCTATAGTTTAGGGTACCAGTCGATGTCTTTTACCTTGGAAATATGAGAACACTCCCAACAGGAGGCTTTTAATTCATTTAGAATTTATGTAAAGTGGTCAGCTGATTTATTTGAAAGATTGGTGAGATTGCTAACTTCTAGAGCCTCTTCTGTATTATCAGCCCAAGGAAGACACGAGCATAATAAAATATGTTTTATTAACAAAAGATAAACAAGAATAACTAACACAACTACTAAATGAATACTATGAATGATAAAGGAATAAAGTGCATAAGATACATAAAATACAAATGATTAAGTTGGGTGTGGCTATGGAATAGTTACATTATTTCATGGAAAGATAAACTGTTTCTCTGAAAATAATAAACTTTCTGTATAAAATAAAATATTTTTTTTTAAAAATCATCTACATCAGTTTTATTTTTTTATTATTCAAACAAATTCTCTGAAAATGCTAAATTTCTGTTTTATGTGATAGTTGTCATATTCTAAAAGTAAAAAAGAGGTCTGTATAAAGTAAAAATATACTGAAAACACGTCTTTCGAATGGAATTAAATAGCAAGTATTTGGCTGTCTTGTTCATCATAATTATTTTTTACATAAGAGCAACAAATTACATTAGGCTACATTCATTTTTTTTAGCAACACTGCGCATGTGCATGAATCACGCTATATCCGCCTTTGGTGTTGGTGTCTTATCATCACTACAAACAGAAACTGAAAAAGATTTTTGTTTTGTATGCAGATTAAAGAGCATCATTACGTCATCGCACTGCGTATATTTATGCTACTTTCAGTTTAACTGGTGAAAACAGAAGAACTACTTCACAGAATCTGCAGTCATTTTAGGCAAAAACTGAAAATGAAGTATGTCTCAGATTTGCTCTCACTGAGCATGTATTTACTCGTGTACGGTAAGACATGTTTAGGTTATATATTTGGGACAACGATGAAAACGAACGTGACGCAGTTTAGTGTTGTTTGACTGTCATTTCTTTTTCAGGTGTTTTCGGTGCTGGTGCTGGTGCTGGTGCAGATGAAGACTCAGTGTCTGTGATGGAGGGAGATTCAGACACTCTAAAATATCCTTTGAAAAATGAAGAAGAATGAATTATATGGTATTTTAATAACATTCTCATCACTGAAATCACTGGAGATCAGAGTAAGATCTGTACAGATTATCAGTGTAAAGAGAGATTCAGAGACAGACTGAAGCTGGATCATCAGACTGGATCTCTGACCAGGATCTCCAGCAGAAACAGTGGCGGTGGAGGATCCTACTCTGCTGTTGTTCATGGTAAAACATCATGTTTATGTGATAAACTGAAAATCTGATTTATGTAGGCTACCCTTTTACCAGATATTTTCTATTCTTCATATTTTATATATGTAATTTTGTTACAAAAAGAAAAGATTCATCATTCATTCCTGTTATGTTATAAAATTATTAGTAATCAGTTGTTTGAGAATGTTTGGCTAATGATATGTATGTGATTAGTCATGCCTACATATTTACGTGCTCGCGTCTGCGGCTCTGCACGCACAGTTGAGAGAGAGAGATGCGCTTCATATCTCATGAGGTGTGTTCCAATTCAGGGGCCGCGCACTTCGAAGTGCATGAAAGGGGTGGGGTTTTGGAGTGGAGGGTTGCCAGGTCTGCGCAACAAAACCATCCCAAATGTAGCGTAATCACAGCACAAGTGTAAAAGTATCCTACTTCCAGACGTGGCAACAGTGAGCCGAGCATCGTTACATGGCTAACGGCTGTGTGACAGACAGCTGATGTTTGTGTGCATTATGACTTTATGGGGTTTTTACATGCTTCACTGCCGAAGACAACGGGACACTGGACCAAAATATGTATGGTTAAACTATGTAATGTTAGTTTTATATCGTTAGCAACTAGTTAACCTTGTTTGTTGTTATGTTAAATGAAATGTTCAGTTGTTTTAACTAAAATAAACTTGCACTGACATCTTAAAATATACCTGCTGAGCATGACTATTTGTAACAGGCGAGAATTTTAAAGCTATGATCACCAAGCCAAAATTTGAATGGACCATAGATCTGTTTTAGTATGTTCAAAATATTTCTGATTTTTATATATTTATATAATACGCTCCACCAGCATCTGCCTTCTCAGCCGAATGAAAGTGTACACAAATATTATATGTTTTGTTCTGTTTTATATACTGATGATTTAAAATGTGAAGCTATTTTTCTGATGTTAAATCCTGAAGTTCTGTTGTAGCTATATAGTTGTAAAAGGTAATTTATGTAATGTAGCTTTAGAACGATGTATTTAATGTAAAAACATTTAATTTACATGATGAAAAAAATATTATATAGGCCTACGTAAAATTTTTCATTTAAAATTACATTTTTGCATCAAGTTGCATAAAAGAAATAAACAATGAACAATTCTCTTTTATTTACACAAAAAAATGTTTAACAGAAATGACTGAGTCATATGAATAAATAAATTCATAAATTACATTACAAATACATGTATACAACTTATGCATTTGCTAACCTAACTTAAAAAAAAACTGTACAGAAATTAGGCTGTTTCATTGACAAAGTGACATTTAAATAATATTTATATCTACACATTTTTATGCACTGTATTCTGTTCTTGAGAAAACGGGGAAAAAAGCGTCCTTTGAAGTGCGATTCACCGCGGCGCGAAAAGGGATGACGTAATTCGAGAGCGACTTCAAGTGCACCCTCTCCATTTCCCAGGGGAATGAAGCACCGATCTCAAGACACTTCACGGTCTACACTGTCCCACAGTTCATTGCGCGCCAGTGACGACAGGAGTTCAGGTGTGAATTGTGAGCAATGCCCCGGTTTCACCAGTCAAACTGTAATATCCGTGATGTCCAGGTCAGTTCATAAATGCAATATCTGTCTCTGAGATGGAGTGCTGTTGAATAAAATCCTAAACTACTGTACTTTAAATTCAGACTTAAATACAGAGTAAATGTACAAATATAAATGTAACATAATTTAACATAAAAAAACAAACAAACAAGGTTAACTTGCTAAAAATATAAAACTAACATTACATAGTTCACATATTTTGGTCCAGTGTCCCGTCATCGTCGGCAGTGAACGTGTTAAAACCCAATAGAAAGTAATAAAACTTTAAAATGCACACACAAATGTCAACTGTCAGCTGTCTGTCACACAGCCGTTAGCCATGTAATGACGCTCGGCTCACTGTTGCCACGTCAGGGATTGGGATACTTTTACACTTGTGCTGTGATTACGCTACTTTTGGGATGGTTTTGTTGCGCAGACCTGGCAACCCTCCACTCCAAAACCCCACCCCTTTCATGCACTTCGAAGTGCGCGGCCCCTGAATTGGGACACAGCTATGGTGAACTCTTGTTGAAGAAGCCCGCATCTGTCTCTTTTCCTGCTTTCATTATTTCTTTACTTTTTCAGGAGAACTACATTTTAAAGCAAGTCATGTATGCCTACATTTAAGTTACATCATTAATATGATATTTTTTGGAGTGACATTAAATATTAATTTATTTTATTTAAGAAATTCCTTCCGAAGGATTTCCACTGGAAGGGACTGAATTAAATACAACAGACACTAAGGCTAATTCCCCCTCTTCCTATCACTTCCATACAGGGAAGGTAAACGACCATTTCTCAAAGTCTCTCTTCATGGTCTTCATCATAATTTACGTCATACAGTATAGTTAGGTCTTTAGGTATATTTGCATTTAAGTATTTTAGACATTTTTGTTATATTCAATTTTATTACACCCAGCATATTCAAAAAAAATAATTTGCATGTAAAAAAAAATTGATTCAACTAAGCTGAATCATCCCCATTGAGACTAAATTTATGTTCCTTGCCATTTGTTTCTATTATTAGCAAAATCTATTTCTGTCTGAGAAATTGGGTCAGTGGTTTTATATAAAGAGTATATAAAGATTTCCATATTAAATCTTTCGGTTGAGCACCATTAACTCTAGCTGTGGGGTTTTAGTAGCTAGATAAACTTGATTCATTGGTCTGATTTTTTAATCAAAACTCAACCTTTCAAGTATTACGTAAAGGAAATTCCAATGGAAATCCTATTTGGTGTGGAAAATGGCAGATTATCAGCAGACCCATATTTTCATGTGTAACATTTACAGTGTTTGGGGTAACGCATTACAAGTAACTTGAGTTACGTTACAAATTGAATAAAAAACAGTGAAATGCAATCTCACAATTTTACACAAACTGGTAAAAATTAACTATTAATTTACACAAATATACTTTATGTATTTAATCTCACTTTATTAACATGTCTTTACTGCTGACCTTCAATGATCTAATTCAGCCATACTAATAAGCAAAAATTACTTTAGATTAGATTTATACATAAGAGTGTTGAACTTCCTTCTCCTGTATCCTGTTTTTCTTCAGTCCAGAATAGCAGCACATCTGAAAGGTTTGTTTGAGCTGCGCCCTCTACTGTACAGGCGTAAATATGTATCTCCTTCAGCCTGAGGCATAATCATTTCACTTTTGGTGTGAAAGGGCCTTTATTTGCCAAAAAAAAAAGTAAAGCAAAAGTATTGTAACACATTACTTTTCATAGAATTAATTAAGTAACTCATAGTTACTTTTTAGTGAGTAATGCAATATTGTAATGCATTACTATTAAAAGTAACTTTCCCCAACACTGAATATTCGTGTTGTATGATGCTCATTTAGTTGTTCAAGATCATTCATGAGACTTTAACGAATGCATGTTTGTCTGATGAATGAATGCGTAAATCAGTGATGTTCTTCTGTTTGTTTTCCTGTGCTACATTTAGGGTTGTGCAATATTGACAAAAATAAATCTCAATATTTCTGAGATTTTTGTCAATATTTTACTTAGTGTGTTTTTGTGCTAATACCTTGGCTGGTTTAGCCCTGCCATAGACTTGCTAAAAAGAGACTTGCTATTCTTCATATTCTGTGTGCTGGTTATACTTCACAGCAGTAGCAGGAATAAGCTTTTCCATTAAGGGCTGATATTTGATACTTACTGAGTTGCACTGTCTATATGTTGAATAGGCAGTGTGGCGCTTCGGTTCCCTTTCGATACTTCCCTCGTACTGCGTATGGGGAAAAGCTCCTTTTTTTTTGGTGCTGAAGCCTTTTTTGAATAGCGCAGTGTAACTGCACGGCCATTTGTTCAAACTGGAAAACTTTTTGAACCAATGACAGCCTATGGCAATGATGCGCGCCAAAAAGCCCGCCAAAACGGGTGGGGCTTATGGCTATATAAGCGGGCATTTTGCCATAGGATTTCAGATCTCTCTCCTTCAGCGACGACTGCTCTTCGCTGGATCTTTGCTGAATGCGTCCGCCGCCTGGAACGAGCTCTCGTTGAAGAGGCACTGCAGCAGACCAGCTGAGATCGCCGAACGCAGCAGCGCTGGCGCCCTCGTAGACTGCCGCTCTCAAGCCACGTGCTTCCCGCTTCTGGCTGCTTTCTCAAAGGTCTCCTGCTGCCATCCAGCGCTTCTAAAGCAGCAAATTTCCATGGTTTAACGCCGGCCCAGCACCCGCGTGCCTCTCCCTCTTCCACGAGAGAGCCTTCTCCAATCCTGTTTTCCCGCCCAGAGCAGCGTCCCATTGGCTGAAGCGAGCGACTTCGTCTCTTTTGGCGGATCGGAGGACGAGCGGCTCGATGACTCCATGTCACTTGCGGCTTCTGAAACTGAGGAATGGGCCGGCGACCCCACCCACCTGCCATCACTTGAGCCCATCGACGGCAGAGCTGGGATGGACGCTGAGCTGTTCCACGTTCTCTCTAAAGCCGTTGAAGAACTCGACCTTGAGTGGGCTCCACCTGAAGAGCCAACGCGCAGCAGAATGGACGAGTGGTACCTGCCGGGACGCCGTTAGGCCGCCCGCCAATGCGCTGCGCCGTTCTTCCCTGAAGTTCACGATGAGCTGACCAAGTCGGCCCCCTACTCATCCCGCTTACGCACTTCCTCTCCCGCAGCTTTCACTTCAGTTGACAGCTCTCAGGAGAAGGGCTAAGAGCGGATACCACCCCTGGACAAGGACGTGGCTGCTCACCTCTGTCCCCCCGTGGCTGTGGGCTGGAAGAACAAGAGGGCCCTTCCTTCCAAGCCCTGCAGGACGACCTCCGCCATGGCTGGCAGAGCCTATTTGTCCGCAGGCCAAGCCGCTTCGGCGCTGCACACCATGGCCATTCTCCAGGTGTTTCAAGCAAAGTTCCTCCGTTCCCTGGACGAGTCTGGTATCGACGCACCTGCCTTTCACGACCTCTGCAGTGCCACGGATTTGGCCCTGCATGCCACAAAAGCCACGGCCCAGGCCATTGGAAGATCCATGGCCAACCTGGTTGTGCTTGAGCGCCACCTCTGGCTCAACCTCACAGAGATCGATAAGGTGGCTTTTCTCGACGCCCCGGTCTCTCCATCCGGTCTCTTTGGGCCAGCTGTAGAAGGGTTCACCGAGCGTTTCACTGCAGTGCAGAAATTATCCCAAGCAATGTATCACTTCCTGCCCAAACACTCCAGCTCAGCCGCTGCTTCGAGTCGCCCCAGGCCTGCGCCGACTCAGCACCAGAGCAAGCCTACCCCTTCTACCTCCCTGGCGGCGCCCCTCAAGGAGCAGCGCCAGCAACGCCACGCTAAGCGCGCTACCCTTCCGAGATGCCAGGGCCCCTGTCCAAGGATTGTGCTGGACCCGACGTCTCCGAAGTCTTCCTGATTATTCGGGAAGAAAGAGGAAGGGGCAAAGTCCCTACCCCAAAAGCTCTCTTGCATAGTTCCCCCACCACTGCGTTCAGTTGGGGTGTTGGGGACCTGCTCCCACTGCTATTGCGTCCACACAAAACGCTGTTGTTATGGTGAACACAATAAATACTTCACATTTTTAAAAAGAGAGCAAATTTCCTCTTCCACACTCGTCAGTGTTCAGGCCCCTGAACAGCGGTCTGTCATCCGACACTATTCAACCTCTTGTCACACGGGCCGAGGCCTGGCAGGCCATCCCCGGTGTGTCAAAGTGGGTTTTGGGGGTAATAAATCACGGCTACTCACTGCAGTTCGCCCGAAGGCCCCCGCGTTTCCGCGGAGTGGTTCCCACTTTGGTAGGACCGGATGACGCTCATGTCCTCCGTGCCGAAGTGATGTCTCTGTTAAGGAAGGGAGCCATATAAATAGTTACCCCTTCAGAGAGCGAATCGGGGTTTTACAGCTGTTACTTCCTCGTCCCCAAGAAAGATGGCGGTCTCAGACCCATCTTAGACCTCAGACTCCTGAGCCTCTCCCTCATGAGACGGAAGTTCAGGATGTTAATGTTGAAACAGATCCTCGCCCAGATTTGCCCCGAGGCCTGGTTCTTCTCGCTGGACCTGAAAGATGCTTACTTTCACATCCAGATAGCCCCCCATCACAGGCTATTCTTGAGATTCGCATTCGAGGGCGTGGCTTACCAATATACAGTCCTTCCCTTCAGGCTGTCCTTAGCTCCTCGCACTTTTACAAAGTGCATGAACATGGGAATCCAGATTCTGAATTATTTTGATGACTGGCTCAATGGCCATGCAGTTACACTGTGCTATTGAAAAAGGCTTCAGCATCGAGGAAAAAGGAGCTTTTCCCCATACGCAGTACTCGTTCCCTATCTCAGGGAACTGAGGTTACGTTCGTAACCGAGTAAGTTTTTACATCAGAACGCCGACTTGTTATTGGGTGGCTCCTGTGTCAGCATCACACGCATGCGTCGCGCTTTGTTTGTTTGGAACTATTTTCAATGAAAAATAGTGCAAAACAGATAATATTGTGTCTAAAATGTAACTCTTAATAATAACTTATTATTTATTGAACTATAGTATAAATTATCACATTTTCAATCATGCTAATAATATTCAGTTAACAGCACTCTTGCTTGCATGATAGTGCTTAACTACATCATATAAAGATTTCTAAGACAATTTTTTTTTTTTTTAATATCTTGAATTTCCAGGGCATTATTACTGCATTTGAATAGGTTTTATAACTCAATGAATGCTTTTGCACTCTCAAGATGTCATCTCACATAACGTTAAGACAGCAATCACAATATTATTGTAGACAATATATTTTGCACACCCCTATTTACATTATTAATCCACGCATATTTCTCTGTGCACAATTTTTATGATATGGGGCAAAAACATTTTCACAGCACTTCCCTGCTGTATAATTTTGTTTTTCTCAAAAGAAACTGTTCTTTTCTTCTTGAGGTGCTGGTGTTGATGAAGACGAAGTGTCATTGATGGAGGGAGATTCAGTCACTCTACACACTGGTGTTCAAACAAACCAACAAGAAAAGATTAAATGGTATTTTAATTACACTCGCATCGCAAAAATCAATGGAGATCAGAGTAAGATCTGTACAGATGTTCAGTGTAATAAAGGTACTGAGAGATTCAGAGACAGACTGAAGCTGGATCATCAGACTGGATCTCTGACCATTATGAACCTCAGGACATCAGATGCTGGACTTTATAAACTACAGATCATCAACAGCAGATTCAGCATCATGAAGAGATTCAGTGCTACTGTTGCTAGTGAGTATAATAGTGTTGATACTCATTAGATATAAACATGTTTGATCTCATAGGTTTGATCCACTATAAGAAGTCAGTGAAGTCATAAATTATAAGATCAGTCATGATACTGAATGAATGTTTATCTGACTAGTGGAAGTGTGAATCAATGATGTTATTATTATGCTGTTTGTTTGCATGTGTTACATTATCTTTTGTGTATTTTTTTTTCTGAATAATGAACTGTTCTTTTCTTCTTCAGGTGTGTCTGGTTTTGGTACAGATAGAGTGTCAGTGTCTGTGAATGAGGGAGATTCAGTCACTCTTAACACTGGTGTTAAAACAAACCAA
The DNA here is from genome assembly GCF_018812025.1 of Megalobrama amblycephala. NCBI lineage: Eukaryota > Metazoa > Chordata > Actinopteri > Cypriniformes > Xenocyprididae > Megalobrama > Megalobrama amblycephala. The sequence continues at coordinate 62,195,522 of NC_063046.1, forward strand.
CAAGAAGTGATTAAATGGTATATTAATCACACTTGTATAGCTCAAATCACTGGAGATCAGAGTAAGATCTGTACAGATGTTCAGTGTGATGAGAAATTCAGAGACAGACTGAAGCTGGATCATCAGACTGGATCTCTGACCATCATGAACACCAGAAACACAGACTCTGGAGAATATAAACTAAAGATCATCATCAGCAGCAGCATCAGCATCATGAAAAGATTCAGTGTTTTTGTTCATGGTGAGTGGCTACGTGTCTTGTGCATTTAAATCACATGAATAATGTGTTTAGTGACATTTTTGCAGTGATGTTCAAAGATGTTTTGCATGTAAATTAATTCACATCTATAAACATTCGCTGTTAAAGGGGACCTATTATGCCCCTATTTAAAAGAGTACATCTCGGGTGTCCTCAGAATTTGTCTGAGAAGTATCAGCTTAAAATATCAGATGATATGCCCTAAATGGCATTTTGGGTGAGATCTTTAAATGCGAATGAGCTGAGGGCTGTGTATTTACATCTTGTGATAACCAGCAACAGCAAAACAGGAGAACAAAAATTAATGACTGTGAAAAAATACCAGTGTTCAGCCGTATATGTAAGAGCTGGACTCCAGCAGAGGTACAAACTCAGAAGACTACATCAGAGGGCAGCACTGAGTCGTGTCATTACCAGGACATTCGCTGGGAAGGATAGAAGAAGAAAAGAGAGCCAATCAGCAGTAGGGGGCGTGTCCACTCATGATGAGGAAGGAGAGTGTGTGGGGGCGTGTCCTCTCATCATGGGGGAGAAGAGAGTGAGCCAATGGGCTTGTTCTTTTTTATAATGGTGAAGGAGAAAGAGAGTGAATGGGTGTGTCCTCTCGTCAGGAGAGAGCCAATGAAGGGAGGGGTGTTTATTTTGATTTCAAATATGTTTCCAAGAAATCGCTTAAAGGTACAATCTGTAATATTTTTTTTTCCGCTAGAGGTCGCTAGAAGCCTATTCAAAACAAAGGCGTAGTTTGATGACACCAAGTTTTAGAGCAGAAACTTGGGACATGTGGTCTCCATCTCAACGGACGGTGCAAAAGAATAGGGATTGGAGTCGGGAAGAACTCATGTTCATTCATGGATGCGGTTATTAACGTTACTGTAGTATGAAGCAGAGCAGGAGCGAGTGTTGCGGGAGTTGAACGAGGAGCTGGAGCGATTGATCAACACACGCCCCACGAGCAGCGGGACATTTATTATGACACAGTCGCCGGCGCCGCTTCCGCTTCCACTTTTCCGGTCATGAGTATGAGGTTTACGGGAGCTGTCCTTGTCGACAGAACCAGCGGCAGATGGTAAACAGTAATTATGTTCCATAAATAAGTAACACAATTCACCATAAAACGTGCAAGAAGTAAATAAGGAACTGCTTGAAGCAAGCTAGTGGTTTGCTGGACGCTAGACACTACTTCCGCATTTGTCCACCACACTGTTGTCATGTGGTTTCTACGTCAGTAAAGGCGGTAACAAAGGGTAACTGGCGTCATTAGGTGTGTTCGAGCTCATGCAGCGCCGCAAAGGCCGATCGGCGGCTGACTTGAAGCAGTGCATGCTGGTAAGAAATTTTATCCGACTTGAGACAGCGCCGACACCATGTGACTGTGACGTATGGCTTCAAAGTACCACGAGAGCGATTCGAGATCAGCCGCCTGAGGCAGCCAGCGCAGTTTCTCAAGAGGAGCTGCACGAGCTGTGATGACGACACAGCTGTTTCACGATTGGCCGGATTCACCGCATGACAACGATCACGTGTGTTTCGTGTTTATTGTCACGCCTTCAGCTCCACTAATGCTCAAAAATCTGTGTTTTTATAACAGTTAAAGCTCTTTTCATGTAGTCGCGATGTTGTATTGTGTCATGTTTATCAAAATAAAACGGATAAAAAACAAAGACCCCACTACATTGTTATTTAAATAACATACACTTATGTTGAACTTTATTCTTGTAAAAACAGACGCTGTAAGCAGTACATACAGTTTTGAATGAAAAGGTCTCTGAAACATCAGTGTATTAGTCAAATATTGCATTTATTTCACTTCAGCTGTGATAAAGTATGCAAACCGATGCAAACGCAGCGCGAGCGTCACTCCGGGAAGCAGAAAGTGTCCGACTTCACGTCTCCGTTTTCAGCTCCTCCCCGCCTGCACGCGGCTAATCTCGCCGATCGGTTACATCCAGCCGCAGCCGATGTCGAACACACCTATCGACAGGCGACTGCACTGCCCCGTGTCACTGTTTAGAATGGGAATTTTCTCATGATTTACAAGTAGTTGAAAACATTAGAGATATTGTTAGTCATCAGCTGGACAAAATATATAATACTAGCCTAGTGGTTTTTGGATATTTTACTGCGAATATCTTACAGATTGTACCTTTAATGCCCCTCTAAATGCATCTGTTATTTCATACTCTACTAGGAGACCAAACTGCATTCCCACTGATTTAATGCAAATAAATAAAATAAAAAAATAAATCCTTCAATCTGCTGCTCATTTGTGTTTCAGGTGTTTCTGCTGCAGAACAAGATAAAATGAAGAGAAAATCAGTGATGGAGAGAGATTCTGTTACTTTAGATCCTGGTATAATAAAAACAACAAATTATTTGATTATGTGGTATTTCAATGACATTCTCATCGCTGAAATCACTGGAGATCAGAGTCACATCTGTACAGATGAACAGTGTAAAGAGAGATTCAGAGACCGACTGAAGCTGGATCATCAGACTGGATCTCTGACCATCACAAACACCAGAAACACTGACTCTGGAGAATATGAACTAGAGATCAGCAACATCAGATTCAGCATCAAAAAGAGCTTCAGCATTTCTATCACTGGTGAGTTTCATTTAATCACTCAGTACATTTTCCTAAGAACAGTTTTTGAATAAATTTAGAAATAATCCAAAATCATTGTGGCCTGTTTGAAAAAGTGACTGCACATCTAGTTACACACAACAGCTAACACATGCAGTTAAAAAGTCTTTTGTTATCAACATGAAAAATACATGAAATTAATCAGTTTTCCTGTGCTGCCGTTTCCTTTTCAGCTCACAGTTCTAATGCTGCTTTAGATGCTGTTCTTTTAAACACCACTGGATGGCGCCATTTATCACTTAAATCACTGTCATACAACTAATGACCAAAGTAGCAGACAGATAATTGTTAAAAGTTGTCTGAATCAGTCACTCTCGAAGTAACGATGGCTGTCTGTCTTCAGCTGCTGTAGCAGGAATATATGCTGCTGATGTTGCTGCTGTTGTTGGTGTTGGTGTCGGTGTCCTGCTCCTTGTTGCTGCTGGTTTAATTTACTATTGTAATCATGAAGCAAGAAGGAATGGTGAGAATTGCATACAGCTGATGTAACAAGATGAAAATATGATATTTATTGTGTGAAAATAATCTTTGAAATCTTTTATTTTTATTATAATTATCCAAAGTACTGTGTTTAATTGAGATTGTTGTTGTTCCAACAGGCAGCAGTAGAGAGGACAGTCTTCAGGTAAGATACTTGGGTAAAGTTGGTTTTATATTCACACATTCGGACATCCGTATTCAATAGTCTTGTTAATCACACTACATTGGACATTCAGTGGACTTTCACAAGTAAATATGCCATTAAAACAATACTTGCCTATTTTGATCGACTGTGAAAAATGTTGTAAGTTGACAATCGTTGGTTGTCAATATCATGTCGCTGCTTAAAATTCGCAAACATTAATTTATTGCACATTTATTGGAAAGTCTGAATTTATCAGAAGTGCGAATGTGCGAATATAAAACCAACTTTACCGAAATAGGTAAGATACCATGTGAACTGAATCTGCCTGCTGAAAAACTAATTCAGATCTGTGAGTTTGAAACATGTTTGCAGACATCCCAACCTGCAAAAAGTCATTTCAGGGAGGTACCCCCCCCCCCCCCCCAAAAAAAAAAAAAAAAAAAAGAGGAAGGAGCTATAAGCTATAGGCATATGCAATTATTTGTTAATTGTTTAAATATGTAGATTACTTTTACTATTTATATAAGCTGCTTATACTATTTATGTAAACTGCTTTTATTTATTTTCCATTGCAACTTTAAACAGGTCTAAGGAGTTTGCTGTTTTCATGTAGCCTTGGCAACTTTCCTGAATAACATGCACATGAAATGAAACTTGTCAACTCACCTCACTGATAATTGATTGGTTGATTTGCAGAAAAAGGCCATTCGGGATGCTCTCTGTCATACATGCGCTTCGCACACACACGCAAGGTCTCTCTCTCGCTCCCTCTCCCTCTCTGCCGTGCGCGCGCTGGTTTGAAACACAGTCTCTATGCGCGCTCTTGCTCGCTCGCTCTAGATTCCGGGAGATTTTAACTAATTTGCGGGCATCAGGGAGCCGCTATCAATATGCGGGAGACTCCCGGAACTTCCGGGAGACTTGGGATGTCTGTGTTTGAGTGTTTTATATGGTTTCACTCAGAAATCACTGTGTAGAAACATCAGTAATAACTGACTCTTCAAGACAGTGTTGCTCTCTTACAGATTTACTATACAATGAAGATGGATAATATAATAATAATTTGTATTGCTTTCCTTATGTTATTATAATTTATTTATTTACCATAGGACGACCCCAGTCTAGGATCAGGGTGTAATATAATGTTTCTCCCAAATAAACTAAATAACAAGTAATAAAACAAATGACAAACAATATGAAAACAAAAAGCGAAACTTTAATAAGAGAGCATGTTAGAGGACCAATACTGTCCAGTTACTGTCCAGTTTTTGTGTTTATGTAACTGAATCATCAGTCCTGTTCAGTTCTTTTACCTTCTCTTATCTGTTTTATTACAGGAGATTGATGCAGATTACTCGCCCCTTAATCAGAGTTACTCTCAAGTGTCGATTGTGATGTCTCCTAATCCGTCTGTGTCTGAGGCTGCCAATGAAACACCACAGTAACATTGTTATACTGGCTTGAGTAATCCAAAATTCTGATCTATACACCATTTTCAGGTTGTACTGTGGATGGAGAAAATGGAGGTATTTGAAAATGATTACGCATGTTTAGTCATGTGACGCATGTAGTACCCATAGACATTTATAGTTATACCGGCATTGTTGTGCCTGTTATTTACATTAACAGTGTTGCTCAAGATAAATGCTCCTTTGTAGAATCTTTGTATTACATTCCTGCAAAGATGACATTGAATTTACTCACATTTGCTGTCCTGCATGTCAAAATATGAGGATAGGTGTGTTTTGAACTTCAGGAAAAAAATAGCTTGAAAATGCTGTATCTGGATTAATCCTGCTGAGCTGCTATTCTGTGTAATATTAAAGTTTCCATTCTAACATTTACTATCAAAGATTTGAGCTTTTAACACTGCTAAACTAAAACTTGAAACTATTTCAAACTTATAACCTCTAAACTTAAAGCCTTCAATCTTAAAGCTGTTAAAACTACTTTAAACTTTCCTGCTGCTTTCTCAAGCCAACATCAAAGATTGTCTATCTAGTTTATTATTTAGATTCTTTCAGTGAAAATGAACATAAAGAGAAGATAAGGGAATGAGAGAAGACAATCAGCAGAAACTCAAAACACTCAGAGAGAAATAGTGCCATGATACCAAGATTACAGTATTGGGTACCATTACTGAAACTTCACCTCAACACCAGTTTCAACTAATTCAAATTCAAACTAATTTGCTATAATTGAGTTTGTTAGTAATTTAAATACTACATAACATGAAGTCAAAATGTTTTAACTATGTAAATGTTGCTTCAGAAATACAAACAATTAATCAACAATAAATAAGAAACAAAGAAACACGTTAGCAGCAATAAAACAAAGACTGCTGATGTTTTTCATTATATTGAAAAAAAAGAAAGTGATCCAGATAGGAATTGAGAGACATTTCATTAATAACTAAACATGAATCATGATAGATATTTTGATCAAGTAAAGTCATACTCAAGACAAGCTCTTCACAGAGCAGCTGTCAGTCAAAATCTCAGGTACTGAATTGAGTCTGCACTACTGATAATCTTTACAGTTTTACTATTGTCATTTGACAACACTACAGATGATACTGTAAGATATTGTGTCTAATATTTACATTATTATATACATATATTTGTCTATGAATCACTGTGTTTTTGTTGGTTTGTTTGTAATGTCATAACTTTGTGGTTAAAGTGAAAGCAGGTTAAAATCCTCAAGGGTTGATCCATGAAATATCACCATTGTGTCCTTGATCAAACTCTGAATCTCAGGAGCTGAACCTGTAATAAGTGTACTGAAAGACACTGTGGAGGAAAATGGCAACAATTTTTTTTATTATTATTGTATTTCATTTGCAATATATTGTTGTTTTTTTATGTTTGATAACTGTTACTGCTGCTGCACAAGCCTTTCTACAGGTATTAAGCATCTGAATGATGTTTTAAGCACTTCACTTGAATACAAAAAATAATTTGTGAAAAGAAACAGATTTGCACAATTACTTAAATTTGTCCTGTTAGATTTTCTTGTTCAAAGAGCTTATTGTCTGCCTACAGAACATCATCAGATCTCACTGGACTCTAAGTACCATTTAGGCCTCAGTAAAAGACAAAACTTGGATGCCTTGTACTTTAATTGTATTTTTTAGACCTTTTTAGGGGCCAAGCACCGAAGGTGCGGAGGCACCTATTGTTATTGTTGGTGTTCTTTTTTTTTTTCTTCTTCTTCTTCTTCTTCTTCTTCCGCTCTTGAAGTCTATGACAGCCCATAGAACCGCTTGCGGGAAAGTTGTGAAATTTGGCACACAGTTAGAGGACAGTCTGACCTTTGTACATAGCAAATTTGGAGTCTCTTGCTCAATCCCTCTAGCGCCACCAGCTGTCCAAAGTTGCACTTATGTTTATGTCAATAACTTTTGAACCAGAAGGGTTAGAAACAAAATTCCTTGGGTCAAGACGAATCGATTGCACCCTATGACGTCATTTTCCGTCATGAAAATTTTTCCGCCATTTAGAATTTTCTGAAAAACGTACTTTTTCGAACTCCTCCTAGGCGGTTACTCCGATTTTCATGAAAATTGAATCAGATCATCTTCAGACCATGCCGACAAAAATTTATGGAATTCAAGTCGATTCCTCAAACCGTTTTCGAAAAACTCGCAAACGAATTGTACGTAGTGCTTGCGAAAACAGAAGTAAGGCTGTATCTCCGCAATGCTTAATCGTATTCAGACCAAACTTGGTACATGGCATCACAAGCATGACCTGAGGCATCATGCAGTGTTTCGGCGCAGCGCCACCTACTGGTGCGGAGATATGAAAAATTGATATTTTTGCTTATAACTTCTGATGGGTTTGGCCAAAAATCATAAATTTGGTCTCGTTGGATTCAGGGAATCATACCAAGTCGAATGATATCCAATTTTCCCATATCAGACATTTTGGCTGTCGGCCATTTTGAATTTTGTGCTAAAATGCTGTATTTTACGAACGCATTAGCGTATTGTTACGAAACTTGGTATGGGTCATCAAGACAATGCCCTGAAGGAGCCTGAGAAGTTTCGGCACAGCACCACCTTGTGGTCAAAAGTTATAGCAAAATTTACAAAAATGCTAATAACTTTTGTTTATATTAACCGATTATAATGAAACTGGTCTCAGTCGATTCCGTGGGTCATGCTGAGAACATAGATATCAAATTTGCCATAGTCAGCTGAACTTACTGTCCGCCATATTGTTTTTCTTTAAAAACCTACTTTTTCGAACTCCTCCTAGACCGTTGCTCCGATTTTCACCAAAATTGAACCGTATCATCTTCAGACCATGCCGACAAAAAGTTATGGATTTCAAGTCGATAAGTCAAACCGTTTTCGTATACCAGAGCAACGAATTTGAGGCATGATGCAAAAATGATTCTTGAAGCTGTATCTCTGCAATGCTTTATCATATTCAGACCAAACTTGGTACGTGTCATCACAAGCATGACCTGAGGCATCATACAGTGTTTCGGCACAGTGCCACCTACTGGAGTGGAGATATGAAAAATGGCTATTTTTGCTTATAACTTCTGATGGGTTTGACCAAAATTCATAAATTTGGTATGGGTCATCATGACAATGCCCTAAAAGAGCCTGAGACGTTTCGGACCAGCACCACCTTGTGGTCAAAAGTTATAACAAAATTGACAAAAATGCGAATAACTTTTTTTTCTAATTGCTCACTGCTGCTGTTGGTCTGATGCTCCCAGCCATGTTGGCTGGCTTCTTGTGCCGTTTTTGTGCTTGGCCCCGTAATTGCTGCTTGCAGCTATATTTTTGATTGTTTTCTTTAACTTTGCAACAGCCAAGGAAAATGTGCTTTAAAATGTTTTTTTATTTTCTATTTTATTTTCAGTAAAACAGAAACATTTTTTACTTTGACTTGACTTGAAATGACATTAAAACAGATCTCATTCACTCATAACAGCTGGAATCTGTGAGTTTGTTATCAGAAAATAACTGAACTAAGCTAATATTAATAGAATGACTGTCTCCGTACATTACTTACTGATGCACTAAATGTTCACTTGTAACATTTTAGCATTCAACCTTTGACCTTTACTAAAGCTAATTAACTGTTCAACTCCATATTTAGCAATATGAACACAGTGTCCAAACAACTGTGATTTTAAAAGTTTTTATTTTGTGTACTTGGATTGGAGGAAAGAAAAGGCTGTTCTTGGATATTTGAATTCTTGGGACACTAGATTGCTCTCCAGTAGTACAGTATGCATACTACTTGCAGTACTCACCCTTCAAATGAAAAAAAAAAACTAAACTTTGGCTTTCACTAACTTTTCAACAGATGCATGTGATTAACATCTTGTAATGTATAACATATATTTCAACAATAAAACAACTGCCTACATTTCTGATTAGTTGTCATCCATTTATCTTGTTGTGATTGTATATGCAGATGAGATCATATACAACCAGTGACCAGAAAAAAAGAGACTGAGGAACAGACGGAGAAACGAACAAAGCTAAACCTGAAGCACATCTTTCATCGCAAAGCCAACAGGCAAAACCTGAACTAAATATTAAGCACATACAAGTATGTAACAGGTGCAAGCATTTAATTATTTGCAATATCTGAGAGACATTTATTTATTTATTTATTTTCAGTAGGGATGTAACGATTCGCTCAACTCACGATTCGATACAATTCACAATACTGGTTTAAGATTCCATTTTCTCACAATCTATTTTTTTTTTAACAAAATGAGATAAATGAGAAAGTGTCTTGAAATTGAAATATCTTTATAAAAAAATTAATATTTAAATCCTAAACCAAATAAATGAATAAATAAATAATAAGATGTGTTAAAAATGTACACAAAATGTGTTAAACAATTCGTAACACATTTTGTGTTACTACAGACAAAATGATGTGTTAAAAATGTACACAAAATATGTGTTAAACAATTCGTAACACATTTTGTGTTACTACAGACACATTGTGTGTAAATATTGTGCTTAACTGATTGTTAAACCAGGGGTGTAAATTTCATCGGACAGTAAGCATAAAATTTCTCAAGAGCAATTTTTGAAGGGGACACAAATAATACAGCCAAAATTTTACTTATAAAGGATATATGTAATGTTACACAGAAGAAAATCTTACTACTATTATTATTGTAGCATGTAGACTGTGCCATTATGCTCATTATTTCTCTTTGCTTCAATGAAAAAACTGACTAAATTGACCAAAATATTCAAAATAATTTATTTATTTGAATATTTTTTAAGTTGTTTACAACCAAGTCACCAAAATATGATGAATACACATTGAGCTAAACCAAACACACAACAGTAAATCAATTACCCAGCTAACCAAAATACGTGACTGTTACGTAACTGCAACGTAATTTGGTGACCAAACTTTCGTTGTGGCGACGTAACTAGTTACGTTGTGGCAACCGGAAAAGTGAAATTCCCGGATACGTTGCCACAACATAACTTTGTGACGTTGCCAGTTAGTAACTGCGACGTCGTGGCAACGTTGTGTATCAATAGTTGTGTGTTGGTAATCAGTTGGTAATTTTTATATTTATTTATTTTTCTATGGGCGGACATGCGCAGTAGTTTAACCTAATTTATGTCCTCATTTGCCCAGACTAATTTAAAGGCTATACCAACAGCTGTGAACGATGAATGCAGAGCTCAAAATGAATTCAATTAATTTATTTTGAAAAACACACAGAACATGAATAAATATCCAAATAAAAATAATGAAATACACCCAAACTATAAATAAAAACATATCGCCTACAGCGAAACGTATAATAAAAGCATTCAAGACGTTTTGCGCTCAGTAGGCCTATCATTAAAAACATTATGCTAGCGTAACATTTTGCCAACATATATTTCAGACGTTCAACCACAGAGGTAAAAATATTAACAAAAGTACTTAAAGTAGACTGTGGGTAATGTTACTTAACCAATCTGACGCAGTTGTTGAACTTTATTGCTGTAAAACTGACGAGAAACACGGAGAAACGTGACGCTGTCCTCTCCAGCAGCTTGAATGTTTTCCCGGTTGCCATGGCAACTCTAACGGCCACCAGCACTAACGTAAACATAACAATAAAAAAAGGTTTTGCGTCTTTCCAAAGTTAACTTTATACATTTTTATAAAAGCCATTTATTCGTTGTCACCTCGGAAAAATAAATTCTTCTCTCAGAAAAATTAACTTTACACTCTTATCAACATACTGTGCGCGCGGCGCGCACTCCATTTGTGGAGGCGCGCGCTGTATGTCACGTCACTATATAAAGCAGTTATCCATTCTGACTTGGTGAAAATAAACATTTTTTTTTCTTAAGGGACATTTCAGTCTTGTGTCTAACGTTTAATTACACATTTTAAATTGCAAATTCTGGTAATAATAACATATAAAGAACGTGTAAATGATGGTAATGAAATTACCAGCACATGACGTTGCTGTAACGTTGCCAATAAGTCATGAAATGACCATTGTATTACGAATAGAGTACGTATCTGGAACGTCCTTGGTTTTCTTATAACGTTAGGAGATCGTACTGACAACGTTGTGATATGGTAATTTGATGGTAATAATATTACGGGCATACAACGTTGTAGTTACGTTACTAGTAAGTCATGGAATTACCAATATATTACGAATAGAGTACGTATCTGGAACGTCCTTGGTAATCTTATAACGTTAGGGGGTCGTACTGACGACGTTGTGAGATGGTAATCTGAAGGTAATGAAATTACTGGCATGCGACGTCGTAGTTACGTTGTCAGTTAGTAAGTCATGAAATTACCAAAAAGTACGAATACATTACGTAACTGTTACGTCGTGTGTTAGCTGGGTAGCCTTATTGCAGTTCTCATATTCTTATCACAGTGTTAATTGTTGTTGGTGGGGGTGACTTAGTATCCAACAAGCTATTATAAACAAGCTTTAGGTAACTTAGGTAACTTTAGGTAACATTATAATCGCTAAAATAGCGGACTCACGGGAAAAAAATCGTGTTATCATCTTTTTTTTCTTTCTTTCTTTTTTTTTTTTTTTTGTTATGGCTAATTACTCAGCGTCGTCAGTATTAAAGCAAAAATAACCACTTCATCCGATGTTTTTGAATAAAACAGCCTTGACAGCCTGCTTACTGGAGCTCCTCTCAACTACTGTCTGCAGAACTGTCTTCTCCCGCCGGCGCCGCCAGACTACACACACAAGTGTGACGTGCGCGGATGGACCAAACCTATAAATATTCTTTAATATCTAAAAAACCAAAGCAGCACAAACGAAATTTTTTACGGCACAAACCAGCACAAACGGAGCACAAACGATTGAGACTATTTTGCAGACGTTTTGCGTTGGGTGGGGGGCCAACTTCACGCAGGTGGCAAACCTGGGGTGACTCAAAATGTTTACATATAAATAAAATGTTTTTTTTTTTTTTTTTTTTTTTACTTATATTGATATCTACTGTATTTATGTAGTTTATCATGTTGCCAATATAAAATAAGCATTTGGGCGCGCGGGGTGAGAATACTGGATTTCGGCATGCTGTGCGCGCATGGCGCGCCTGCGTAGTGACGTTCCTTTTCAACTGTCGCCCCGTCAGCCATGTCGGATGATAGAAGGGAATTAGAAATACAAGTTGGAAAACAAAACATGACATTAGAAAATCTTCTAGGGAAAACAATGTCTGGGAAAATTTTCAGTCCTCTAATGTGTTATTTGGAAAGCATTAGTTTTAAGTCCTTCCTTTTTGTCAAGCTGTTGCCCACACTCCAGTCCAGTAGGTGGCGGTAAATGCACCTTAAGTTGGTTTGCCATCCGCCAATAAAAATCAAAAGAAGAAGAAGAAGAAGATGTCGGATGATTCAGCTTTCTGCCTCAGGTGAGTGAAAATAATTAAAATACCTCTATAATAGTAACTTTTTTTCCCAACCTTGCCTAAGATTATTTTGTGTTAGTTGTCCAAGAAGTTGTTGTTGTATTTTTTTATTATGTTGTCTCCATGATTCGTACCCCAATTCAAATACACGGCTGGCCTGTTAACTAAATGTCGTCTATAGGCCAACTAACGTTAGCTGGCGCATTTACGGTTTTTGTAAAGCCGTGTTGGTCAGAATTGTTAATTATACGTATTAAGCGAAATACATATTTGTATTGAACGTCGAGTATGAACTCATTAACCTTATGGTCCTTTTACAATTACTATGGAATGTTTCATATTCAACAACGCAAACATAACGTAATCGACCTTGCGCGCCATTTTTGTGCTACGTTACCTGACGAGTCACTGACTATTTAAAATGTAACTTTTATTTTTATGCACTGTTATTTGTTTTCTCATTGTGCGGTGTATATATATATGGATATTTTTTTCCCCTTTTATTTAGATGATGGATGTCGAGGAACAAATTACAGTTACTCTAACAATTTTACACAGAGTGCTTGCAACTGTCTTCATAGACGGAAAAGAAATATGGAGAAAACTATTCACAGTTGGAAGTATCGGAGAACTGATAGCCTCAGCCAAAACTGAGCTGTCTCAACAAGTATCTCTTGATCGAATACTGAGATTTGACACAGATTTTCAAGAATTCATTGACACTGATGTGAATGCTGGAGTGCGGGAGCTTGACAAATTTCAAATACATTATATTGCAAGCAACACCCAGGATATATTAGAAGGAAGTGTTCAACCATTACAGGTAAACCATTAATGTATTTCACATTTATATTACTAGTGGTCAAAGTAAACATTTAAATAATTAAAATGTTTTTCATTTTCATTTCTTAGTGTCATTCATCAGATGTAACTCGGACTGGCACCCCAACTGGATTGCTAACACTGCTTGAAGAAAAAAACCCTACAATCCTGAGAGAACACAAAGAGACAAAGACACTTTCTATTTCCTCAAGAAAGTTTCTTGTTAAAGTTGCTGTCAGTGACCTCGCTGAGAAACATGGATTGTGAGTATATGTGGTTGTTTATAAGATGTAAGGTGTATTTGTTTAAAATAAGTTTAATTTAAATTACATTGTATTTAAATAAATTAAACATTTCATAAAACAGTTAAAAATAGAACAGTAAATAAGGTTAATTCAATAAATAACTTTAACAGTCTAAAGTACCAGTGTTATATATATATATATATATATATATATATATATATAATATATATATGTGTGTGTGTGTGTGTCTTTTTTATGTTTGTCGATGTTTGTGTTAGAGCCATTTCTGTGACTTTTGTTGAATATTTTTTTTTTTTTTTCCCCAGCTATCCATCTGGTACAGAAAAGCTGGCACTAGCAAAGGAGATTGTGTCATTGTTCGTTAAGGATTCAAGTGCCCTTTGGTGAAAATGAGGGACATGTAAGGATGTTTTTACATTATAAAATAAATTATTTAGCAATGTGAATATAAACTGCTCAAGTATATTTGACTCCAACTTAATTCTATTTTTGCATTACTCATGTCAGGAGCATTTTTTTGATGGGCCATCACACAGTGGCTTTATAGAGATGAGACTGCGGAACATCAGACGGAAGCTTCAACAGAACCAGCGGATGTACAGTTTGAAACGTCGTCATTGTACACTGCAACCTTCTTTGCCGAGTCAAGATGAAACTGAGCCAAGTGAGTGGTTGACCCTGATAAAAAGGATGCGACCGTCACCAGAGAATTCATCATCAATAAAGGCTGCAAGTTGAACAAACCTTCAGTTACCGAAGGAAATGGATAACGAGCAAATCCCCAACTGTTGCTGAAATCTTCAAAGAATATCCCAGATTTCTTGACATGCCTGCCTTGGTAATAGACATGCTCAACTAAGAGAGAACTTTACACAAACTTATATTTCATAATTGTAATATTAATATTTCTTTCTTTCTTTTTCTTTTTTTTTTCATTGAAGATGGACATTGAATTTTCCAAACTCACGGATGGCAAAGAAGCCTTTTTTTATCTGGAAATGGGAAGGGTGCATAATTCCAAAGCTGAAGCAAATAGCATCCTTGGAGAAGAAAAATTACATACAACACTTGCTGGAGAAAGCCAACAATCAGCAAGATGGTATGATTTTCTGCCTCAATGTTTGTTGCATGTGCACACATTTTTAAACCTAGTTTAAATGAGAAAAATATAACATTAAATATGAATTTTAATGTTCAATTCATGAAATAAATTAATAATAAAATAAATTTTGTTTAAAATTCTTCTTTTGCATGTGACCTGCATCTTCACTTCATCAAGATGAGCTGTGCTACACTATGTTGAAGATCCTCATTCATCTTCTTCCACCCACGGCGTCTGGGAGAAGTGTTGCTGGCAGTAAATGCTGTGTGAACTCTGCAGTCTCATACCTGTTGGAAGCAAGTGCCGGTATGCTTTTTTTACTGTTAGCTTGTGATAAACAACATTGTTTCTCATGCAGCAACATTTTCTGATGCTTTTCATTGTTTCATTTCTGTAGGCCGGTACCAACGTGACCTCCTTGCTCAGTGAATCCATGAGTGGGTCCCTGAAATCAGCTCAGCCTGCAGTTGGTTTCCATCGGTTCTCTACAACATGGAGCCCAGTACGTAATTGTGGCAAAGAATGATTCTTTTGCCCTTCCACTTGATGTTGAAAGCCTGACCTGTGCTGTAGACAGACTTTTCAAATTCTTCTGGCTGTGCAATCTTCAGTATCCATGCCAACTGTCCTCTGTTTTTTCATTTTTTGAGTATATATATGACCTACCTTTGACCCAGTCCTCTTGCAAACGTTCAAAGGTCATGGAATTGATTGCAAAATTGCAGTCTCGTCCCTAATTGAAACAAGCATGTATACCTGTCCAAAGTGTCTTGAAAAAGTTTCTGTTGAAACAAAGCAGTTAATTTGGCATTTAAGGGAGGTACATGCACTCTCCGACAGTCACAACCTAACTTTAATTTGTAGTCAAAATGGTTGCCCCAGAACGTATCATAATTTCAATTCATTTTTAAAACATCTTAGCAGAGATCATTGTAACATGAATTCATGCCCTTCAGTGGAGTCAGGATGCACTGAAAACATAGATATAGCAAATCAAATTGATGAAAGCAGAATATGTAATTTTGAAGATGATGTCCAAATGTCTGAAACAGAACCAGTTCCCCAGAGCAGTTTAAGCCTAACAGATTGTGCTGCTGTTTTTGCTGCCCGCATGTATGCCTCTGCTAATGTAACTTATACTGATGTTCAAAAAAGTATAACCTGCACAAAAGAAGTCATTGATCATGCCTTAGGTCATTTGCAAGAAAAGACTAATACTTTACTAAAGAACTTGGCAGTTCCGCTAGATAGTACTGAAGTTCAAACACTTATGAAAGATTTTGAGAGTACTAGAAACATGTTTAGTGACATAGATACACCATTTAAACTAACTAAGTACTTTTCTGACAATTTTTCCTTTGAGAAACCAACAGAAGTGTTTCTTGGTCACAGATTAGATTGTGTTAAAAAGAATGGAAAGAAAAGCCAGGTGTTAGTGCCTGTCACATGTCAGTACATCTCAATAATTAACACAATTAAATTTCTATTTAGCTGTGACAAAATGCAAAATATGTATATGCAGTCTTGTTGTGGACAGGAAAAAATGCTTGATTATTGTGATGGTGTTCATTATTCTAAACATCCTCTTTACCGAAACCATCCCAATGCATTACAAATTCAGTTATACCTAGATGATTTGGAAAACAACAAATCCTCTAGGATCAAAAACAAAGATTCATAAAATGGGGGCTGTTTACTTTGCATTAAGAAATGTGCCTTCAGAGTACAATTCTGTACTTTCCAATATTCATTTATGTCTTTTATTTAATTCTGTTGATAAAGACATTTATGGTTTTGACAGAATTCTGGAACCGCTTTTAACAGACTTAAAAGAGATTGAGAAAAATGGTATTGAGGTCAAAATACATGATAAATATCAATTACTTTATGGAACGCTTCGTTTGTTTACAGCAGACAATCTTGCCTGTCACTCACTCTGTGTCTATGTGGAAAGTTTCTCCGCAAACAGATTTTGTCAATTTTGTTTAATTGACAAATCAAGTTCTCAATATATTTTTGATGAGAATAACACAGAGAGACGTACAAGGAAAAACTATGCATGCCACGTACAACTCAATGATGCAAGTGCAACCGGTGTCAAGCATAACTCATGCCTAAATAGCCTACAGTATTTTCATGTCACTGAAAATATTGGTGTGGACATCATGCATGATGTGCTTGAAGGAGTCGCACCTCTTGAGGTGAAATTGATGCTGCGGCATTTCATTTATGAGGAGAAATGTTTTTCTCTGGAACTATTAAATGAAAGAATAGCAGCATTTGACTATGGCTATGAAAATCAAAAAAATAAACCTAGTGCAATTATCAATCTTAGGACATCTGAAAATGCTATTAAGCAGACTGTATCACAGATGTGGTGTTTACTACTAGTCTTGCCTTTTCTGTTGGGTGATTTAATTGATCCAAAGAGCCCACATTGGCATCTTTTCCTGTTGTTGCGCGAAATATGTGACATAATTTTTGCACCTGTTGTGTCAAAAGGGCTTGCAGCTTATCTTAAACAACTAATAATAGATCACCATACACAATTCAAGCTGCTTTATCCTGGTAGGAATCTAATTCCTAAACATCATTATATGACACATTATTCGAGTATTATGACTTTATTTGGACCTCTTTCCAAGTTGTGGTGTATGAGGTTTGAAGCCAAACATCACCCTCTTAAGCGACATGCCCAAGTAGTATGCAACTTTCGAAATATTTCAAAAACGCTGGCTCATAAACATCAGATTCAGCAAATGTACCACTGGAAATTGAGCTCACCACTCAATTTTGAAATGACTGTGCCAAATGCTTTCCCAGTTGTGATTGCATCTTTGTATAAAGGTGACAAATTGCTTGACAAACTTAAGACAGACTCTCATTTTGAGACTCTCACTTATACCAGTTCAGTTCATGTGGCTAACACTATCAGTTTTTTGGGGACAACATACAGGACAGGATGCATTCTGACTTTAAAAGCAGATGAGAGGGGAGAACCATTATTTGGTGAAGTTATACACATTATTCCCCAAAGTGAAAGCGAATGTGCACTTATGTTCCTGAGAGTTTTAAGAGTTAAATATTTTGATGAACATCTTTTTTCCTTCAATGTCATCAGAACCAAAGATTTTGACATGGCAAAGCTGCCTGGTGACTTAATAGATTACAGACCTTTAAATATTGTATCATTTTGTGATCAGCAATATGTAACTCCTAAATACAAAATTTTGTTTTAAACATGTTGGCGGTTGAAACTGTTGAACACTGTGTTTTGACCAGATTAGACGATGAATTGTTTTTTTAACATGATCACCTATAGGTGAATGCATACACAGTGTGTAATGGTTATTTCTTTGAATACAGTTTTTAGGTTAATTAAAATATTTTTTTTCTGTATGAAAATGAAATGTTGGTACACTTGAGAATAAGTTCAGAAAATATGGTACTTTATATGTTAAACTATTTCATACATATTTGACATTTTATTTGACTGCTTAACAGATGAGGTTTATAATATTTGATGAATGGTTTTTAAAATGTATGTGTTAATGCTTATTTCACAAGTAAAAACATTTGAATGCATTAATTCCATGTTAAAAAGAAAAACAAACAGTAAGTGTGTAATGGTTATTTCCTTTGAATACAGTTTTTAGGTTAATTAAAAGTATTTTTTCTATATGAAAATGAAATGTTGGTACACTTGAGAATAAGTTCAGAAAATGTGGTACTTTATATGTTAAACTATTTCATACATATTTGACATTTTATTTGACTGCTTAACAGATGAGGTTTATAATATTTGATGAATGGTTTTTAAAATGTATGTGTTAATGCTTATTTCACAAGTAAAAACATTTGAATGCATTAATTCCATGTTAAAAAGAAAAACAAACAGTAAGTGTGTAATGGTTATTTCCTTTGAATACAGTTTTTAGGTTAATTAAAAGTATTTTTTCTATATGAAAATGAAATGTTGGTACACTTGAGAATAAGTTCAGAAAATGTGGTACTTTATATGTTAAACTGTTTCATACATATTTGACATTTTATTTGACTGCTTAAAAGATGAGTTTTATAATATTTGATGAATCGTTTTTAAAATGTATGATGTTGAATGTGTTTAAACTTTTATTTTACAAGTTTAAAATCAGCATATTGTAGTAAAAACATTTGAATGCATTAATTCCATGTTAAAAAGAACAAATAAACAGTATGTGAGCAGTGTAATTGGTTCCTGTGAGATTTCATAATGTACACAAATTGTTTGATCTAACATTTGTAATAAATTTTATATTAACATATATTAAACAATTTCTTAGTAACACACAGTTGTGTTAAGTACATACAAAAAGAACACATCAATGTGTTAACTTGAGCTGCACATTTATGTGTTACATTTTATAACACATTTTGTGTGTTGAATTTAACTCAACATGTGTTGTCCCTGAGCACACTCAGAGCATGTGTTAAAAATAACACATGTTGTGTTGTTTTCAACACATTTGTTTTAAGGGTTCATGAGTACATGAACATGTTTATTTGCTCTACTACAGGCTGAACTATCTGTAGTCATTTAAAATTAGAGGCAACCACTGGATTTTAATCACGATCCCAACAAGGATGCTACATACATGCAGCATGAGCAGTTTTTAATTTAAATTATTAGATTGTATATTTTTTTAAACTTTGAAGCAAAAATACAATGTTCAGACTTTAGCTTTGTGAAGTTATGCTACAGTATTAACCTTCACTCTAATCTGGTAAACACTGTAAAATCAGTGGCGTGTTTATTAATCATTCAATAAGATAATTAGAGCAATTCAAATCAAATGTCAGTTTACTTTTTAAAAAACTGGCATAATTTATTTAGCGCGTCTGAGATTGCGCATGCGTACTGACAGGAGAGGCGCGTGCACATAAGTCTGAGGTAAATGGCGCCTTTTCTGAGATGAGTCACTTTAACCTGACGACAATTAATTATATCATTGATAATATAATTATTTAACGTTTTCTGAAAGATTTGAAATATCAACTATAATATTATGAGATGATTAGGAGATTATGAAGTGTGCTAATTACATTTTAAAATGTATTTACATATATAAAATGTGATAAACACGGACATTATTTAGATATTGTCAATATTCTGTCCAATAATAACATGACGAAGGGAAATCTACTCGGGTTGCTATGGCTACCTCAGGCAAACGATTTCTGTTCACCAGTGTTATCTGCCAGGTGAAACTATTTGCTAGTTAAATAGATTAATACACTATCACGATTCCCTTGGATAAATGCACACAGTTTTTGCAGCCCTTGGAGAATATGAAGCTATGTTGACATACACCCTCAGGTAGGAATTTTTATGACAGCTCATGGTTTACTTGTCTTCATGACATGAGAGTTTAATCAGAGCAGTTCTTATGTTATTTTCCACAGTATCAGAAAGGAGAAAATGTCACAGAAACCCACCGAATTTAAGTTAAAAAACTCATGCATGCAAACTCATGTAAGATATACCGGTTAGTTTATTGCTGCATCATAAAATTATTTTGACTGATCACGATGCATAATTCCAGTGCTGTTGCTTTAATTATCAATTAGTAATTTTGCTCCTTCACAGAAATATTGACTGCTTTTTCCCCACTAAAAGACATTATACAACTCAGTGCCTTCACACAGTTAATTAATTAACTATTAGTTTGTTATATTGGTCATTTTTATGCTATAGCCGAAATGCCGATGTTTTTAAACTGATCAAAAACGGCCAATAAATCACTACATCCACACAGCTCTACTAATTATTAATGTACTAAAACATTCCATGATTAGTTAATCTCAAGGCTTGACATAGAGTGACCCTAAAAATTATTGGGATACTTACAGACCTAACGGACTTTGTTTCAAAGGTGCCCTAGAACCAGTTTTTTACAAGGTGTAATATAAGTCTAAGGTGTCCCCTGTTGCTTACCTAGTCTGATGATTCAGCTGTGCAGATCCAGACGTTAATACTGGCTGCCCTTGTCTAATGCATTGAACATGGGCTGGTATATGCAAATATTTGGGGTGTACATATTAACGATCCCGATTGTTGCGTAACAGACGGTGTTATGTTGAGATTTGCCTGTTCTTCGGAGGTCTTTTAAACAAATGAGATTTATAAAAGAAGGAGGAAACAATGGAGTTTGAGACTCACTGTATGTCATTTCCATGTACTGAACTCTTGTTATTCAACTATGCCTAGGTAAATTAAATTTTTGATTCTAGGGCACCTAACACAAAACACAACCTGTAAAAAATGGTAGTTGTGTTTTACAGCTGTTGTTTATTTGCCGAAAAAAACATTAAGTGGCTTGCTCAAATCTCCAGTACAGAAATATGGGAACACCGTCTCTGGAAATCCACCGGTGAAGATGCACAAAATTCTGTTCCTGAAGGGTTCAATGAATCTCAGCTCTCCTTCATAAAAGTCCAGCTGCAGTCGGATGATATTTGGCCTCTCATTGCCGTCATCATTGTCATCTTGGACAAGTTTAGTACCTTTTTTATATTTCCCATTCACGTAACGAAAACACCAAAATTGACTCTTTGGATCCATTTTGATTAGTTTTTTGCGGTTCACTGTTTCCCCCATCACTCCCAACGTCCAGTTGTTGTTGTCTCCCACCTCTACGTCCCAACAGTGCAGACCCGAGCTGAAGCCCTGTGAGGCCAGCACTCCCACATACAGCCTCTTTGGGATATCAGACACATCCATTTTCTTTTCCGCATACTGAACACTGGTGCGATCCTGTGACACCATCAGTTTATCTGAGGCTGTGTCGGGGTCAAGCGTCACAGAAGCTGTAAACACAGATGAGAGTAAACTACAGCGCCTTTCATCGGTCAGTACCAGTGTACCACTGCCAATGTGTTATTGTCAGTTGTCAGTTATATTGGTAACTGTATAGAATAGCATAATAATAGCGGGACACATTGTAACAGTGTTGCAATGAACCCTATCTGCGCAATTGAAATTTAAACCTAGTTAGTGTCTGCTGCTAGTTAGTCAAGCATTAAAGAACTACTCAAACTGCTAAATAACAGATAGGAGATTGAAAGAATATCAGATTTGTCTAATTTTCAATAAAAAATATAGATGAAAAATTTATTTTTGCTATTGTTGAATACATTTTCAGTGATATCTTCCAAAGATTTCTGAATTTTGGCGCAGTACCACTGTATATGTGTTTGTGTTCTTATTTTTCCTGGTCCACACAATAAAAGTGGATGGTGACCAGAGGCTTGGTCCAAAAAGACAAACCTTCTTTTATGGTACTTTCATGGTATTCATGCCACTAAAGAAAGGAAGACGACTTCAGCTGATGTTACATTCCATTAATAGCTTGTTTCCACTGAGTAGTTTAGTACAATACAGTACAGTACAGTACGATTCTGGATGGTAAAGCCTAATCCAGCTTGCATTTCCACCGCCAACAGTACCCTTATTGATAGGTGTGGTTTATGCTGGAAAGTAGCGGTCAATGTCACTTGATAGGCGTGCCGAACTGTCACTTGTGTCACCAGTGCTTTTGTATCATTTGTATGTGTTTTAAAACCTGTAAATTTAAATATTTAAGCACAAGAAGATGCGAAAGAGAACTCAATTCAATATTTGTGCACTGTGTGAGAAGTTTTGTGTGCACACACATCTGAAGAGCACACCCAGAAAGCCGCCTCTCAGACAGTGTGTGAATGCTGTCTTGAATGGACATATTCATGTCATATTAATGACATATTCATGACATATTAATCTCCATGAACGGCTTTCATGTCTTGAATGGACATATTCACACAAAATTTTCAAAATGCCTGTATTGATGCGTATCCTCGCAAACATTATGTTTTAAGTGAACGGAAACAGTTGAAAAAGATGACACGTGTAAAAGTTTATTGGATCCATGCAGTTCTTAAAGTGACAGCAGCCTATTATTCCTGCTGCTATATGTTTTTAATGTTAATCAAAGATCAGAGGACAAAAAATCACTCACTAATCTTGACTGAATAAGTTTTGTAAATTTAATAAGGATTAATCTACATTTAATTTATATAGTGAAGACAATGCAGTGTTATTTTACATTTCACTATTCAATTTCTTTACCTGAAAACCTTATTTAAGGTTAATGGTCAAAAACACTAACTAAGCCTATTTTATGTTATTACTTTTTTATGGTGGGGCCCGACCGGGCCAGTAGAAAAAATCCTTAGCGTTGAGCCCTGTATAAAATTCCTCAGAAAATAATCCACTTCTGCTTCCCTCATTCCCCAATGGAAGGGTCCCAAAAAGTGGTACATTTTTGTATTTTGGTACCATTCACAACTTCTGACAATCGAAACGGAAATAATTGTGTACTGTACTTAGGGTTGCCATCCGTTCCGTATAATACGGAATCGTCCCGTATTTAAGGCATCAAAGAAGCGTTCCGTATGAAAGGCATACGGAACGCAGTTTGTCCCGTATTCTCAGGCATGCGTTTTAATTTGAGAATTAATCATTCCTTTGTGACAACATAGCCGTTCGCGGAAGGCTTTAAGACCAAGCAGACTTCTCTGTCGGCTTCACAGCGAGCGGGTCTCACGGTAACGGCAAATCCCTTTCACTGTTCGCGGTTTGATTTCAGCATTCAGCCACGCAAGAAAACATTCAATCTCCCTGAGGGAAGACGTGATCAAAAAGGGAAGTCATCTTTCACTATTGCTAATGTTGTTAAATAGAGAAAAAAACATGTTACGTTCATTTAAGTAGCCTAACTTGGACCTCATTATTGAAACACAAAAATAATATTGAAAAATACAAAATAATAAAGTCTCAAGCACCAAAAGCAGCCCATAATTCTCTACTTCTCTTTAATTGAAAAATATTCATTTTTATTTATTCATACATGGTTGCAACACCATTTAGTTCAAACTTTTAAGTACCATTGTTTAAAAAAATGCTTTATTGGCTGAAATTTTAAAGATGTTCAGTTATTATGCTTTCAAATTTTATGCCATCTATGTAGGCCTATCTTGCTGACATTTTTTTGTTGTTGTTGTTTATGGTTTATGATTTTGAATAGAGGTTGATGTTTAATATCCGTTGGTGTAGCTATATATATATATATATATATATATAGAAAATGGTCAAATTCAACAATTTGAACATGGAGCCACATTATATGGGACTGGAGGTACACGGAGATCCCTTTCTCTGGAAATTAACCATATTGGGACTTAAAAATTAAGAAAAGAAAAGTTTTTTAAGAATTATAATCTAAAAGGATATCTGTAATATGAGTTACAGAAATGCAAACTTTGGGCGAAAAACACAAGTGCTTTTTGCCATTTTTGAACTGTTGGCATATAATGCAACAAAGATTGCTAACGTCAACCACGATTGTCCCCATGATTGTCCCTTATTTTCCTTTCCAGAAGTTGGCAACCCTAACTGTACTGTACCACTCAGTGGAACAACATTACGATTTGGAACAACATTTGAGTTAGTAAATTATGTAAACAATCAAAGTCTATAACGAGACGTTATTACTTACGCTGTTCTACAATGTTTCGCATTTTGGCCCAGGTGGTGAAGATTATTGTCTGAATGGGATAGTGTTGATATTCCTCCATTTCAGGGGTCGTGTTTGGTACTGATGGATGTTCGAGTCTGTGTACATGAACAGCGAGATATTTCGGTGCATATTTTAATATTTAAGATATTTTGGGTATGGGATTGCAGCTGTATCAAAATGCTAATTGGGAAAAGACTCACTTTTTTAATGCATCACTGTAATTCTGAAAGAAAGAAAAAAACAGTTAGTGCTCAGTCATATGTGTGCGTAAACATCATGAACATTGATTACCAGACACGTTTGCTTCAGATTACAGTTCTCTGGTCGACTTTGGTTTCTGGTGTTATGTGTATCTTATCTGAACCTGGAGAAATGTGATGTTTTCAGCTTCCAATTGCTGCCAGAGAGCTGCCATCCTCTCAGACAGATCTGATATCTGTGTGGACAGACCCTCCATTCTGGTCTTGAGTTTCTGATCTCGATGTTCCATTTCTTTATGCAATGCTCTGATCCGTTTCTCCTCCTCATCTCTAAGAAACTGATGGAGCTTCTCAAATTCCTTCTTGATCTTGTTTTCTTCCACACTGGTATGTTTCTGAAATGAGTTAAGAAGGTTTAATCCTTTCTATTCACATAATTGTTCTGATTACCCTGCTGAAAATTCCAGCATTTCCGGTCACCAGAACACTGCTCAGTAGGGCTGTGAATCTTTGGGTAGACAGCAATTCAATTCGATTCATGATTCATAGGTGTTCGATTTGATTCAAGAAAGATTTTTGAAAATTCAGAACGATTCGATACCAGACAATTCACATTAAAAATTTGATGCGATTCGATTAATTTGATTTGATTCTGTATTTTAATATGCGTTCATAGGGTTATTGAAATGCTTCCCTCAATGTGTCTTAGTCAGGGTAAGAATTACACAGCAGCCTTCAGGAGTTTTTTTGCCCTTACACTTCAGGAGTGTAAGGGCAAAAAATAACCTTTTGTCCATTGTTAATGTTAGTTCTAATGATGCTACATAACTTTATTTTAATAGCCTATAAAAATTGGCATTTGTGGAAATGTACATAAGCCAAAACTTTAAAAGGGCTTTAAAAGTATTGTTAGGCCTAGTTCATATATAGTTAACTAGTGGAGGATAGTGTTAAAGGCTACACAACATTATTAAAGTGTTCCAGGTACATTAAACATACTAATGCTTGGTGGAGAGACTACCCTAGAATATCATGCACTTTCCCAACTAATTGTAAACTAACTTTTCTTCACGGAATAGTAAGAAAAGCCCTCTTTGTTCTCTTTATATGAAGAATTTTCCTTACGATGATCCTGAAAGAAAACATGCTGGCTTTCTAATGTTGATATAGTAATGAACGCAACTTTTTAGTATAAAATAGCATTTTTTGAAAAATTCCAATTTAAATAATTTTGTAGTTTGACATCGAACACACTGCAAAACATAGCTATACAGCCTAGGTCAAAACAGTACAGGCAAACAGATAAAGAAACACATTCAGACATTCAGAAAAACACAGAGCTGAACAAAACACTCCCCTCCCTCCACTTAAAGAACAGGAGATAAATAGACGAGTCAGTACAACTGTTCATAAAGTTTAATTGTCAGTTATATTGGTAACTGTATAGAATAGCATAATAATAGCGGGGCACATTGCAACAGTGTTGCAATGAACCCTATCTGCGCAATTGAAATTTAAACCTAGTTAGTGTCTGCTGCTAGTTAGTCAAGCATTAAAGAACTGCTCAAACTGCTAAATAACAGATAGGAAATTGAAATAATTTCAGATTTGTCTCATTTTAAATAAAAAATATAAATGAAAAAATTATTTTTGCTATTGTTGAATACATTTTCAGTGATATCTTCCAAAGATTTCTGAATTTTGGCGCAATTTTTTCTCTCTACATATTGTCGATATGGCAACTAGTAAATACACTCATCATGCTAGCATGTGTGGAAGTATTTAAACCATATGTGTTACAACTAACTCTGCGTTAGGTTGTGCCCCACCCTGCACATTTTGTAATCAGTGACTGACAGCTGGATCTCCACACACAAGTTCCCAAATAACCATTAAAGTCTTTAAAATAGTACCTTTTCAACTTCCATTTTCAAGTTGTTATTAACAGTCCCATTGAAAGAGCTCTTCTCATAACCCATGTTATTGAACTGCTGATGATTATGCTGTTATTCGGCATTTTTATTTGATTTCATAACTCTAAATGTTTTGTTTTGACCATACTGGTGGACTAGCTTCAAACCAGCATTGAATTCATGCTGGTTTATGCTGGATTTTTCAGCAGGGTAAAACACTAACCACATACCTTAATTAGCTCAGCCTTTTCCACGCAGCTCTTATGGGCTTTCTTGTGATCATCTAGGATCACCTGCATTTTGTCCATTTGTTCCTTGACACTCTCCTGGAATCACAGACTCTTAATTAAACTCTTAATAATGAGCTTGAAGATACCAAAACTCAGTCAGATTTAGATTCCAAACTTCTCCTACCTTTAAATCCTCAACAGCCTCCTCGACAGGAGAACACTTGTGATTTTCATGCTTCTTTGAAGTGTAACAGACCACACAGATGGGCTGCTTGTCATCATAGCAGAAGAGTTTGAGTGTCTCCTTATGCAGTGGACAAACATCTCCTGAAACAGCTCTGAGTTTTCCCGACTTGAAGGATTCACAGAGAGCTTTGAATGCCAGGCTCTTGGTGGGCTCGTCGTGTGAGCATTCCTTACGGCAGACCGGACACTGTGGCACTTCTTGGGTCGTCCAGAAATGCTGGAGGCATTCAGAGCACAAACTGTGGCTACATTTCAAAGTGACCGGATCAGTGAAAATATCACAACAGATGAGGCATGTCAAATCCTCCTCCAGGAAGGACGAAGCGTCTGACATGACTGTAAACAATCCTCAGAGACACTCGACTGATAATAGCCCAATGAATGTACTTTACTTTTCTGTTCTCCTGTTGAAGATATTATGAAACCCACTTTACTTGTCTACACTAGACCAAACCCTTATATTTCATCAAGTTTCATTTCAGTAGAAACATTAGTAAACAACTCCTCCCTCCAAAATACACATTACCGAGAATAGCAACCAGGAAATGATCACATGGGATGGTCACCTACTCAGCAAAACTTGAGACATACCATTTACATTAGTTAATTAGTAACTAGTTGATTTGTAACTAACTTGTTTGCTTAATTTTGTTGACTATATTCCCTTAAGGCAAGATTTCTATAAAGTATTAATTTGTAAATAGAAGTAAAGTTGATTGCCTGGCTGTCAACAACAAATTATTTCATTTCCATTAACAGTGGACAGTTGTTTTACATTGTAATATTTCACAATATTACAATTTTACGGTATTTCCGATCAAATAAATGCAGGCTTAGAGAGCATAAGAAACTTCTTTCAAAAAGAAGTAGGTTATCTGGTAGTGTATATAAACAAGAAAAACAAATGGTAAATTACTGAAATAGAGGGAATAGTTATTTTTATATATGGCAAAGATAACAATTTAGGAACATTATTTTAACTAAGACCTGGAGCAATAATCAAATACTAATACAACATTCTGAAATTTTCACGTTTATTTTGGTAGAAACCTGGCATGCCCAAGTGAAAATGACTATTGATGCCTCTCACATTGATTACATTCATTTAAACTAAGTTTAATAGTGCAGTGCACCAATATTTAGTTATTCATTAGTGTCCATGAACTATGATACGACTAGGTAAACATCCCGAGGGTGAGTAAATGATGGCAGACTTCATTTCTGTCAGCAGGGGCTGCAGTGACTTCAGAGTAGGACAAAAAAAAATGGACAAGTTGTATAAAATTTTCACTAGATGGCAGTATGCATCCATGTAATTTGACTTTAGGACATTACTGGGCATTTCACATTAGATTTTCTTTAAAAGAAAATCAAAAAAGTGTTTCCCAAACAACTGCACACTTTCCTGCTAGCATGCAGAAAAAAGTTTGCATTCATTTGTGTGTTTCCTTTTATTTCATTAGCTTGTTTTTCTCCAGCATATGGTGACTAAGAGTCCTACAGCTACGCAGTTCTTTGCATGGCATTTATTAATCACAGTGGGGTCCTGCAGCTGCCGTTTGAACACTGTCGTATAATTAAAAGGTTAGTTCTCATTTAAAAAAAGCAAACTGTCCTCAGATACTCTTCTAAACCATGTTGTTTTACGATATATAGCACAAGTTCAATGGTGCTTTGTCATCCTTTTTGGATTTTAAAGAGACTTTGACCTGAAATAACCAAGCAAAAATTCCTCCTTTTGTGTCCCACATAAAACATAACAGCACACAGGTTTGGAATGACATGAGGGTGAGTAAATAATTACGTAATTTTCTTTTTTTTGTGAACTTTTCCTTTAATAAATGCACAGGAAAAAAAAGAGAGATGTAGAGAGACATAAGCAAGAGTAAAAGACAGATAGGAGGCAGGAGCTGTGATATTTGTGGGCCCAGGTGTTTCTGTCTGCATTCTGACATGTGTGCTCATCTCCCAGGGTTCTTCTGCACTGTCTGCGGCGCTCGATCCATGTGGGACGCAATGCTGCATCAAAGACTCTACATTGTTTGTTCCCCAATATTATCCATGTCAGTTTTCCTCTTCTCTTTTACACACACTCTCTCTCTTTCTCTCAAACCGTCCTTGCATCAGTATTGACAAAACCTCTGTCCGAACTCAGCCAAGCACTGGAAGAGCTTTCAGTCACAGGTAAACTGATCTGGGATGCTTTAGGGAGCACATGGAATTTTTGCATTAAAAGAATGTTTTTTTCACCTTGATTCTTCTTTGTTAAAGGAATAGATTGTCCAGAAATGATAATCTGATCCTCATTATTTGGTTCGAAATCCATAAAGATTATTTTATGTTTTTTAAAAGAAAAAAGTAGATCTCCAAAATGATGGCACTCACTTCCATTGAATCTTCATAACATCATCATCATTTCTCCACCAATTCTCAGCTTTTCACAGTATTTTCATCCTACTTTTCATTAGTTTTCAGTTTTTTTATTTTTGCCATTTGTTTTGTTTTGCTTTTTTTGTATTATGCGTCTATATTATTGCTACTCTTTACAGCGACCTTGAGCTTGGGAAATGTACTTTATAAATAATACATCATTATTTATTGTTATTATGGGTTTGAAATGACATAATTGTGAGTAAATATTGACAATAATTCATTTGTTAGTGACAAAGCATATGCTGACATTCAGTGGCCCATTGGAAAACTAAAAACAAAATGTCTTATCCAAATGTAATCTTTGAAAGAATACATATAAAAACATTTTTCCCATATATTAATTGCACCTTGTCAAAAGGCCATTTTTGCATGCTCTCCACGTTTGTATCGGCGGACCTCGATGTATGTGTAATGGGTGCATCTCATTTCAGCTTTCACACATGAATTCAGACCTCTGCAGAAATTGGATTAAATGCACAATTTCACCAGATGGACCAGAGCTGCTTACAAAGTGCCAGTCACCTTTTCAGCTGATGTCTCATCTCTGTTGCGAACAGTGGGATACGTAGACAAACAGACCATCATTGCCAAGGGCAAAGACACAAAGTTTCCTGGAAAGGGCTCTTGATATGCAGGTGCATCTGTCCAGGTTGTTGTGGGTACTGGAATACTTTAAAATAAGCACAGATTCATATCTAATTCTGGTCATGTACTATATCCCAGCTAACAGGAAACGTTCTCAGAACTGTAGCTAATATTGTGGCAAAATTATGAGAAAACATGTTAAAAGAAAGTTATCTGGTCTTCAATAATGTTCTCAAAACGTTAGCCCAAAGGTCCGTGTACCTTCGTATAATTTGTTTTTTCGTTTTTGTCTTCTAAACGGAAAAACGAAGAAAGCATTCATTTATCACATATTCGACCCTCCTCATGAGCATAAATAAATAAATCTCGAGTCGTTTTTTTCATATTTTTATTTTCGTTTTAATCACACTTTGTTCTAATCCACCAAAAGGAAAAACAATAAAACCAAAATGGATAAACGGCTTGAATATTAGATTTCTACATGGGCGGGAATAAAACGCCCCTTTCCGCTGATTGGTCAACCAAAGATCAAGCCGCGCCATCAGTTCTCAGCTCCAGAATCAGATCCGCGCAACAGTAGACTATATATTCGATACATTTGTACGGATTATTACAGAGTTTATTGCAACTACATTTAATCTAGTTCTCATCAAACAGCCAGACTAATAAATAGCTCGACACAACCCGCATCTGCTGGCATCTGCTCTCACAACTACTCCTAGTATTTGCTTGGCACACCGCTGTTTTATTTAGCTGACCAATTCTAAAAATCTCTGCTGGAGCAACGCGACGCGCTGGACAGCGCGGAGAGAATTTATCAGACATTTGGGTCTATATCTCATCAAACAACCAGATTAATGAATGGCTCGACACAAAGACCATAGTTTTCTTCTGCCTGCGCATACATTTGCATGCGGTGGAATTAGTTTATCATATTAAATATTAATTTATTTACATTGCATCTGCTGTCACAACTACCCCTAATTGGCACACCGCCTGTTTTATTTAGCTGATCATCTCTTGAAATCTGTGCACCAAAAATGCACGACGAACAGCGCAGAGGGAATGTTACATTGTAGTGAAGTGCAGATCAGCAGTCCTGACTGTTGTTTTGAGCAATACACCGTTTATTTCATTAACACTGAGTATGTCCCTCAAAACAATGTTTTATTTTTTCTGCCAGCTAAATTTCTAAAGCAAAGTCACAGATCATTGTGCGACTCGTGACATAAGGCGCACAGAGTAGCCTATAGTAGTAAATTCGTGAATGAATCCGAGTCTTTGAGTGATTCATTTGAGTGAATCAGCGTTTCGAGCGAATCGATTGAATAAAATCACTCGTTCATTAACAGAGTGACTTGCTGCCACCTACTGGCGATATTTTATATTCGTTTCATCTTGTAATTTATTTCATATTTCTGTATTCAAATAATTTTGTATAAAACATAAAATTAATGTAATTGCATTATGTATTTGCTCTGCTGTGTGAATGTATTAACGGACCTCTCTAAGCAGCATTAATTGTGTAAATACATCTAAAAGCAACTTCAGATGCTGCATTGCCACCTCTGCAGTGCAAGATGCCTTTGGTTGAAACAAAATAATGTAAAAATATAATTGTATTGACTAAATTTAAGATTTTAAATTAAAAATGGCATGCCTTTAATAAGATATAGCTATTTTAAATATAGCTTATTTCACTAATTAATTTTTTGACGGTAATAGATGGCAATAAATATAAATATATATATTCATCTCTGGCTTTATTGTTCAAAGTGTTATAGTCTACCCTTAAACACGTAATGAACGGCAAGACGCATTGAAAGTTTCTGTTTCTGTTCTGTTTTCAGTTAAAAATGTGTCATTTAAGCGTCATTTAAGTTAATAATTTATTGATTTTTACAACGAAAGTGATTCAATCAAAAACTTTAGCTCGATAGACTTTATAGCTGCTGTAAAGCCAAAACAAACGCTGTCTATTAATTTTCCTATTATCACTGTGAAGCTGCTTTGATACAATCTGTATTGTAAGAAGTGCTATATAAATGAAGATGACTTGACCCTTGAATCGATTCTGCTCTGCGCTTCAGTAGACTGACCAATCTCAGCGCTGTCCAGTGCGGCACACAGTCCGGCACACAGATTGAGGCTAATAAGTGTGCCAAAGTTGTGATGCCACGTAAATTAATATTTATTACGATAAATTAGTATTTCACGGCACGCGAATGAATACAGAAGAAAGCTCTGTCTGGCTCTACCCCGGCACGGGTTGTGTCGAGCTATTTATTAGTCTGGCTGTTTGATGAGAACTAGATTAAATGTAGTTGCAATAAACTCTGTAATAATCCGTACAAATGTATCGGATATATAGTCTACTGTTGCACGGAGCTGATTCTGGAGCTGAGAACTGATGGCGCGCTTGATCTTTGGTTGACCAATCAGCGGAAAGGGGCATTTTATTCCCGCCCATGTAG
Source organism: Megalobrama amblycephala (assembly GCF_018812025.1). Lineage (NCBI taxonomy): Eukaryota > Metazoa > Chordata > Actinopteri > Cypriniformes > Xenocyprididae > Megalobrama > Megalobrama amblycephala. The sequence goes on from NC_063046.1 coordinate 62,227,816, forward strand.
AAATCGAATATTCAAGCCGTTTATCCATTTTGGTTTTATTGTTTTTCCTTTTGGTGGATTAGAACAAAGTGTGATTAAAACGAAAATAAAAATATGAAAAAACGACTCGAGATTTGTTTATTTATGCTCATGAGGAGGGTCGAATATGTGATAAATGAATGCTTTCTTCGTTTTTCCGTTTAGAAGACAAAAACGAAAAAACAAATTATACGAAGGTACACGGACCAGGTCCAAAACATCTATACATAATTCATGGAACTTTTCAAATTTTTAAATGTTACTTGTTTCGGAATGTTCAGAGAACATTCAAAAGTAACATTCCAGTAATGTTTGAAGAATGATAAAATGGAATGTTCCATTAATGTTCCATAAAACATAAACTGGACATTTTGAATGTTTAGAGAACATTCAGAAATAATGTAAAAATTAATGAGAACGTTAGCAAAACATTCTTAGAACATATTTTTGTTAGCTGGGAGGAAAATAAATTCTCAGGTGAGATTTCTTCAATCCTTTAATTGTTTCTCCTTGACAGCAATTAAATCCATCAGCAGCTGAATTCATTGATGAATGAATTTGGCTTCAGGGATGGAGGACCATACCATGAGATGGCCAGTGTTTGTAACCCCTCCTGTTCGAACCGCCCACTCTAAGCGGGACTCGAACCCTTGTCCAACAGCATGGGAGTCGGGTGCTCTAAAAAGGAGGCTAAAGACCGCAGTGTAGCACACCTCTTGAGATCAGGGGAGTGAGGTTTACACAGACAGCTCTTAGCGGCCTACATCCGTTACACTCACCCCTCTAAACCCCACTCCCATCCTGGTCATGACACCAATGTAACCCCTCCTGTTCGAACCATCCACTCTACATAAAACTTCATAACAGCAGACGGGCTGCATGAGAACACAAAAACACTGTCTTGACAGCAGGTTACCACTGTAAACAAAGCAGCGCTGCACGCTAAAACTACTTTAAAATGCATTGTGCGGAAGTAAGATGAAAAGAAAATACCATCTGAACTTTTCTGAACACAGTAAATTCCCCTCAGCTATACATTCATATAAACCCCCGCCCCCAAATGTATTGCGATTCATTTATCATCTCAACCGACTTGAATCGTGTTTTAATCGATTTTCAGCCAGTTCCAGACGCACATCCCTGATTTTCAGCCGACCTCAATCAAGATGTCAGTTGAGCAGGAGGAAAGGGTGCCTATCACACCACGGGTCATCATGCTAGGAGTGAGAAATATTTGTTGAGAATTCTATTATATGCAACAATTTAGCTTAAGATAAAGATAATTAAAAGCATAAAGAACGTTTGAAAGATACTAGTCTGACTGTATTAAATATAGACTATAAAAGTAGAAGAATTTTGTGTAAATTCCCTTGAATTTCATGGTAAAAAGAACTTATTTATTTCAAAATAGTTTTATCATTCAATTGAATAATCAATTTATCAACTATTGTGAATGTAAAAACAAAACAAAAAAGCCTCACATTGTGTAACACACTTAAAGGAAGGGGTCAACAAGTGTGTAATCGCAACAATGTGTTAATTTAAGGCAGAAACAATGTGCACATTTAAGTTATGAATACAAGTTGTAGCAAAGTGACCCCTTCTGTTCAAAGTTAGGTATTGCATTTAATATTGTTTAAGTCTTTATCTGATGACATCATAAATGTGAGCCTAGTTTCGGCAGAGGGAAAAGCATGAGGTCATGGCTATTATTGCTCTTTGAGTTAAGTTGATTTAAAGGCACTTTCGGTATGTATATTCCATAATTGTATTTAAGTTTTTATATCTTATATTCCAACTATTAATTTATTTTCTGTATTTCGTGAATTGCACAATCTGTTTCTGATATTATTGATGCGAATTATAGCTATGTGATGTAAAGATCCTTTGTTGTCCTTATGTAAACATGTTATTGACTCTGTACTCTTTATTTTGTATTTATTGCTGTATAGATTGTGTCCTGTTTGTGTGTCTGAACGCTTAATAGGTTAATATTTAAATTCATCCAGATCTTAACAGTAGCCTTTAATTATTATTATTTTTTTTTGGAATAATAATATCCACACTGTGAGTTGCGAACAAGTAATGTAATATACATTCTAACACCATAAAATAATGTTAAAATTTTACACAGAATTGTACAATTGATCACGTTTTATTGGCTTCTAATCTGTCAACGCTTGCGGTGTCTCCCATTGGTTAAGCATAGAAAACCACGCCCACTTGGGGAAAACAATCCAACAGTCTCCATTGACTTTAGTATGGGCGTGGCCTAAGTGCGCTCTGTCTCTGTTACTTTCAGTTTTTTGTTTTTGTTTTTTAGTGGCGACGGAACACTTTAATGGATTAGAATCTACGTTAAAAAAAACTAGCAACATTTTATTTTTAGGAAAAGCAGTGAAAATGCTTCTCCTTATTTTGCCCTCATTGCTTTGGTGTTTACGTGACTGTGGTAAGACATTTAGACCTGTATGTTTCTCTTCGGCTCTCATGATAAAGCGGAAACTTGGGTAAAGTTGGTTTTATATTCGAACATTCGGACTTCTGATAAATTCAGACTTTCCAATAAATGTGCAATAAATTAATGTTTGCGAATTTTAAGCAGCGACATGATATTGACAACCAGCGATTGTCAACTTACAAAATTTTTCACAGTCGATCAAAATAGGCAAGTATTGTTTTAATGGCATATTTACTTGTGAATGTCCACTGAATGTCCAATGTAGTGTGATTAACAAGGCTATTGAATACGGATGTCAGAATGTGCGAATATAAAACCAACTTTACCCAAGTAAAGCGGAAGTGCCCTGAGTTGTTTTGCTTTATATTCGACAGAAGTGTATTTACGGGTTGTGCTGACTGCGTTTGCACTTGGCATTAACATGCGATCACCGTGATCTGATCAAGCCGATCGGATCATTAATAGCCAATCCACTGCGTTTATATTGTTTACAAACCAATGTTTACCAGGCCCTCATCACGTAAGGAGGACGCTTCAAAGCGAAAAACACTGACAGTTCCCATATTCAAAGGGGACTGTGGTGACTTATTTATGTACAAACGTAGACAAATTGGCTACTTAAACTACCAATCTTAGTTACCCAACATTAATCTGTTATGATAATATAAAGAGACATGTTGTGGCGATTAGGATAAGTGCACAACGTTCGTGTTACATGGCTATATTTACCTTTTAACTCAATTAACCTTTTTCCCCCTAAGGGTCTTGTCCTCATCAAGTCTTCCTGTCTGGTCCTGTCCTGTCCTGTTTGCCTCTGGACTCATCCTTGTCTCTCCTCTCTTCCTAGTCCAGCCCTTTCCAGTTGGCCAGCTTCTATATCTCCCTCTCTCTCTCCCTCTGGAATGATATGCAGTACTGCCCAGATAGCAAAGTGACATTGAATAATCATCACTTCAGTGCTGATTCAATGCCATTATTACCATTGTTTTTTTGTTTGTTGTTTTTTTTTTAAATATCACCATTGTTTTAAAATTAATTGTGGGTGCAAAAGTGATGTTGAGCTAACATCACTTTATAACGTTAATTCAATGACATTTTCATTTATTTTTGTTGAAATCTCAACCTGGTTTCAACATTAATTGCGGGTGCAAAAGTGATTTTAGAACCAACATCACTTTGTAATGTTAATTCAATCATGCAATTATAATGTAATTAACATTGACTCATCAACACTAATAGTTGCTTGCTATCTGGATGGACTTTGTCTTGGATCTGGCACCTCTTCTTTTGTGTTATTGTATCATTCAATAAAGTGTCTATCTCATTCTGCTTCTGGGTCCTCTCCTTCATTCAGATTCTGATAAAATAATCTATTTAAGATGGCATGTTTTCCTACAGACCACAATACAAATGAATTTACAATTTATTTGTCTTCTAAGAAATATAAATGTAAATATCTTATGCAGCTTCTGAAAACATTTCCACACAGGCTAGCATAAATACCGTGAGCAAATTCCTAACGGAAGGGAGCATCCCTGTGCCCTACTCCCTTCATAGGAGAGAGCAGGGCACTTGTGTGCCATTATGTAGCCATTTGGAATGCACTTGGAGATAATTTCTTCATTATCTTCACCTGTCATGTTCCCATATCAACGCAGCATGCTGTCCATCAGCTAATTAGCTGTTCTTACGACAGAAATGTCTTAATATTTGCTGTTAACATAGCAAATTATAGCAAATGTTGCAAATAAAGATACATATATATATATATATATATATATATATATATATATATATAATTTTAAAATGTTTATGTGTGTGTGTGTATTTCTCTGTTCTCAACTTTAAAAATTTTTTTTTTGCCGTCTTATCTTTGGACAATGCAGCACATTTCTAACCTATTAGACTCATTTAAACATAACCTGACACAAATGTGTGGAATAGCCTATCACAGATAAAACAACTTGAATTGCTATGTTTGTTAATGTGAACTCTCCCGCCATCTAGCTTTAAAATGAATGAATCACAAGTATTCGCTGGGTCACCATAAATTATAAAATTGCTTCCTCGAAGTGACCATCGCATGTACACTTCCCTAACGGCCTTGTGGAAGGACCCTTCATGAAGGGATTCAGTTCACTTTTGTTTGGAACACCCCTACAAATGGCGTCCCCTTCTTGAAGTGCCCTTCAAGGGTGCAAAAACACTGTTTAGAATTTGGCTTGCATGTTGTGCCAAAATTCAGTATATCTTTGGAAGATATCGCTGATCATTTAACCATAGCAAAAGTACATTTTTCATCTCCGTTTTTAGTGTTTATTTTAAATCAAGTTAAGTCTGCTAAGACACTGAACAGGTTTAAATTCCAGTTGCACAGATGGGGAATGCTCTAAAATAAATTAATAAATAAAATTCTGCATTAAAAGACGCTATTCGAACAGTGCTATTCTATGATGTTAGTGATATAATTCACATGAACAACGTTCATGAAATCATGAGAAACAGGTGAATAAAGACTGAGAGTAAATGTGCAATGTTCAGAAATTATTTCTTCAAGAAATGTAAAGCATCCTGGTTCATCTGGGATGCCGTTAGTCAATAAATGGGAAAACAGTTATTTTATTTGAAAAAGTAACTTAGATATTTTGTAGTAAATTTAAAAGCAATGACTTACTTTACTAGTTACTTGAAAAAAAGTAATCTGATTATGTAACTCAAGTTACTTGTAATGCGTTACCCCCAACACTGGACATATTGTCATGTTACAACGTGCCCCACAGATGTTACAGTGTGACCCACCAATGGGGTATGTTGTCACATTTCAGTTCCATTCTTTCGGTAAATAAAGACAGTTAATACATTATAATTATGAAAACCACATTTTTGTATTAGGCGACGGCGTGTGAAATTAATGTGAAAAAATACACTCTGATCCCCATGTGGATTTACACAAACTGAGAAAGTAAAAAGTGTTAGGTTGTGCTCCTCTCTCCCCTATAATGTTCATTAAAGGTAGCCTGGGTGCCAGCCCGAACCCCGCCCACAACATTTTTTGGACGGGAAGTTCGGTCTGGACTCGATCCATTGTGGAGTAATTATGCTCGGCTCCCAGAAGGCCGAGCCAATCAAATTGCCAGGGCGGGCTTTAATCGATGATGGACACGGTTACGTAACCACCCACGTCATCAAAGAGCGCTTGGGTTGAATTGGTTTTCACCAACGATGACTGCAGCTGGAGAAGTAAGATGTTTAGATTCCGCTATCACGTCTGTAATAAAAGAAATCGACAGCGCATTAATTTTAAAAGACGAACAAAGAACCACAATCAAGGCATTTGTCGATGGGAAAGATGTGTTTGCCGTCCTTCCAACGGAATTCGGCAAAAGTTTAAGTACAAGTTCAACATACGTCACTTACTGCGTTGCTCTGATTGGTTGTAGGTCTATCCAATTGAGTGCAGAGTTTTTTTTTTTTTACTGGTTCGGTTAAGACACGCCCCATAATTCAAGTGCAATGGAGCAGTATCAGACTCACATTCTGCCTAGAATATGAGTATGACGAAGTCAGGCTACATTAAAGGGTTAGTTCACCCAAAAATGAAAATTCTGTCATTTATTACTCACCCTCATGTCGTTCCACATCTGTAAGACCTTCGTTCATCTTCAGAACACAAATTAAGATATTTTTGATGAAATCCAATGGCTCAGTGAGGCCTCTGTTGCCAGGAAGATCATTTCCTTTTTCAATGGCCAGAAAGCTACTAAAGTTATATTTAAAACAGTTCATGTGACTACAGTGGTTCAACCTTAATTTTGAAGTGATAAGAATACTTTTTGTGCACCAAAAAAAAAAGAAAAGAAAAAAAAATCGCTTTATAATGTTAAGGTTTTAAATATAGCTTTCTGGGCATTGAAAATGGAAATGATCTTTCTGCAGGCCTCACTGAGCCATCGTATTTTATCAGAAATATCTTTATTTGTGTTCCGTAGATGAACGAAGGTCTTACAGGTGTAGAACAACATGAGGGTGAGTAACTAATGACAGAATTTTCAATTCTGGGTGAACTAACCCTTTAAGTTGTTCAATATCATCTGATGAGTGAATGTGGGAATCAATGATGTTCTTGTACTGTTTGTTTACATGTGCTACATTATGAATCCAGACAGATTTCTTTACCCACAGTCTGTATGATCTGTAGAAAAAACATTTTCACAGCACTTTCCCGTTGTTTAGTTTAGTTTGACTTTAAATAACTGTTAATTTCTTTTCCAGGTGTGTCTGGTGTTGATACAGAGAGATTGTCTGTGGATGAGGGAGAATCAATCACTCTAAAAACTGGTGTTGAAACAAACCAACATGAAAATATAAGGTGGTATTTGACATTGGAGAATGACATTCTCATCGCTGAAACCACTGGAGATCAGAGTAAGATCTGCACAGATCAACAGTGTAAAGTGAAATTCAGAGACAGACTGAAGCTGGATCATCAGACTGGATCTCTGACCATCAAAGACACCAGACCCACAGACTCTGGAGTTTATAAGATAAAGATCAACAGTAGCAGATTCAGCACAAAGATCTTCATTCTTACTGTTCATAGTGAGTCATTGTGTAATCACGTCACATCTTTAATGTGTTTACTCATGTTTTTAAGTGACAATGTGTTTTTCTCTTTACCTGCTTTCTAATTCACATTCAGTACATAAATATAGAATTCAAAAATGTTGCTGCAAATTTGTTATTTGGCAACTATTCTGCTCAACATTCCTGAAGAACTACTGTATGTTGCTTGGCAAAGGAATTATTTGTAATTGTTAGAAATTCATTATTAAATTAACATTTTCTTGTTTTATGAAAAATTGCTAGATATATGTAGTAACCATTTTATAAATGCAATAAGCCCTGTAAAGTTTTCACTCTATTCTGTGTTGTGCTCAACAACGACACTTGGCTGTTGGACTGTAAACAATGCCCTAATGGGCTTATTGCTTTAAATTAGTACAGTATGATTTAAAACTGATTTGTTTTTAGTCTCAGCTGTTAGTTTTGGTTCATAAAAAGCTGCCTTTATTTTCTGGTGTAAATCAAAGATATTGGTAAGATTGATTATCAACAATAATATTTTTTTTTAGCTGTTACAGATTCAGGTATGTTTATCTATTGAAACGATATGTTTGTTTGAGATGGGCAGAACTGATCACCTGTGAAAACAACGTTCAAGATAAATCATTCTGCATTTTCACAGTATACTTTCCTGTTGTTTAATTTTGTTTGGCTTATTATGTGTCTGTTTATTTCTTCTCCAGGTTTTTTCAACGTTCATACAGATGAAGAGTCAGCTTTTGTGATGGAAGGAGATTCAGTCACTCTAAACACTGATGTTAAAACAAACCAACAAGAAAAGGTTAGATGGTATTTTAATGGCATTCGCATCGCTGAAATCACTGGAGATCTCAGTAAGATCTGTACAGATGTTCAGTGTAATGAAGGTAATGAGAGATTCAGAGACAGACTGAAGCTGGACAATCAGACTGGATCTCTGATCATCACAAACATCTCAAACACACACTCTGGGGTTTATCAACTACGGATCATCACCAGAAGCACCATCAATACAAAGAACTTCATCATTGCTGTATACGGTGAGTCATTGTGTTTAAGAGCACGTCACAGTTTTGTTCTGATGAAGATGATGGTTTAGCTTTGTTTAAATCCATTTATTTTATCATACATGGTATTTTCTAGTTCATCACCAGTAATCCAGAGTGCAGTGGATTTGATGAAACGTTTGCTTAATAATAGCTGCTTTATAATAATAATAAAATGTGTATGAATATTGCTTTTTAGTGTTTCCCCTAAAAAGGTGGTTTGTGTTTGGTTTGTGTTTCAGATTTTCCTGTTGTTGAAGTTGATGGAATAAAGAGAAAGTCAGTGAAGGAAGGAGGATCTGTCACTTTAGATACTTATGTAATAAAAAATTCAAATGATTCAATGACATGGTATTTTAATGACACTGTCATCACTGAAATCACCAGAGATCCCAATAAGATCTGTACAGTTAATCAGTGTGATGAGAGATTCAGAGACAGACTGAAGCTGGATCATCAGACTGGATCTCTGACCATCATGAACATCTCAAACACAGATGATGGACTCTATAAACTACAGATCATCATCAGCAGAATCAGCATCATTAGGAGCTTCAGTGTAAATGTCACAAGTAAGTATCATTTAGTCATTCAGTGCACTTTCCTTTGAAGTGCACATTCGAAGCAGGTGCGGAGTTTTAGAAAATGAAACATACATGGCCAAAAAAAAAAAAAAAAACCTTTTAAGAAATCAAATAATGATTGTGAAACATAATCAACACCACTTGGTCACATTTTTCCTTTGTTCATCTGGCTGTTACAACTCAAGTTATAACTGACAAACAAAATCTAATATTAAAAAGTCAAGGGTCAAGAGCTCAACTAAAGCAAAACATGATCTCAATGTTGGTGTCTTAAAAATTTTGATTTTCTCCTTTGGTGATTCTGCTTGTTATCATCAGGTGTCTTCAGAAATGCTCAATCATCACTCAATTAATCAATTAATTATCTAATTAACTTTAACACTGCTTCAGTGTTCATTTAACACTCTTAAGTGTGGAGTCAACTAAACTCACAGGAGAGTTAATTTAACACTGGAGTTTTTGCTGTGCATGAATGAAGACGCATCATGGCCATATTCCAGGATGACAAAGCCAAGATTCATCAGGCTCAAATTGTGAAAGAATGGTTGGAAGGGAGGATGAAGAATCATTTTCACGCACATGAATCAGCACATCTGAGTCCAGAGTCTTACATTGTGAATACAAGATCTTGACCAAAAATTGATGCACCTCTTGATGGAAATAAATGTATTGATGTTATTACAAGAGGTGTATACATTTTTGGTGAAGATCTTGTATTGACAGTGCAAGAGGTTAGCACTCTAAAGTTTACTCCAGAACATCCCAAAGACTTTCAATAAATGTAAAGTCTGGATTCAGAGGTGCCAATTCATGTGTCAAAATGATTCTTCATGCTCCATCTAAACCATTCTTTCACATTTTGAGCCTGATGAATCTTGACATTGTCATCCTGGAATATGTGTCTTCCTACATGGTTGTATAAGAAATGAAAACTACACACTCCATTAATTAGGGTTAATGATTTGGAACGACACGAGGAGTACTTAATGACAGAAACTTAATTTTTGGGTGAACCAACCCTATAAAGATGATTATCAGTTGATCTCTAGTAATAATGACTGTCTGTCTTTAGCTGTTCCAGATTCAGGTGTGTCTTCAAGTGCTAAAGGAGGAATATATGCTGTTGTTGTTGTTGTTGTTCTGCTGGTGGCTGCAGCTGGTGTGGTCACAACAGCTGGTGTGATTTACAATCGCCACAGGAAAGCAGGCCAAAATGGCAAGTATTACATACAGCTGATTTGACAAGATGGAAATATGAGATTTATTGTGCAATTGAGCTTCATTGAGTTTAATGTTTAAACAGGCACCATGATGCAGAACAATCATGAAGAGGTGAGATACTACATTCATTTAATCTGTCTGTCTGCAAAAAAACTGAATTTATGACAGATTCTGATCTGTGAGATCTGCAAGTCTCACAAATGCAAGGCTACGTTCACACTGCCAGTCCAAAATCTGATCTTAATTATTGACTGTCCACACATTGCAACAAACAACTTTCAAAATGTTTGCTATAACATTTCTGACATTTACTTTTCCAGAAATGCGATTTGAATAAGATTTCAAACCACATATGAATGTAGCTCAAAACTGATTAAAAAAAACAAACAAATGCATTTCATGAGGTTTTTGCCGGATTTCAATTGTATATGCACAAAAAACGGATTTGGACTGACAGTCTGAACAAGACTTAAGTGTTCTGTATGTTTCTTCATTCAGAAATCATTATATAAAGACCAATAATTTATATGGACTTATTTATTGTGCTGTTTTAGAGCATTCAACAAATATCAAAGGAAAAAACACATTTGTCTTAACTTCTGTGAATGTGTGCTTTATTACAGAAGAATGGTGTGGACGACTCAGTTCCCTTATCAGAATGGGATTCCTCTAATCACTGCTGATAATGGGACATCGGTAGTTTTTCCAGTATATACGGATAAAGTGCAGGATTATCTATATTTTGCCAGTATTGATTGCAGTGTTGCTTTCATTAACCATTAGCAGCAAAATTTGTTCTGCAAGGTATAACGCACTGGTCTGTAAATCAGATTCTTAATCATCATGTTGCAAGATGCAAGTGATCTTCACAGACATGCATCCAAATGCAACAAGGCAACTGTCTATTAAACAACACACAGGTTTTGAATTGAGTCTGAGCTACAGATACTGTTAATGTTACATCTTCACAAATTTAGGATTGGCATCTTGACAGTTTGTTGAGTTTGGGATGCTAGTGGCCCTACATCTGTTTTAACCAGAAAAAAAAAAAACAGATAAATTCTAAAGGCCCTTCATGAGCTGGACCAGCACTTGACCAGCATAAACCAGCTCATGACCACCTAAGGACCATCTTAAACCAGCTCATGACCAGCTAACAACATAGCTGATGCTTTGGGTTTTGGATTTGTTTGTTTGGGGTGTCATAACTTTGTGGTGGTTAAAGGTTCAAATCCAGCAAAGGCTACTGCAGCATTTCACATTTTATAAATGTGTTTACTGATAAAACAAGAACATCCTTTTTCTAAAATAGATTTCAGATGTTTATTTTACTAATATAATCAATTTTACTAATATAATATATTACTAATATTCACTGTTGAAATGTGCAAAAATTGTATTTCTTTGTATTTTGTTTCAACGTGTGTGTTTTAAATTTTAACATTCTTACATTTTTAAGCATTTAAGCATATTTATCAGTTTTGTTTCTGCCAAGTTCTTGCATTTGATGTGAGGAAGAAGATGGAGACCTGTGGGGTGTTCAAGGTAAAGACGCAGTACTTCACATCATCTGTCCATTATAGATGTTTGTTTTGACCATCTCCATCTATTTCAGTTCTGTTCATCAAGCATGTTTGACTGTTGTGTTTGTTCAAAGTGCTTGTTATATCATGTAATTATTGTGTTTTTTATGTGTTTGCATTCTAGAAAATCATCACTGTGTGATGAAAATGATCACCTGCACTTGAATTTTCTGCATGCTTAGTCCGGTCTCCACCACCACATTCTAGGACAGGAAAGTGAACAGGAAATAATGAAAATGAGTATGCTTGCCCCCAGTTTTAAACATAATCTGTTTGTCCAAACATGTCAGGGTCATGTTTAGTTCTCTTAGTTCATTTGTGTTTGTTTGATTTTGTTCTGTTCCTGTTTGCCCATGTTCCCTGTCATTGTTAGTTAGCTTGAGCTAATTTGAGTTCAACACCGGTTCGCTGTTTCATTGATTACTCCCTGTGTATTAAACCTTCTGTTCTCTCAGTTCTTTGTTCGCTGTTGTTTGTGTTTTATCTTCTGTGTGTCATTGTTTGGATTAATTATTAAAGATAATTTTAGTTAAAAATTAGTAAGCCAAAAAGGTTTGATCCGACAGGCTGGAAGAAATAACTCTGCTTGGTTGCGGTTGCCAGACTTGGAATGGGGATGAATGGCACCCCAGAGTTGGCCCAAATACACTGGCTAGAGTCCGGCTGCCAAAACTACTGGCATTGGGCCACAATCCAGCCAACAAGAATTGAACACTTAGCCGGTACTGGCCCGAGACTGGGTACTAAAACAGAGCCGACTACTAGTAGTCTTGGTTGCTAAACTAAAAAATATACTTGCACTTACTCTTATACAAAATTAAAAACATTTTTGTGTGTTCAATACAACTTCTAAAATATGTGTATTAAAGACTCATTCCAGTTTTATATAAAAACTAAGCTTTGAGTGTGTTTTTCCACAAAATAAAACTGTTAACTTAACCTTAAGATAGCATCTACTTCACACTAAAATAAAAATATATTTTACAGTGTCCTTGTTAAGCTACATGTACTTATGCATAAGTCAACTTTACAGTGATTAAGGGTTTGGCTCTTGCACAGTTTTTTTCATGGCATCCTTACCTATAGCCTACTACCCTATGAATTTCCCATAATTCATATGTTTCATCAAAAATATCTAAATTTGTGTTCTGAAGATGAACAAAGGTCTTACAGTGTGGAACGACATGAGGGTGAGTAATAAATGACAGAAATTTTATTTTTGGGTGAACTAACCCTTTAAATGTTGAAGTCAACTTATAGCCTGATATAATATACAGACTTAGTGACTTCTGGGGACGTCCCATATGTGCATACCTCATATAAAACCATAAGTGGTGTCATCGAATTGTCATCAAAGTGTTTATCATTGGGTCTTAGTACCTGGAAGGAGTTTTAATATAGAGTGATCAGTTATGACTTCGATGTTACAAGCATACAAACCTAAAACACTGTAACAATGGAAAAAATACAGGAAATCAAAAAAATATATTAAATTAATTTTAAAAAAATAATTGAATAAATTAATTAAATATATTTCTCATTCACACAGAATCATTTATTACAGATAAAGTATTTTGTAGTAAAGCTGTTTTGTCTAAAGCAGAAGTCACAGAGTTTCATGTGAGTAGGAATGGAAAAAAGCCCTTCAACCACACATTACTGACACCTCAAACACACTCTCACACACTGACATTAAACACACACATCTAGCAGTTACAAGCTCATGCATAACTGTCCAACAGAACAAACCACATTTCTGTACAGATGTGAAGAAATGAGACCACAGCAGGGTCTAGGCTCCTTTTGGTGATTATTTTGCATCTAAGTTTTGCAAAAAAAAAAAAAAAAAAGCGCGAGTGAGCGAGATTTACACACAGTCTCTTTAAAACTTTAAGAGTCAAACATGAAAATGCTCCAATGTGCCATATGATTTAGATAATTTGTTAAAAAAAAAAGTCATATTACAAAGCAAACTCTTTAGAAGTTTTTAAGAGATCATTTCATGAGTCCAGATTTAAGTACCACTCTTCAAACCCCTCCGAATGATCTTACTGCATGTCTGCTGCAATTTTCTGAAGCAACATATGGTGATAGTAATATATTCCTGAGGTTGTCGGCGCTTAGAGAAGAATTGAAGTTTGATCGTCATCTCATGGCAATAGGCGCATACTCAACATGATCTTCCTCTTTAACGTTCTGTAAAAAAAACATCACACAAGAAATGATAATACTAAAAAAAATTTTTTTAAAAATTAGAAGTGTGACCCTAAGAGCAGACAGATTTCTTTTGGTTGTGATGTAAAATGTGACTTTCTGACTTCAATGATTCACAAATATATCCCTGACAACACAGAGTTTCGGCTCTCATCTGGTCCGCATGTAATCCACATATACTTTATAAAGTCATGCCAAACAAGACTAAATATATGATCTGATATGCGATTTTGCTGTAACAAAATCCAATCTGCCAGAAGTTTGCAAAAAAATGGACAATGTAAATGCAGCCATAGTGTTATAAAGCAGGTTTGACTGATATAAAATGCATTTGCTCATGAACTGTCATGCAAACAAGCAGAAATATGTGCATCGTCGTGACTTTCATTTCCTGAATGCTTCAGTTTCCTGTCAAACCGTTTAACATAGTGAGTTTCTGCTAAAATAAACGCAATGTTCAGTTCACTTAAATTTGTCAAAAGCAACTTAATCTTTTTTTTATTGGGACTACATGAACCATTATTTTTTGCCATAACTGGACAGTGGATGTGTAATTAATGATCATTTAAGTTGGAGATTTAAAAGAGTTTCTGTGTTGAGTTTGACACTGCTAGCTGATGCACAAACCTGGACATGTTTCTGTTGTATAAACCTGAATTCATTCTGGAAATGTTTTATTCTGATAAAATAAGCACAAATAATTTTTTGATTATATATGATATTTACTGACAGAAGGGTTTTCATGATGAAAGTTAAATCTGTAATGTTGATGGTGAAGTTAAAAGTTCCCGTGCTCTTTCAGTGCTTATAGTTGCTTTAAAAATGTGGGGAAGTAAACATTTTGGGAACCATGTTCCTAAGCAGAGCAGATTTGTATATGTGTTTCTGGCACTGAATGATGATCTTATGGCTTTTATAAATATCAGATGCTGCTGTTGTGTGTGATCGACCATTATACAAAAATACAGTCACACTCGTCTAAATCTTACTCACTGATGAATTAATACAGAACATAAATTAGAAATAAATTATCTCACCGATTTATGTACTTTTCTTTTGAGGAATGTAGGATCAGCATAAGTTATCTCTTCTTCATGAGGCTGAACTGTTTTAGCAACAACAAAAACAGATGCATCAAAACAACAAAAACTCAATCTTAACTAGATCGGTTTCTTTGTGAAGTATTTGATATTAGGGTTGAAATTCCATCATTAAACTCAAGAAGTGAAACAGCATCATTTCTACACCAGCAGAGTGCTGCATCTTTACACAAAAGTTGTTTTATTATTGAAATAATGTAGATTTGCATTCATTTATTTGTTTGTATTTCCAGTGTGTTTTGATGCAGTCTGAGAAATGCAGAATCAGTTTTTAATAAAGAGCCATGTTCAGAAATTGTGAAACAAAATAACTGCACATTTAGTTTGTTTTATATACTTGCATACTTATATGTAAACAATTAAAATATTTATTAGTATTATTTGATATATTATTTCTTAAAAGCAGTATGTAACACTTGCCTTCTCTATCAGTTTTTCTGTGTTTCCTACAGATGAAGAAGATCCCGACTGTGGCAACAATCAACAGAGATCCAACAGAGATCAACACTATCACAGACACTGAGACTGGAGGATGTAAAAGAGAGTGAATTGTAATGATAAAGAGAGACAATAATGTAAGTAAATGTGTACATAAACACACACACACATATATCAGCTCTGCTGTACCTGCACATGTGTGACAGAGGTGAGTGATGTCCAGATGTTGAGTCTGGTTGCTGATGGGATTGTTCAGCACACAGCTGTAGGTGTTTTTATCCTGATATTCCACCTCCAGAGGTAGAGAGAGACTGATGCTGAGATCAGACACACTGATGCTGGACAATAAACTGTTTCCTTTGTACCAGGAGAGAGTCACATGACCCACATTCACAGCTGAACACACCAATGAACAATTTGATGATGATGATGAAGAACATTGTGAAGAGTTACTGCTGATGACAGGAACAGACAGACGAGCTGAAAAACATCAGAGAAATACTGATGAATCTAATAAACTTATTTTCAGTTCACTGTGTTGAGTGAGTGTTTATGGTCTGTCATCCCAAACTATACAATTTCAAAAACTTAAATATGGAAATAGTTTATAAAATAGGAAAATGTGAGGGACAGGACAAATGACATCTCTACTCACCATAGACAGTGACATTGAATGTTTTTGATGTCAGTTTTGTTCCACTTATCTCTAGTAGATAAACTCCAGCATGTTCAGTTGTGATGTTTGTGATGGTCAGAGATCCAGTTTGATCGTCCAGCTTCAGTCTGTCTCTGAATCTCTCATCAGTACAATTAGATATGGAGATGATTTGTTTCTCAATGCTGATTTTAACTATGTCTTTAGCGGCAAATTTCCACAGTATGTCGTTGTCTTCGTGTAGTTCAGTAACATCAGTGTGTAAAGTTACAGAATCTCCCTCCATCACTGACACTGAATCACCAAACACACCTGGAGAACAGAAACATTTAAACAGATTAAGACTCCCGTTAGTTTA